>NC_091436.1:167508806-167816427 GCF_964237555.1 Oryctolagus cuniculus | reverse complement strand
CATATACATGAGTGAATCAGAGTGACTTCTAATTAAATAAGGTTTACAATAAGTGTGCAAGATAGCCACTTCCTAGCTACATATTCTGGTATAAGTAAACTGCATAATTTCTTTGATACAACACCTGGAAGATGATTTCTGGTAGTAATGGAGGTATCAGGTAATATATAAAATCTGTTCATGTAATCACCAATGTTACCATTTACTAAGCACTTCAACTATTTAAATACACAGAAAACTGCTCTTGATCGCTGTCTTTAATATTAATCTAAAACTAGGTTTTCCATATTTCAATCCATTTCTCAACCTTGTCTTTTTGTATACTGTTTTTATATTTTTCATTAAATTGTCTTTACTTATCTTGTTCTAAACAAATGTAGCCACAAAAAACACAGGTTAGAAATTGAGTTTACAACTTTTTCCTAAAGTAAATTAGAAATAAATACTTTTTGGGGCCAGTGCTGTGGCGTAGCAGGTAAAGCTGTCACCTGTGGTGCTGGCATCCCTTATGGGTACTGGTTCATGTCCTGGCTGCTTCACTTTTGACCTAGCTCTCTGCTATGGCCTGGGAAAGCAGTAGAAGATGACCCAATCCTTGGGCCCCTGCACCCACACAGCAGATCTGGAAGAAGCTCCTGGCTTCGGATCGGCGCCACTCCCACCATTGCAGCCATCTGGGAAGTGAACCAGGGGATGGAAGACCTCTCTCTCTCTTTCTCTCTCTCTGCCTCTGCCTTTCTGTAATTCTGCCTTTCAAATAAATAAATAAATATTAAGAAAAGGAAGAAATAAATTTTAATGACTAATGTTAAATGTATCTCTTAAAATACTTCTCGTGACTTTACCAATAGTTTTGAGACTACTGATCAAAGTGGCATTGCTGATCTCAATTAAATTTTCATGTTCAAGTTCATATCCTCTGGTAGAAATCCTACCAGAATGAAGGCCATGCACAAGGTCAATACCACAATGTAGACAGTTCTCTAATGTAGTAGATATATACTTAAGTCCACAGTTCTTGTTTCCTTATAATTTGGCCTTATTTAAGAATGATGGTTATAGTCCCTTTATTAGCAAAAAACTAAATTCAAAGAGTATTTTTCTGTAAACGCTGTTCAAAGTCAAATTTAACTCAAGAAACTTTACTGTCTAATTTGGAAAGACTTAGAATCAGTTGCTGCTATTAGCCACCAAAAAACTTTCATTCTGTAAACGATAAAACTATACCTAAAAATGTGCTAAGTTGAATGGTTACAAAATAATTACCCAAAATCAAGAACCTTCTAATTTAAAAATAATAGCAGTTAAGAAAATTATACTGAGGGAAAACATCCTTTTCCTACAGCGGCAACATGTGAGCACCTAAAATAGTTCCCATTAACAGGAACCAGCTCTTCTGAGACATCAACAGAAAATGCTGTGAACTACTGAAAGAATACCCTTACCCTGACATTAGAAAATTCAGTGTTATAAAGACATCCATCTTAACCTAATTAACCTTAAATCTGACTAAATGACAAATAACAGGGGTGTGGACAGAAGGTGACAAAATTATACATGAGTCATATAAACATGCAAGAATAGCCTAAATCCTCCAAAAAGATTAATAATAAGGATAGAATATTGGTCATGAAAATTATGTATTATGAAAATATAATCATTATTGCAACATCAATGATGCAATCAAAACCTAGACACAATCCCAAATACATACAGGAAAGTAATATAAGAATCTTTCAACCAATAGAGAAAAACATGGATTACTCAACAAATGATGGTCAGGAAAAAGAATTTTAGGAAAAAAAAAAATCGATAGGTCTACCTCATTGTCTACACCAAAATTAATTTAGACAAAAACAAAAGTTAAAAATGAAACCATAACCACTAGAAAAATCCTGGATAAGTGTATTAACACTCTTAGAACAGAGAATATCTTAACCAGGACACAAAATATGGAGATTATAATTGACAATTTGACTGACTAGAGGAATACTAAAATCTTCTGTATGGCCCCCAAAATACCAAATAGTTATAAAGCAAAAGGCAAACATGAAGAGAAAATTATCTTCCATGTAACAAAAGTAATATCTACAAATACAGTGAATATTTCTATAAGAAAAATAAAGTCCAATATGAAAAATGGCAGTTGATGAACATACATATAAACATACTTATAAACAAATACATATGCAAAGAGATTTATGATCGCTATTCAAAATGAAATAAATTCACAACAAAATGAGATAGCATACATTTTACCTACTGGACTGACAAAAGCTATTAAGTTACATAAACCCTACTGTGACAAAGTGCTTTCATATGCTACATATGCTAAAGTACAGATACTTCTAGGGAACAATTTGGAAGCTTACACGCTCTCAGCCCCAACAATTCCACTGCTTAGAATTTTACACTAAATGTACTAAAAAATGTATGACAAATAACATAAATGTGCTTGAACAAGGATGTTTATTAAGACTCTCTGTAAAACATAAGCATATTTCAAAAATTTTTGTGGGAAAAACTGAATTAAAAGATGGTTACATTGGTGCAAAACAATTTTGAAATCCAAGCACAGTTTTCATAATATGCCTTTTCTATGAATTTTTGAAGACCTCATGTATAACATTTTCAAATAATATATATATACATATAAATATAAATATTCCTGACAAGAAGCCCCAGAAACTATACTCTGAAGAGAGGAGAGAGACCGAGCAACAAGTGTGATGAGAAAGACTGGTTCCAGTTTGATTTTTGTCTTGTCCATGCAACACTTTCATTATAAAAAGAGACGTAGTAAGGCTCCTTTTTATGTTCTTATATGAACCATTCCCTAACTACTCTTCCCAAAGACACAATTCCAAGTCACAATCACATTTACTGAAAATTTAAATAAAAAGACTTGTATTTCCTGGTAGATTTTAGACACAAAAGTGGAAAGAACCATGAAGTATATTTAGATTTTCTTCTTAAGCTGCTGGCCCAGTGCACATTTTTCTGGACTTAAATGGTTTGTGAACACATACAGCAATCCTATTTGGGAAATACTTTTCAAATATTTTTCAAAATAACATGTTAAAATTTTTCTGTTCAAATTGCTATTAATAATTTACATTAACTAATATATAAAAATAATGCTCAAACAGCACTCATATTCAAAATTAAATTAAGATACTGGGAAGTGGTTAGGATCCATAATTTGGATTTTGGCACACAAAATAGGAAAGAAAGGCAGTAACCACAAGTATGCACTAACTCTTTTCCAACTCAAATTCAGTAAAAGCTTTTTTTCCACCTAAACTTAGTCCACCGGCTTCCAGACATTCATTGTCTGGTGCCACCCAAAACTTGTTCTCTTGACTAATTCTAAAGTTTATAGTACTAGATTAATAATTATAACAATATATATCCATGCAGATGAAATAATATGAGTGATCAGGGTAAAATCTGGATTTTCCCAACTATTAATTACCAATAACCACAACTTCTGACCAGACACAATGTGTGCTGAATTTTATCTGGATAAAGGCAAGTTCAATAAAAGTGTCTTACTGAAGAGATATAAAAATAGAGAGGTTTAGCTTAGACCAAACTAGTCTACTCCAAAAAAGTAATATAGTAAGTTAAACTATATGAAACAGTCACTTTTTGATAGTTATCTATAATTTTCATTTGCTTCTTTGAGAGGAAGAGAGACAGACTGATTGGAAAGAGAAAACTTCCAATGGTAGACTTCTCAAATGCCTACCATGGCCCCAGGCCAGCGTGTGATTAGGAGCTCAGTCTAGGACTCCGATATGGGTGGCAGTGACACAGTGGCGGGACCTGCTTGAGTCATCGCCTGCTGCCATCCAAGTAGCACATTAGTGGGAAGTGAGAATAAGGACTAGAGTTGGAAGCAATCTCAGGATACGGGATGCGGGCATCCCAACCAAACACGGGTCCCTATCTATAGTTCCCTGCCACTTCATATGGTTAAGTCCAATCCCTGACCTTAAAGAATTATCTTACATTCATTGTTTTTCAGCTCATACCATATGTCATCATACTTTATTCTTAATACGTTTCCCAAGCCATACATGGGGCTCTCCTTCAAAGCACACGTTGTCTCATATCCTCTATGTTAAGTATTTGATAAAGGTTGACAACTTCAAAACAGCCAACACACGCCTTTAAATGAGGCTTTATATACCCAATGCAACACGATGCAAATAACATCAAATCATGAGGATATTTGTTCTTAGCAATGAAAATGTTATCTACAACCATCTATCTTTACTATTTTACAGTGATTGTATTTAACAAAATACAAAAGGAAGTGAGAACCTTAGCTATGCATACAATGAGCTTCACACTCCAGAGGACTTAGCCTCTGTGAGGAGGACTGCATGACTGCTGGACTCTCTAGAAATCCACCTCTGGCTGCTGTGCAGCCCTGTCCAGGTGTCCTTGCAGACCCATGTTCTGAAGCAGAGCTGCTCAAACTTTGCCATGCATCCAGACTATCTGATCCTTTATTCAGAGCAAGTTCAAACGCCATAGGACTAGACTGGGCCCAGAGACTACAAGTTCCTCTGGCCCAGGGGACACAGCTCATCTGTAGACCACTGGGCAGCCAGGTTCTCGAGAGACCTCGCTTGCAACAGGCACTCGGTGCATCCACATTCTTTCTCTTCTGAGTGTGGGCATTATGATATATTCATCTTGTGCTGGAATGTGAGCTACCAGCCTCAGATCCACTGTAAGTGAGCCAGGAAAGAAATCTATGTCTCAACCCACTGACCAGGGTCTGCTGACCCAGATATAAAAGATCACCCATTCCGCAGCTAATCTCAGCATCCAGATGTTGCCTAGACCAGCCCAGAGATGCCAGTGCTCCCTCATCACGTGAGTAAACATTCCTGCTGCCAACAGGGGATCTACAGAGGAGAAACTTTCCAAAGAAGCTAGGGCTTCAGTAATTAGAAAACCGCGGAGCACTAGGCATCTTGCATCAGACAGAGATGAATGAGAACACTTGCAAAAATATTTCACCATTAGCCTGCTTTGTGAAAGCAAGCCACAGGAAAAAAACAGGAATTCTTAAATTCCTTTATTACCCAATACAGTTATGTGTTTCAGCCTAAACTAATGCTGGCACCATTGTGCAGGATTCCTTCATTCCGCAAGGGTAAAATGAGAAGCAGAACAAATACAGATGGTCTATGTTAGCCTCTCCTGTGTATCTAGGAGAGACATCTCTGTTTAGAAATGGGCATTAAAACCTGTCTGCCTGATACACTTCTGATTCACCATTGTCTCTGAGATGGTAGCTGAAAACAAAAACAAACCCACTCCACCCCAACCACATCAACAGCTTGCTTCTCATGAAAGCACCATTCTCTCGTGTTCACCTCCCTCAGTGGCCTTTTCATCTCCTTGCTGGTTCCAACTTTTATTTTCTCTTCACACTACTAGGAATGTTAGAGGAAAAAATAACAACAGCCAAAAAAACTTATATGTGTACATAATGGAAAGAGAAACCGACACGCTGCCTCAGCTGACATTCAAATCACTCCAGTGGGAGGGGCTCTTTCATAGCAAGAAAACACTTTCTGGAGGACAGTGAGTATGCAACACAAACATAAAGTAAGACTTGTGACACAGAATTTCCAATTAACTTCAAATAAATACCATCTAGATGCCAAAATAAAATGGCACTTCCCTCAGTTAGAGTTGACAGTGTTTCAGGGGACCTCCACATAGGGACTTCCACCCTGGGCACGAATCACCAATCAAAACGGCTCACTGCTTAGCACAAACCCCCTTGGCTGTCGGCCGGCCATCTGACTGCCACCATGACAGGCACTCTGATTTCTCTTCAGTACTAGGAGAGGCAGGATGGGGGCTTAGCAAACCCTTTCCAACTGCTCCCTTAAACTTCACTCAAACCAGTACATCCAAATAGGCTCACTACTGTCCTTTGCCAACTGGCATAAACGGTGACTCCTCCCACTGCATGTCCATGGCAAAGAATTCCCTACGGTGCTGGAGGCAGTGCGGTAGCCTGAGCTGTTTTTGACAAATATGGCTGGTTCCATCAAGACTCATCATTTAGTTGTTAAGATGCCCACATCCCATCTAAGAGTCCCTGGGCTTGATTCACGGCTCCTGACTCCAGCTTCCTGCCAGTATGGACCTTGGGAGGTAGTAGAGATGGCTCAACTAGCTGGGTCCCCATCACCCACTTAGGAAACTCAGATTGAGTTCCTGACTCTTAGATTCAACCTGGCCCATACATATGTGTGAATGTATGTTTATTCTCTCTCTGTTAAATAAATCACATTCTCATTTACACACACACACACACACATCTGCTTTGACTTCGTACCTCTGTGGAAGGGAAACAAGAACCTGGAATAGAAATTTAGTTAATTAGGTCCACACCATCAAGACCAACTTCTCTGGGACAAAATAAGAAGTGAGGTACAGCTGGTAAAGAGATAAAAGACTCAACACAGAAACCAAAGCACCCACAGCAGAGTTACTATTTCCCAAACTGTTCCTGTATTACAAAGAAGGGCTACGAGCTCAGTTCCAAAGGACTACCTGGCTGTGACTCAGGCTGCTAAAAATCAGAATAAAAGGAGAGAAAGCCAAGATCTCATCCAAGCAAGTCACTCATGACAGGAGTCACTGTCAATAAACTCAAAAGCAAGATTTCCCGCAGATAAGCTACAATGCAGCTAATTCACTCAGGGAAAACAGAGCTGGCTCTCTGTGTGTGTTTTATACCACAATATATTCACCAAGAAAAATAATATTCTGCCAAGGAACATCTTAATGACACAGGAAACTGTGCCTGATAAGGTCACTGCTTTCATAGGCAAAATCTCGAGACTAAACTGGCCTCAGAGCTACACCAGGATATACATTCCAGTGCCTATTTTTGAAAACAAAAGCAGTCCAATTTCTAAGAAGCTAAAACACCACCTGACCAACCGTGTGGACACCTGGATCCTCGTTACACTCCTGGCCCAGGCTACGTGACCTTGGGAGCTGTGGTACCTCACAGTGTCAGAAGGCTAGTCTATTTTTTTTTAACTTTTATTTAATACATACAAATTTCCAAAGTACAACTTTTGGGTTATAGTAGTTTTTCCCCCCATAACCTCCCTCCCACCCGCAACCATCCCCTCTCCCACTCCCTCTCCCATCCCATTCTTCATCAAGATTCATTTTCAATTATCTTTATATACAGAAGATCAACTTAGTATATACTAAGTAAAGATTTCAACAGTTTGCATCCACACAGAAACAAAGTATAAAGTACTGCTTGAGTACTAGTTATACCGTTACTTCACATAGTATAACACATTAAGGACAGAGATCCTGCATGGGGAGTAGGTGCACAGTGACTCCTGTTGTTGATTTAACAATTGACACTCTTGTTTATGGCGTCAGTAATCACCCGAGGCTCTTGCCATGAGCTGCCAAGGCTACGGAAGCCTCTTGAGTTCACAAACTCCGATCTTATTTAGACAAGGCCATAATCAAAGTGGAAGTTCTCTCCTCCCTTCAGAGAAAGGTACCTCCTTCTTTGATGGCCCATTCTTTCCGCTGGGATCTCACTCACAGAGATATTTCATTTAGGTCATTTTTTTTTCTTTTGCCACAATTCTTGGCTTTCCATGAGAAGGCTAGTCTTGACACTGGTAAATAAGAACTGCTTAGCTCAGTGCTTCCCAAGCTCTCCTCCATGAAACACTAGGGTTCCACAAAATAAGACTGTTGTTTCTGTAGTTCAAATTAAATAACAGGTATCTGTTTCAAAGTTCCTTCCCATAATTTTTTTTAAACCTCTGGGATGTAGAACTGCTTATCTACTAAGAGCAAGCAGAAATCAATTACTAACAGCAAAAAGGAGACCTTATTTTTATTTTATTCACAGTCATATATTCATGGTTTGAAATTTTAAACTTCATACCTCAAATAGTCACACTTAACGTTGTAATAGTATTCCTGGTTCAAATGATAGAATCAAATGTACCAGGTTTTCGTGACACACACACACACAGTCTTCCTGGTTCCTTGCTACACGACCAGATCCAAGAGCCATGACACACGTCACATCTAAGACACGGCCCTGGGCTGAGAGGAGACAGACAGTGATGCTTATGTCTTCCGATCTGCACTGCTCTGGGGTGGGGGCGGCACTGAGCTCTCCCCCCACTTGCAAATTCTAGGGCCACCACAGTCACCCCTATCACCCTCTCTGCTCCATGACTATGCAGGGGCACCAGCCCACCAGTTTAGAAGGCTGAGGGTCCCATTCATCCTGGCACAACGCTGACTGGAACAGCCCTAGGAGATGCTGGGCAAGCTCTTGAGATGTCAATGAAGCTGCACATCTTAGAGGCTAGTTGTATACTACTGATGCTGTGCAGGCCTGATGGCAATGATTGTCCTAACAGTGAACAAGGATTTTAAACCCTTCCCACCAGCGAAGGGAAATGCACGAAATCCTGTTATTTGCCCTGAAACCACGGTGGAAGAAGAATCACCAATGCAAGGCCAGACGACCGAGCCTACCTACATCCTGTGGGATTCTCCAGCTGTTCTAGAGTCCAGGAGGAGCAAGCACTAAAAAGCTAGGGTTGGTTCTCTGGAGACAGCAGGACCAACAGAGGGTGCCAGTGTGGGCGCACGTGTGTGTGAGACAAGAGCTTATCACAAAGAACTGGCTCAAGTGATTACGGAGGTTAGGAAGTCCCAACACCTGAAGGTGGCATGATGGGGACTTAGCCAAGTGGTACAAGTTTCAGTCCAAAGGCAGGCAGGATTGAGACTCCATTGTTTCAGTTGGAGTACAAAGGAAGGGAAAAAAAGCCACGTCCCAGGTCAAGGCAATCAGGCAGGAGGAGTTCCCACTTCCTGTGAGTCAGGCCTTCAGCAGACTGACAAGGCCTACTCCTGTCAGGGAGTGCACTGCACCTGCTTTCTTCAGTCACTGAATCAGAGGTTAACATCTCACCCAGAAACACCCTCAGACACATCCAGAGAAGTCTCTGACCACATGACCAGAAGCCCCCATGACCTAGTCAAGCTGACATGTAAAATTAACATCAAACATTTACACCAATACCCCACTGGCACCTATATTCATTTCCACACTCAATCTGTAAGTAAAGGCAAAAGCAAGGTCATAAGTCTGCCTAACATGATAAAAATATGCTACATGCTAAAACTGTACTAACCTTCAGGCCAAAGTCCTTGAATTATACTACTCTTGTCCCTACTATCCCATAAATTAAACAGGATGGTAGAAAACTGGCATTAACTGAACAGTGTAATACAAACTCAATACATCTTATGTGACAAGGGAATAAGACAAGAAAGAAAACAAAGATATTTCATATAGACATAAAATAGAGTGCAAGAGACAGAGCGAATTCTTCCATCTGATGGTTTATTCCCCAAATGCCCACAACAGCCAGAGCTAAGCCAGGAGCCCAGGACTCCATCCAGTCTCACACAGGAGGGACCTAAGCATCTGAGCCAGCACCTGTGCTTCCCAGGGCGCAATCAGCAGGAAGCCGGGACTCAGACCGAGGCAAGGGGAAAAGTGTGTGTGTGTGCACACGCATCTATGTGTCTGTTTTGTCACTGTCCCTGGACACATGGCCATAATTGGTATCTGTGATAACTGCATTCTACTACCATCCAGTCTGTGCCCCCTTTGCCTTCATTAAGGACCTCAGCTGCCTGTGATTCTTTATCTGGTAGTGTGACTCAACCTTCCTTCCTGAAGATCCGGGTGACTCACAGTCCTGCCTGAATCGGGTTGGATCATTTCCCACTGATCTTAATCTCTGGAAGTGGAAATACGAAGAGATGTTCTGAAACATCGCCTCTGTTCCAAAACTTCCCTTCCTTACCTGCACTGTGGACGGCTGGTCCAGTTTCCTTCACAGTTGGAACTGTCACTCTAACAGCACCCCAACTGCCCTCTTTGCCCATTGCTTTGCAGAGTCCAAACTGGTTGGGCAGCAGTCTTAACTCCCAATTAGGTAGAATCATTGCTGTATCTCCTAGCACAAGCATCCCTCTTTTTGGAACTAAGACCTCTAGGTCAGCAAAGCACAGAATCGTAAGCACAGAAAGCAAAAGCTTGCTAATGGGTCACTAGAGGTAGCAGCCAAAGATGCCACTCCTGTTCCCATCCCATGATTCAGGCATGTTGAGAATCAGTACCCTAGAGAATGCTGATTGAAAGCACATACAGCCGTCGGCACCGCAGCTCACTAGGCTAATCCTCCGTCTGCAGCACCGGCACCCAGGGTTCTAGTCCCGGTTGCTTCTCTTCCAGTCCAGCTCTCTGCTGTGGCCCAGGAGGGCAGTGGAGGAGGCCCAAGTGCTTGGGCCCTGCACCTGCATGGGAGACCAGGAGGAAGCACCTGGCACCTAGCTCCTGGCTTCAGATAGGCGCAGCACGCAGGCCACAGCAGCCCTTTGGGAGGTGAACCAACGGAAGGAAGACCTTTCTCTCTGTCTGTCTCTCACTGTCTAACTCTGCATGTCAAAAAAAAAAAAAAGGCACATACAGCCTTCTGCAGAAACTCTCCCCAGTCATACAAGGTATTATCATCTAACTGGCACTGTAATCTCATCTGCCAAAGGCCATTCCACCATTCTATGAAGCTACCTGTCAAGACAGCAGGGAACGTGTTAAGATCATAAATTCTGTATCTTGGGCCCACTGCTACTGGCTATCATGGGTTCCCTGACCAGACCTAAAGGTCTATGGCATACCATGATGATGGACAAGACATTCTGTTAGCCCACAAATACAGTTTTGGCAGAAGCATCACGTGAAGGGAAGGCAAATCTGTATCTAGGATATGTATCTAAGCCAGGAAGAACGCAAGTGCTGTCCTTTTCATGATGGAAGTGGTCCAATGTAATCAACCTGCCACCACGTAGCTGGCTGATCACCCTGGGGAACAGTGCCATATCAGGAAATCAGTATTGGTCTCTGCTGCTGCTGGCAGACTGCAGACTGTAGACTCACAGAGGCTACAGTCAGACGAGCTTTGGTTAGTGAAAATGTGTGTTGCTGGACACATGCATTACCTCCATCCCCGTCACCATGGACACTTTGTTCATGAGCCTATAGGGTGATATCAGGGGTGGCTGGGGAAAGAGACTGGCTGGTACCACAGAATGGGTCACCCTGTCCACTTCAGTATTAAAACCCTCCTCTGCTGAGGTCACCCTTTTGTGGACATTCACAGGGGACACAAATATCTTCACCTTTTTTGCCCAAAGACAACTGACCATATACTTCTCCAATTTCCATGCCATCAGTTTTCCAATCAAGTTCCTTTCAAGTCCCTTGCTATTAAGTCAAACCAATGGTCATTACCCACGAATCAGTACATAATTGTGTAGCTGGCTGTGGTGGAATGAGAAGGTGAAAGGTCATGCCAAGATGGCCACTGAGGTGAAAAGGTCATGCCAAGATGGCCACTGAAAACAACAGAATCTGCCTGGCAACAGGCCGTGATTGGATGGCTTCGGAAACCACATGACAACACAGCCTGACTGACAACAGGCTGTGATTGGATGGTTTCAGAAACTGCCTGGCCATCTTGGCATGACCTTTTTACCTTCTCATTCCACCACAGCTGGCCATTTGTCTTTCCAAGCAAAGTGATCAGTCCGGTGGCATGCTCATCAGAGAAAGTACATCCTTCTTTGATGTACCTCCATCGACCCGATGGGAAGATCTTCCTTGCTAATGACATTCAGAGATGTTCCAGAAAGGACACTATAGTGCTGTCAGAGGTTACAGGAAACTCCCCAGCAGGCCGTCAGTGTGAGCAGGGAAGGCAGCACACAGGAAAAGGGACTGGCTGCATCTGGGTCACTTCTTCATGTAACGTGCTTTTATCCTCAGGGCCTACTCAGGCCCAATCATGCATCTGCCATCTCTCTCTCTCTTTCTTTATTACCTTTTCTTTTTTGAGACAAGCCTGCCTCTTCATTGCTTTGGGGCTAGGTCTTGATGGGTTCGGTGTGCTTCCTCTTCACCATCACTGGCTCTGTGGATGGCAGCCACGTGCTTGTCCTTGGAAATCCTGTGCCTGATGCTGCTGAAGGTGGCCTGAGCATTCTTGTTGATGGTGTTCCACATGTGGGAGATGGCTGGCTTACACCTCATGACAACCATGACACCCTTCCTGTTAGCCAAGGTCTCCTCAACCACAGTCTTGCAGTGGATCAGCCCACTGTAGCAGAAGGGGTTGTGGGCCTTCAGGTTATTGGGATCCATGCTGCAGATCAGCCTGTTCCTCTGATCAGGAAGCTGGAGCAGTCACACATGACCACAGACTGTGGGCATGCAAACACGGCAGTGGCTTCTCTTGCTGAGATTGCCAGAGACAGAACGACTACCATTTCTTTTTTTTTAAGAAAGCTTTTATTTAATAAGTACAAATTCCATAGGTACAACTTCAGGAATATATCAGTTCTCCCCCCCATACCTGCCCTCCCACCCCACCTCCTACTCCCTCTCCCATCCCATTCTTCATTAAGATTCATTTTAATTAACTTTATATACAGAAGACCAACTCTATATTAAGTAAAGATTTCCACAATTTACACCCACAAAGACACAACGTATAGAGTACTGTTTGAAGACTAGTTTTACTGTTAATTCTCATAGAAAAACTCATTAAAGACAGAGGTCCTACATGGGGAGTAAGTGCACAGTGAATCCTGTTGTTGATTTAACAATTGGCACTCTTATTTATGATGTCAATGATCACCCAAGGCTCCTGACATGAGCTGCCAAGGCTATGGGAGCCTCTTGAGTTCACAAACTCCGTGAGTATTTAGACAGGGCCACAAACAAAGTGTAAGTTCTCTGCTCCCTTCAGAGAAAAGTACCTCCTTCTTTGATGGCCCCTTCTTTCCACTGGGGTCTCACTCACAGAGATCCTTCATGTAGGATATTTTTTGCCACAGTGTCTTGGCTTTGCATGCCTGAAATGCTCTCATGGGCTTTTCAGCCAGATCCAAATGCCTTAAGGGCTGAGCCTGAGGCCAGAGTGCTATTTAGGGCATTTAAGACTACCATTTCATTTGATGATGGATGCTGCTATGAATGCTCAACTCTGTGGTTTGCTGGGTCAGTTAACACCCAGTTCATGATGGACAGCTCATGGTAACTTGGTAGCCCAAAGTTAAGGTAGAGTTATAGAGAGGCAGAGGCAGAGGCAGAGGCAGAGGCAGAGAGAGAGAGAACAGGTCTTCTATCCACTGGTTCATTCCCCAGATGGCCACAATGGCCAAAGCTGAGCCGATCTGAAGCCAGGAGCCAGGAGTCTCCCCCAGGTGATCGATGTGGGTGCAGGGGTTCAAGCACTTGGGCCATCTCTACTGCCTTCCCAGGCCATAGCAGAGAGCTGGATCGGAAGTGGAGCAGCCAGAACTCGAACCAGCACCCACATGGGATGCCAGCACCGCAGGCGGCAGCTTTACCCACTGCACCACGGCACCAGCCCCAAGTGTTCAGTTTCTACAAGGCCCAGCAGCAGACTCTTACCCACTGAGGATGACTGGACTTTGCCCCAAAATCCTAGTTCACCCCTGTGGTCCTACCAAAGGTTCTGAATAGCCTCCCTGTCTGCCAGTGACACCTCAAGCGCCACTGGATCTGCCGGTCACATGACTTAATTGGCAGAGCGACTGCAGAGCGGCCTAGCTCTCCTGTTCTGGGCCCCCCTTAGAACTGGCAGCCTTTCAGTAAATCCTGAGCGACAAGCCAAATGAGGAACATGTTGCCTCCAAGGTCCACAGAGGGATTCTAGGTGTTGTGACACTTTCTTGGTTGTGAGTTATAGCTTGTGTGGTTCACCTTTGAAAGAACATTTGGACACTCCTCCACAACACTGGACCCAGCGAAATTTCACTGACCTAGAAAGCCCCTGAATTTCAGCAGGATTTTTTTTTATTTTACACCCTCTAATGTGTGTCTCACCAATAACTCTGTAGAGTAGTTGCTACCACTTGCTTACTATGGTCCAATTAACACAGCATCATCAACACAATGAACCAATGTTGTATCTTGCAGAAGGAAAAGGTGATCAAGATCCCTGTGAACTAATTGTGACACAGACTGGAGAGTCTGTAAGATAGTGCAGGGACAATGCAGGGACAATGCTGGCCTGAGGTAAGGTAGTGCAGGGACAATGCTGGCCCAAGGTAAGGTAGTGCAGGGACAACGCTGGCCTGACTGACTGAAGGCAAACTGCTTCAGGTGAGCCTTATTGCCAGGGATAAAGAAAAATGCATTTGCAGTTATGTCAGGTTCTAGGAAATGTGTTCATCTGCTTCAAGCAATGAAACCATAACTGGAACAGCAGCCGCAAACGCAGTCATGATCTGGTTCAGCTAATGGTAATCCACTGTGACTCCACAGATCTATTTGCCTCTACAAAGCACACACGGGGGATACGTCAAATGGGGATATGGTGGGAATCACCACACCCGAGTCCTTTAAGTTCTTGAGGGTGGCATTAATCTCCAAGTCACTCCAGGCATGCAGTATTGTTTTCGGTTTACTATTTCGTAGGTAGAGGCAGTTCTAGTGCCCTTGCCCAATACAACAGTCCTCCTCCACAGGTCAAGGAACCAGCGTGGGGATTCTGCCAGTTGCTCTGTATGTCTATTCCAGTTAGACAGAAATGACCAAAGAATCTGTTCAGGAACCAATGGGCTTATTTTGAGTCAGAACTAAGCTAGAACTCCACTGAGCACCTGACATCCGTAAGCCCCTACTCTGACCAGTAGACAACAGTGATGTCTTTGTTCTGGAATTAGTATTGACTCAGAAGAGGCATCCAGTAATCCCCAAAATGTCTGACTGCTTCTTTTGCTTTAGTAGTTCTATGTATTTCCCTTCTAGGAATACCATAGCCACTAGTCAACACCGTGGGTTTCCACATATCAGATTACTTTTATTGTCCTTTAACTCTGATGTCCTGTACTGTCTTGCCTTTGATGGTTGAGTGACATCACTTAGCCTCTGCCATCTCAACTCCACTACTCCCAGTGCATTCAGACGTCTCACCTCAGTGACTGCAGTTCCCACTGTAAGGCTTGGCCTATAGAAAACAGTGATTACAGAGCTCTCCAGGGACGCTGGGGGGGTCCCAGCACAGGGAAATCTGTTTTGTTTTTGTTTTTGTTTTTTAAAGACTTATTTTATTTATTTGAAAGACAGAGTTACAGAGACAGGTAGAGACAGAGAGAGAGGTCTTCCACCTGCTGGTTCACTTCCCAGATGGCTGCAATGGCCGAAGCTGCACCGATCCCAAGCCAGAAGGCAGGAGCTTCCTCTGGTCTCCCACACGGGTGCAGGGGCCCAAGGACTTGGGCCATCTTCTACTGCTTTCCCAGGCCATAGCAGAGAGCTGGATTGGAAGAGAAGCAGCCGGGACCAGAACCAGGGCCCATAAGGGATGCCGGCGCTGCAGGTGGAGGATCAACCTACTACACCACAGCACTGGCCCCAGGTGAATCTGTTTTTGAAAAGTGTGTTTTCTGGACATTCCCAGAATGGATGAGTTGGTCACAATTGACAAATCCCCTCTAATAATTTCAATCCTTTCCTCTACAGTAAACTAAGGCAATTCCATCATTTCTAACTCATCGGCCACCTTTTGGTCTATGTTTCAAACAAACAAAAAAATCACTGCTTTTTCTAACCCCCTGAGCTGCCACATTAAATGTGGAATCTCTGCTTAGTGAGCCTCAGTCAATAAATTCAGCCTGATTCAACTTCACGTTCCTTCTACCATTATCCCTCTCTTTTCATATCCCTTCCCAAACATGCTCCCCAGATTTCTATGTGGGCTAGAAAACTCAAATTGTTCTTTCAGAATACGGTGCACTTCCTCACAGAGCACACTTTGTACTTCAACGGAAGATGAAGTTATTGGTCTAGAAACCAAAAAGGTAGTAGTGGTCAGTCCTGAAAAAACTCATTATCTCACAAAACAATTGCCTGCAGGGGGCCCTTCCAGTTTTCTTTAATTTTCTCAAAGGAGAAGGCTGTAGAGGCCATGCTAACCAGCATAGAAGGCTCACCAGAATTTAGGGGTTCAATGTCCCAAGCATCATCAAAACCTTCCTATCAGAGAGACCTGAATCGAGCTCACGGCTTCAGACTATGACCTCTATCGGGAAATGAACCAACAGATGGCAGCCCTGTCTATCTTTCTCTCTTTATCTCTCAATAAAATGAATAAGTAAATTTTTTTTTAAAAGTACCAAGCATGCTTGGTTGCATAAAAGAATGTCAGCTCACAAAATAAATAACAAACAACAGAACATTCTCCAAGGCACTTTAAAATACACACACACACACAAGACAAAGGAACCAGATTCATAATGAAACAAATACATCAGGAAATAAAAACACATGGAAAAAAAGAAAACACATGAAAATATATGGTCATTGAAATTAAAACTTGGGCAGGCATCATGGCATAGCAGGTAAAGCTGCCACTTGCAATGCCAATATCCCATGGTTACCGGTTCAAGTCCCAGCTGCTCCACTTCCAATCCAGCTCTCTGCTAGTGCACCTGGGAAAGCAGCAGAAAATGGCCCAAGTCCTTGGGCCCTGCCACCCACATGGGAGACCCAGAAGAAGCTCCTGGCTTGGCTCTGGCACAGCTCTGGCCACTGCAAGCCATTTGAGGCGTGAAATAGCAGCTGGAAGGTTTCTCTTTCTCTGTCTCTCCCCTCTCCAACTCTGCCTTTCAAATATATAAATAAATCTTTTAAAAAATAAAAATTAAATTAAAAACTCATGGAGAATTTAACAGTAGACTTGACAGAGTTTAGAAGAAAAAAGGAATTAAAGCCTATGTTTAAAGAAATCATTCAAAATGTCTCATAAAGAGACAGAAAGGCAGAAAATATCAAAGACAAGAAACATGGATGTTTAACTGTGCAACTGCAACAAGGATGTGATAGTAGTGAGAAACAAGTGCTAAAAAATAGGATGTGAGCATTCCGAGACACCCAGAACACCAGCAGGAACTAAAGACAGTGCTCACCCGGAGAGGCACCCTGAGGGCTAGGCTGGGTAAACGAGAGCAAGTGAGTTTCTAGACATACCTTACTGAGACTCTAGAAAGGAACTGACCCAAACTCTTAGGGAAAGAAAGTACCGACTATTCCCAGAGACCTACAGTAAAAATAGTGGCAACGTAACAAATGGCTGCCAGTTCCTGTGCTGTGATTCTGTGTGAGGCCCTATACTAGAAAACATTACAATTATTTCTTTTAGTTTAAGGTTTCTAACAGCCTGTGAGGATCTCATTTTACGATTAAAAAACAGGCTCAGAGACTTCAAGGAAATTATCCAAATCTAAAATTCAAATTCAGAACTGACTTTACACCCTACACTTCATACTACTGCTTCCTTCCCACACACAGCTGCTAGTAACTCCTTCATCAGGAACACGAGGGTAAAATTCCTGCGGACAAAGACGTTCGAACAGCATTCCCGGGTCACGGAACCAGCAAGCAGCAAGGCCAGAGATACAGCTCCCTCCAAAAGCAGTGTTCTCTCTGCTCCGGCAAACTGCTTCTCAGCAGGCCTCAGGCTTTTCTTCTGAAAGATGTGGCTACAGGTGACTGTTCTGGTTCCTACACCCACCATCTTGCCAGCCTGCCACATCCCCAGGACAAAATACCAGCCCTGACGTCCCATTCTTTCTTCTTCAGCCTCTCATTTACAGTCTGTGTTCCTGATCTCAGGCAGCTGAGACACGCCAAGGACAATCCCAATGCAGACTGCTGACTCCACAAGTAAAGATAATCTGATTCCATTTGCATCATCACAACTGCCCAGTATTCCTGTGACATCTTTCTCCCAAGAAATTTTAAATCATGTCGGAATTACCACGCCTTCCCGTTTCAGTGACTTTGCCATGACTTCCTCGCCGCCTAATTCAATGGACATTTTTTCACGCCTATCTTCAAGCTTGGACACTTTGGCAGCATTTCCACTGATACCCACCCAGCCACTCAAGGCAAAACGACAGAGGCATCTTCCATGCACCCTTTTATGCCCTCCAATTTTATCTGTGCTGTCGCCTCCATACTCACCACACCCACTTCATTATCTTCTCTACAATGACCCACCTAGCTACTCATGATCCCTGAACGGAACCAGTCCAGTAGTCTCCTTACTGACGTCTACATTCCCACTCCAATTCCTCGCTCGCCAGAGCAGGATCTGTTAGGTAGGAAGTCAGACATGAGCTTATGTGTGTGTGACAGGCCATGTCCAGCATATGCATCTGCATCTCAAAGTCATCCCGATAATGTTTCAGGGGCAGCCCGGTATTCGCGTCCTGCCCTGCCCCTTCTACCTGATAACCTGCCAGGTGGGGGTCCCCTTCTGCCTGATAATCTTCCACAGTCTCCCAGATGCAGCCCAGTATCTGCATTTCAAACACCCTGCTCCGGATCCCCATTCTCTAGGGGTCCTGCTCACCCTTCCTCTGAACCCAGGATGGCGCCAGCTAGGCTTCCTCCTGTCTGATACCTTCAAGGGAAAACTCAGATAGGAGCTTCTTAATATTTACAGCCATAAAATCCTTTGTTTCAGGAGGAGATGTGTGAAGACAGAGACCCATCTCCTTAAAAACCCCCCACCAGGCCTCAACCAGACAGCGGGCTGAGCCCTCGGCCTCTCTGCTGAGCCACCCGCCTGCCTGGTCAGGTGCAATCTCTGCACTCAACCACGTAACCTCGCCTCCCCCGCTCCAGTCAGAGTAACTGCACTCTCTCCCAGGTCCTGTCTGGAGAGGTGTCCATCCGTTCGTGCGGATGTCTCTACCCTAATAAACTTTGCTACCTTTTACTTTCCACTACTCTGTCTCATGCCTGAATTCTTTCTTGCACGAAGACAAGAACCCTGCATTTCTCCAGTAACAGATCTACCAACATAACCTTTCAAAATTCAAATGTGATCACAGTCAGTCTCCTCTTCACCCTTGCAGGTCCCCTACAAAAGCAAACCTTAGTGTTACAGGAAGACGTACAACGCCTTTACCACTGCACCCAACCTCTGCCCCGCCACCACATGTAACATGCTCTTTCATGGCTTTATATGTAGCCTCCACGTAGAATGCCTGGCTCCAGCTAGCCCTGCCTGAAAAGGACTCTGTCCACACATTCCTCCTCCGAGAATTCTCCTGGCCGTTCTTATCGCCACGCTCCCACCACAAATTACATAGACTTCAATTTCAGCACGCTAGTAAGTGCACACATGTGGGTCTCATCATCCGTGTGTTAATTCCTCAGGAACAATATTCTTTTTTGTTCTCATCACACTTCCAGTGCCCAACACAATTATTGGACTTACAGCGCAGGCAGTTACTAAGTATTTCTTGAATGAGCAAGTCAATGATGAGATGACCACAGAGCCCAGAATTCCAAAGTCCCTTTCAGGTGTGCCTTGGACAAAGCTGAGGCAGGAAGCCGGGCATGCCCCACTCTGCTCTGCTTCTGCACTAAGGAGGGACAAACTTCTCCAGGTGCCTCTGCCATCTCAGGTTCTCAACATTCGCCTGCTCTTCTTCCTCCTCCTGCTACTGCAGTGGAATACACAAGCAGTCACATTCCCATTCTTTCCAAGCCCTCTGAGCTCTCTGAGGTTTTGCAAGCAGCAGAGTGGGTAGAACACAAAACTTGCTATTTATCATAATATGAGGAGACTTCAAAAAGTTCATGGAAAATGCATATTATGAAAAACTGGGCATGGATTTCCAACTTTCTTGCAACAAAATAAGGTTTTTTTTCATGCTATTTTCCACAGACTTTTTGAAGGACCCTCTTGGTATCCAAAACCTAAACTTTCCTTCACCCGTGACAGCTTCAGCTGTGCTATTCCAAGACCTGAGCTACGTAAGCAGAGAGAAGAGGCTGGGGGCAAGCAAAGCCGTCTTCTCTACAGCACAAAGCGAGCCTCAAATGTGCAGCCAGAAAAGTTTACATAGTTTGGATATCGGATGTCAATTCGGAACCTACGGAATGACAAATAAATATTAAATATCTAGCACATTGTATTTATGTATTAGGAGAAGGACACTCTGTAGAAGAAGTCCCAACAATGCTTTCATCTCTTAAACCACACATTTGGATTTCTACCATGCTTTTCTCTTTCCTTTGCCTGTGCTTTCTGAAGCTGAATGAATCAGTCACATTCTTCAAATACTAGCCAGAACACATCAGCTGCTTATTCTAAAAGAAACTCCCGGAGTGGGGCAAAGGCGATGCCAAATAAGGACTTTGTTTCTAAATATAAATTTAAAACATGCACTGTGGGCAAGGTCAAAGTTATTAAAAGGAACTCCACTTCTGAATATTTAAAGGAAAAAATCCACTCCCAATTTTTATGTATGTCTAAGTTTTTAGTCACAAAAGAACAAAAATATTAACGTCTTTTAAGTGCTATCAATATATTAGCTCAACACGATATTAGCTCGACAAGTCATCCCTGCTACCTACCAGAGTCTATATAAAAGGAACCAGACCATGTAAACACTAAAAGAGCATGTAGAAAGAATATTTGAAGAAAGATAGTAAAATTCAGGGAAAAAATATCTACGGATTTTACTTTAGACTCTGCAATTAACTTTCTAGGAGAAAAAATTCTAAAATTCACTCACCTTCTTAATATCTAGAATAACCTCAACTATAGACAGAGTTTAACTCACTCAACAGAAACCAGGTACAAGTTAAAAATCAGAAAATAGACTGAAAAATAATGAAACTAAATAATGAAGTGACCATGATTCTAAAAATGGTTAACCAAAAGTCTACTTAATATAAAAAAACAGACATCTCCATAAGAAACAGACCACTCAACAACACTGTAGTATCAAGTTATAACAACAAGAAAGAAAGAAAGAAAGAAAGAAAGAAAGAAAGAAAGAAAGAAAGAAAGAAAGAAAGAAAGAAAGAAAGAAAGAAAGAAAGAAAAGAGAGGAGAGGAGAGGAGAGGAGAGGAGAGGAGAGGAGAGGAGAGGAGAGGAGAGGAGAGGAGAGGAGAGGAGAGGAGAGGAGAGGAGAGGAGAGGAGAGGAGAGGAGAGGAGAGGAGAGGAGAGGAGAGGAGAGGAGAGGAGAGGAAAGGAAAAACCAGTACCATTTTAAGTCTTCTAGGAAAGCAGAGGCTACTGAAAATTACTTAATTTTCCTTTTACATTCATAAAGTATTTGTCAAGATCTGTTTAATATTTAATTTTTATTTACTTAATCGAGAGGCAGAGAGACAGAATACATGCAAACGTGAGCACTCTTATCCACTGGTCCATTTCCCAGCTGCCAAGAAAAGCCCTGGCCAAAGCCACCAGGAACAGTATCCAGGTCTCCCACGTGGCCACAGCAGGAACCCGATCACTAAGCCGTAACTGGACCAGTTCAGATCTACCCTCTGGTGGCATTCGGGGAGTGAACCAGCGGATGGAAGACCTCTCTCTCTCTCTCCCTCTCTCTGGATCTACCTCTCTAACTCTGACTTTCAAATAAATAAAATAAATCTTTAAAAATAAATAAGTAAATAAATAAAAATTGGGGGGGGGGGCAGTGCTGTGGCATAGTGGGTAAAGCCACCACCTGCAGTGCTGGCATCCCATATGAGCACCAGTTTGTGTCCCAGCTGCTACTCTTCCTCTGCTGTGGCCTGGGAAAGCAGTAGAAGATGGCCCAAATCCTTGGGCCCCTGCACCTCCATGGGAAGACCCAGAGGAAGCTCCTGGCTCCAGATCGGCGCAGCTCCAGCCACTGCAGCCAGTCAGGGAGTGAACCAGTGGATGGAAGACCTCTCTCTCTCTCTCTCTCTCTCTCCTTCTCTCTCCTTCTCTCTCTGTGTAACTCTTTCAAATAAAATCTTTAAAAAAAATAAATACACATTTTTAAAACAGGAATAAACCACTACTTAAAATCTGAAAATCAAAGAATCAAAACTGACACATGCTATCATGAATGTGCCAGAAATCACAAAATACACATCCAAGAATCAACAAAAGAAGGGATTCAAGAGACACAGGATATCGTATGTTTAGGTTGGAAAAATGGGGATAACGTAATCACCACCAATACTATAAGGACCAATATTTCTTAACTGTGTCCATGAGTACCATCTGCTGGGGAACAATTCCGTATGAGTCCCTCACTATTCTGCACATCTTATAAACAGAAGTACTGATTGTCCCAAACTATATTTTCAAGAATTTTTTTCTTTCTATATTTTGAAATAGCTTACTTCCGTTTACCTGGTAGAATGATATATTGTATAAAAACAGGATTTTATCTGACCAAGGATGTTGTTGACACAGTGAACAGTTTTAGAAAATAAAGCAACTCCCTCTGGAGTAAGTTTATTTATGGTTCATTATAAAGATGTGGGTTCCCCAAGCACAGGATTCCTCTCCTGGAGCCCAGCTCACTGTATAAACAGATCATACCTTATCATCATCAAATGAGAATTGCAGCTCAAGAAATGAGAACAAGAAAATGTGTTACTCTCACTATGGCTACTGCTATGAGTAATAGAGCCTGTTTCTGACTGTTCACACAGCTCTCACCTTGTCATCGTCATGTTCTCCTGTGAGAATTGGGGCTCCAGAAATGAGAGCAAGAAAATGTGATCCTTTCTTTGGCTACAGATGTAAGTAATAAAAGTCTCTGACTGCAGAGTCTCATGTCTTCTCTTGATACTTAGGATTTTTTGTTTGTTTTTTGTTTTTGGATATAAAGATTTATTTACTTGAGTTAGAGAGAGAGATTGATTGATTGATTGATTGATTCTCCATCTGCTGGTTCACTCCCTGAATGGCAGCAACAGCCCAGGCTGGGCTAGTCAGGAGCCAGGAGCCAGAAGCTTCGTTCCCAGTCTCCCACAAGGGTGCAGGGGCCCAGGGACTGGCCATCCTTTGCTGTTCTTCCCAGATCATTAGCAGGGAGCTGGATCAGAAGTGGAACAGCCAGGGCTGGAACCGGCACCAATATGGCATTATGTGATAGCATCACAGGTGGTGGCTGTAACTGCTGTAGCACAGTGTCAGCCCCCACAATACTTAGTTTTAAAGTAGATTAAAATCTCAGATCCTTCATAATTCTTGACAGCTATAAACATTTCATAAGCATTATCCACAAGTATCACATTACCCTAGAAAGAAGGTACTAATATCGTTGTCAGTTCACAGAGCTGTTCTATAATAAATACTTACCAAGTACCAACTTCCTGCCAGGCTTTGTCCTAAATTCTGAAAGCACAGCTGGAAACAATACGAAGTGCTTGCCTTTGTGGAGGTGATACACGATGAAGCAGGGTCGGTGATGAAATTGAGGCACAGAGCATTTAGGTGGCTCGCCCAAGGCCAAACAGCTTGTAAGTAATGGGGCCAGGCTGCAGCTGAGCGATAGGAGTCTCCAGAGTCCACACTCTTAGTCTACCACAGCACCTCCCACATCGTGGCAAGAGTTTCCAAGATTAGTGGACTTAAGAGTCCTCTGGCACCATAACCCCTGAAAGAAGCCAGGATTCCTGGAAGAAGTGTCTAATGCAGGTCTGGAGCAGCGAGATAGACCAAGCACATCCTGCCATTCCCAGAAGCTAGAAAGCTACCCAAGAACAGGGTTGCACTGAAGGTCTTAGGAGCAACCTAAATGGGCTCTCAAGTGGCCAAACAAGAACATGATTTTGCTTAAAAAATTCCACCTTTATCAGAAGCTTGATGTCCTAGAATGAACCAGGGCCACCTCAAAATTCATACGATCTTGACCCCTCATGCCTCAGAATGTGACTTATTTGGAGACAGAGCCTTTAAAGAGGTGACTACAGTTAAATGAGGTCTTATAGGGTGTACCTACTCCTAAATGACTGTCTTTACAAGGAGAGACCATCACACCCACACCCAGAGGGAGACCATGTGAAGACACAGCGAGAAGCCATCTGCAGACAGGGAGAGAGGTTTCAAAAGAACCAAGCCTCCTGGCACCCTCACCTGGTTCCAGGCTGCAGCACCACGGGGTTACACGCTTCCGTGGTTTATGCTGTCCAGTGTGTGGCCCTCAGCACCGCTCCAGCTCGAGCAAACTACCACACTGGGAAACCACCTCCTTCAACGGAAAACGGGCAAGTAAAAGAATCAAGCAATTATTCCATCTTTCCTGTACAAAAGTGATTTATGGTCACCAAACAGATGATCAGAAGTTCCTTCTGTGTTTTAACAGAACTTTAATCCATCAAGAAGGGATGAGATAATTGAAACGTCATTATTTGCAACCTCTAACGAACTAATAGATCTGGACATGAACTCTGCTGGCTGAAACACGACAACAAGATGACCCAACACTATACCCCTCTGGACGGAGCATAACACGGCATCGTTTCAGTTTTCTTGAGGGGAAAAAAGGAAACCAATTCTGATCTGACCACCAATTTACAGGAACATAAGGACATATTCAGTGATACCACAGGGAACTGTAGATATGGGAAACTCTATGAAACAACAGATTTGATTTCACAGAGAAACAAAACAGCAAACAGAAAGCAATGATGAGGAATCCAATCTCTAAATCGAATCCGCTATGACACAGGAATGAGATAGCCACAAAAATGCAAACACTGATGGGTACTTCACAAGATTAAGGGACTATTACATTTTTAGGCATGATAAATGGTATCAGACCTTTTTTTACAGTGTTCTTATCTCTCTCTCTTTTTTTTTTTTTTAAAAGATTTATTTTTTTTTATTTGAAAGGTGGAGTTACAGAGAGGTGGGGTGGGGAGAGGTCTCCTGTCTGCTGGTTCACTCCCCAGATGGCCACAACGGCTGGAGCTGCACCCATCTGAAGCCAGATGCCAGGAGCTTCTTCCAGGTCTCCCATGTGGGTGCAGGGCCCTAAGCACTTGGGCCATCTTCCACTGCTTTCCCAGGCCACAGCAGAGAGCCAGATTGGAAGAGGACTCGAACTGGTGCCCATATGGGATGCTGGTACTACAGGCCACAGCTTTACCCACTGCACCCCAGCACCAGACCCTGCTCTTATCTCTTAAAGACATATAAGCTAATATTTACAAATGAAATAAACATGAAATCTGGAATTAGCTTCAAAATAATCCAGAGTAGAGAAAAAATAGTAGGCTGGGTGGGTATAATTAAATGGGAAAAGCCATGTATTATAAGCTAGAGAGGGGCCAGCACTGGGGCACAGCAGGTTAACGCCCTGGCCTGAAGCACCGGCATCCCATATGGGCACGGGTTCTAGTCCCAGCTGCTCCTCTTCCGATCCAGCTCTCTGCTATGGCCTGGGAAAGCAGTAGAATATAGGCCAAGTCCTTGGGCCCCTACACCCACATGGGAGACCCAGAGGAAGCTCCTGGCTCCTGGCTCCTGGCTTCAGATCAGCACAGCTCTGGCTGTTGTGGCCAATTGGGGAGTGACCCATCAGATGGAAGACCTCTCTCTCTCTCTCTCTCTCTCTGCCTCTCTGTGTAACTGACTTTCAAATAAATAAATCTTTAAAAAAAAAAGAAGCTAGAGAAATGATGAGTACATAGAATTTATAACCATATTCTATTTTTATATTACTCTATTTTCAATTATAAAGAGTTAAAAAGATAGTGATTAAACTATACAGTCCATGGGCAGGTGTTTGGTCTGGAGGTTAATGCACTGATGATTAATGCACCCACACCCCCACTTCAGAGTATCTGGGCTCAGCTTCCAACTCTGGCTCCTGGCTGCACCTTCCCTGAGTTCCCAGCCTGGCACCAACAGAGCCCCATCCACTACTAGCATTTGGGGAGGGAACCAGCAGACAGGAGGTTCTCTCTCTCTTTCACTTTCTCTCTCTCCCTCTCTCTCTCTGTGTGTGTGTGTGTGTGTGTGTGTGTGTGGTCTAGGCCCCACACTCTACACTCCTGGCTCCCCAGCTCCCAGATGCTGATCCGTTAGGCTTGGGGTAGGGCCTGGTAATCTGGGCTTGAACCGTGTCATCTGGTCACTCTGACACAGGTGTGGGAGAAACACCAGCTCAGAGGTAGGCCCAAGGGCAAGCTGACTTCAGGTACTAGAAACACCTGCATCAAAAGCACAGCCGCTCCTTGGCCTCCAGCAGTCTCCTACTCAAACAGACCTAAAAGGATTAATCCAGTTCTCTTTCACAACAAACTAAACATGGCAGATGTCTCAGGGCTCTCCCATTCCACCATGCTGTCTCCCCATAGTCAGTGTGGAATGCAGTCCCTGGACACTTTCAACTCTATTCCTACCTAGGAAGGCAACAGAAAGTGACAAAAATAACTGTCCTGACAAACAAGCAAGCACCAGAAAGGACAGACACACCAACAGTAAACTAGATGGAATCAAGAGAGAACACTCAACATCCAGCAAACAGTCTAATTTATATTTGTGTCATCAAGAAATACTAAGTATATTCAGATTTGATGAAGACAGAATAAAACTAACAAAAACAGCGCCCTGCAGGTGTACGGCTAGCACACATGGGGAGAAAACACACTAACCATCCTACAGATTCAGGACTGTGGGATCTGAAACAATCAACAGGGCAGACGAAGAAGCATCAGTAAACTCAATATCCTCATTTGACTGACTATGAAAAAGGTGTACACAGCCATAAAAAAAGAAGATGTCACGGGATAATGTAAAATGGGAGGTGCTGAAACAAGGAGGGAAACAAACTGCAGAAGAATTTAGGCCCACACTGAAAGCAGTGAAGGGCAAAGTCAACACACACAGGGCAGATGAACAACTCACCTGGCAGCCAAGTCCGAGGTGATTTCTCAGAGAGCAGAATTTAAAACTGGTACCTTGCAAACACCAGAGAAGACATCAAAAACAGTACACAAGACCATGCCCCCCCCCAAAAAAAAAAAAACGAAACAAAGCAAGAATACATGAAAACAAGAAATAAGAAGGCAAAAGTATGTCTAACCTTATCTGCTAGGATAATCATTAATCAATGAATTTAACACCCCTCTATTAAGGACAAAATCTCTCAGAATGAGGGAGAAAAATAAGATATCTATCAGAGCAACCAGATCACAATAGCAAATAAAAATAAAAGAGTGGCAATATTAAAACAAGAATGTAAGGCAAAAGTACTAAGTAGAAAAATAATTATCTTTTAATAATCATAAATTTGTATCAAGTAGCATTGCATTGAAAAGATAAAAAAGCAAAAATTATTAAAGTGCATGGAAAACTGATCCCCTAAAATCCTAGCATTTAGAGGCGTGCAGGCCTCTCACTCTGACCCATTCCACCAGAGAAATCAAAAGCACAGGGGATCCATAATTGATCCAGCTAAAGAATCTGTAGCAAGCTCTGCACTCAAACTGAAACAATGTATCTTCCGTTTAAGTATTCACAATCATGTATTAGACCACAAAGAAAAACGCAGAAAATTCCAAAGAAACATACACTGCACAGTCATATTCTCAATTTCCAAAGCAATAAAATTAGTGGCTAATTTTAAATAAAAATAACTAGAAACTAAAATACTAGTCTACATAATTCATTACTTTAAAAAGAAATCTGCAATTACAGGGTTTTTTTAAATTACAATACTACTTATCAATGCTTAGAAAATACAATCAGATACACTCCAAAGGAAACCTATAACCTTAAAGCCTATCATTATTAAACCCACAAACAAAACTGCCCTGCCTACTTGCTCATTAAGAGCCACAGTTGATCCAAAAACAGAAGAGGAGGAATGGTAGAGATTTTTCAGTCTCAGTAAGAAGTTCAAGCACAAATCTGTTTTTAAGACAACATGCTTCAGAATGAACCAGTTTAAGCCACCTGCACCCAGCTGATGAACTGATAACATTAACCAACACCAGACGCTTCCATGTTTTTACAGGGCACAGAAAGAAAGCACCAAGGCAGAGAAAGTCACAAGGTTAGACACTGGGGACACAGAAGACAGTTTAATACATACCCAATTTTCTTAGTGCAATTAATTCTAACAGAGTGGGCATTAATTGGAGATGAAATGCAAACAGGAAGTTCTATTTTACATCAGTTACACAGGCAAAATTAATTGTTCTGGTTCCTCATAGGGGTTACAGTTGATAGTTGATCTGATAACAAAGAATAAAGGAAAATATCTGTGAAATCCTGCATCAGTGGTTTTAATAAAGGAAACAAGTCCTGTGTTCAGAGATTATAAAACAGTTGGTTCCCACATCCATTGAATCTTACGCTAACATTTCTTTAGATTTAGGAATAGGGACCACTCCTCAAATGTCGCTCCCCCTCTTCGTGGAGGAACGACACTGGACCCTGCACTGTTCTTTCGTCTGCTCGGCCCTCCCCGGGTTTGCTGCTGGTTCTTCCCGGGTTGGCTACTGTCCCTTCCACCTCCGTGGAAGGGCGGTTCCCCTGCCACATTCCCCACTTCCGCAGGGGAGCGGCACACCGCCGGCCGGCTCTCTCGGGGGCTGCACAGGTGTTCCCTTAGATGTTCCCCTTAGATGTTCCTGGTGCATACCGTCTCTCTCCTCCTTTATAGTCCTCCTCCGCCAATCCTAACTCGGCTGCCCACACGCCGAGTACGCTGCTCTCCTCCAATCAGGAGCAAGTCCTACAGTTTATTGGCTGAACTGGAGGCAGCTGTGTAGAAACTGTTTTCTCCTCTCCCAGCGCCATATTGTGGGAGAGCAGATGCATAGAATAAGTCTTAATTCCAGTAACAGTATAGTCCGAGTTGCTCCCCACAGATCCCCCTTTCTTTTTATTTTTTGGCGTTGATACGCGCCTGTCTTCGGTGTCCCGCGGCACACACTCTGCTCTACTTGCTAGAGTTGCCACAGGTTCTTACAAGTCCTATCAATCAGGCAAACCGAATCCGGGTCCTCTCTTCGCCATGTTGTGAGGAGGTTTTTAGGCGCTGATGCGTGCCTGTCTTCGGTGACCTGCGGCTCATACTCTGGTCGAGCCGCCTGCTGGTGCTTACCGCCTTACTAATCAGGCAGACCGAATCCAAGCCTTCTCATTGCCATATTGTGGGGAGGCCTATTGGTGTTGATTCGTGCCTATCTTCGGTGACCTGCAGCTCATACTCTGGTCAAGCTGCCTGCTGGTGCTTACCGCCTTACTGATCAGGCAGACCGAATCCAAGCCTTCTCATTGCGGTATTGTGGGGAGACTATTGATGTTAATAACGTGCCTGTCTTCGGTGACCTGCGGCGCATAAGCTGCTAGCCGCCCGCAGGTGCTCATCGCCTCACTAATCAGGCAGACCGAATCCAAGCTCTCTCATTGCCATGTTGAGGGGAGGCTTTATTTTTCTCTATATCTCCAGGCATTCCTATCTCTCCCATTTTACGTCTGTCTACCAACATTCCCATTTCTCTCATTTTACTTCTAAACTTCTGTTTCTCTTATCCCTGCGGCTTCCCGGCGCCCGCCCCGAGGCTGCTTCTCGGCGGCTTCCCGGCTGAGCCGCTTCAGCCCGCTTCTCTTATCTGCGCGGCTTCGCGGCTCTGCGCGGCTCGGCTTCGCGCGCACACTCCGTGGTCTCTCACTAGCCCCGCGTTCCCTATCTACTTGTGCCCCGCACGCTCTCTCTGCGCACGGCAGCCTCCGCGAGTCACACAGCCCCAGCTCACGTCTCCGCCACTAGTATTCAATCTAAGTTCCCCGGGCTAACCTGGCGAATTCAACCCAGCTCACGTTTCCGCTCCCGGGCTAACTTGAGAATCCCAAAGTGGCTTTCGTCTCCGCCTCGGCCTGCCCCCCGCGACTTCAATTTCCCTAACATTTTTCTCTACCCGGTATGTTTCCCCAAGCTTTCCTCCAACAATACTCCTCCCTCATTTCTCCTGGCTTCTCCCCACAGTCCGTATCCAAGTCTGTTTGTTCTAGCTTTCACTTTCGCTTTCGCCCTTAGAGATTTCTCCCAGCTTCCCCCCGTAGTCCGTATCTGAGTCTATGCCTAGGCTTTCAATAGCTTCTTCCGGCACCTTTTTCGTCCGGCTTTTCCCTAGGCTGTTTGCTAGTCTCTCTCTCTGGTATTTTCCCACTTCTTCCCGTTTCTTCCCTCCTAAGTTTCCTATCCGTCCTAGGTTTCCTATCCGAGTCACGGCACCATTATGTCGCTCCCCCTCTTCGTGGAGGAACGACACTGGACCCTGCACTGTTCTTTCGTCTGCTCGGCCCTCCCCGGGTTTGCTGCTGGTTCTTCCCGGGTTGGCTACTGTCCCTTCCACCTCCGTGGAAGGGCGGTTCCCCTGCCACATTCCCCACTTCCGCAGGGGAGCGGCACACCGCCGGCCGGCTCTCTCGGGGGCTGCACAGGTGTTCCCTTAGATGTTCCCCTTAGATGTTCCTGGTGCATGCCGTCTCTCTCCTCCTTTATAGTCCTCCTCCGCCAATCCTAACTCGGCTGCCCACACGCCGAGTACGCTGCTCTCCTCCAATCAGGAGCAAGTCCTACAGTTTATTGGCTGAACTGGAGGCAGCTGTGTAGAAGCTGTTTTCTCCTCTCCCAGCGTCATATTGTGGGAGAGCAGATGCATAGAATAAGTCTTAATTCCAGTAACAGTATAGTCCGAGTTGCTCCCCACACTCAAACATCTGAGCATGTCAGGAACTAGGTCATACTTCCTCTCATCCTAAGGACCAGGAAGGGCAGGTGACATTGCCAGTGAACCCAGGAGCACAGCATGTTCCCCCACAGGACCAAAGTCATACAGCCAGCCCAGCCAAGGGCCAAGTCAGGATTCCCACCCCAGATCCTAACACACGATAATTACTAAGTAGGATTATAAGACTTCAGACCAGGTCACAAATGAATAATAGACTCCCAAGTAACACTAACCAGTCACACAATCTTGGGTAGTATCATCCATCTAATAAATATTTATTGAGCATTTTATGCATTCAACATACTGTGCTAAGATGCTAGACATCAAAGTTCCCAACTCTCAAAATACACACACACACACACACACACACACACACACAATGTACCTAAAAAGGCTTGGGGGATAAAATGAGTAAATGCTTTCCAATATACTTTTTAAAAAGCACCAAGGGGCAAGACTTTGACCTAGCAGTTAAGACACTGGTTGAGATACCCACATGCCGTATGGAAGTGCTAGGTTCAAGTCTCAGCTGTGCTCCCAATTCAAGTTTCTTTATAATGTACACGCCCTGGGAGCCAGCAGGCGATGGCTCAAGTAGTTGGAACCTGCCACTCATTTGAAAGAACTGGATGGGTTGAGTTTCCAGCTCTTGGGCATCTGGGAGTGAACCAGGAGTGCTCTCTGTCTGGGTCTGTATACTCGTGTGTGTCTGTCTGACTCTCAAATATATAAAATAAAAGTTTAAGAATATATTTCCAGTAAGTCTCAATTAACAGTAATAATTATTTTTAGGAGGCCAGCACTGTGGCCAAGCGGGTTAACGCCCTGGCCTGAAGCCGGCATCCCATATGGCCGCCTGTTCGAGACCTGGCTGCTCCACTTCCAATCCCGCTCTCTGCTATGGCCTGGGAAAGCAGTAGAAGATGGCTCAAGGCCTTGGGCCCCTGCACCCACATGGAAGACCAGGAAGAAGCTCCTGGCTTCTGATAGGCGCAGCTCCAGCCATTGCAGCCAATTGGGGAGTGAATCATCAGATGGAAGACTCTCTGCCTCTCCTCTCTGTAACTCTGGCTTTCAAATAAATAAATAAATATTTTTTAAAAAGTAATAATTATTTTTATTGTTAACACTAAAATGTGTTATAAGCACTTTAAACATACTAGCTCATCAATTCACAGACAACCCTATGAGTTTAGAGCACTATCACCATCCCCATTTTATAAAATTGCACTCTTGTCATCCACATTTTACTGATGAACAGAGGCGAGCTGCTTGTGTACAGGACCTGCACACCGAAGAGCCCTGCAACCCAGATGCTCGATCTGTCCTCAAGTGGCTGAAGGCCACAGACACAATGAGAGCCAGGCACGCTATGAAGTCATCAGCTTCCCACTCCATAGCCAGGGACGACTGCCTCCCCACGTCAGCCATCCAGGATGCAAACTCCATGACTGCTAATTGACAAATGGCATCAAAACCAGATAGAATCTGATTCACTCTACTGATGAACTACTTATCAGCAGTTTTCTTAAACATATTAACTGAATTTTTAATAGTCTTTTAGAGAGGCAGAGAGAGAAAGAAGCACACAGACAGACCTCCTAACTGCTTATTCATCCCCCCAGTGCCCACAGTGGCTGGGGCTGGGCACCAGGAACTCAACCTAGGGCTCCCACAACGGCAGCAAGAACTCAACGACTTGAGCCATCGCTGCTGCTTCTCAGGGCTCACAGTGAGAGGAAGCTGGAATTGGCAGCAGAGCCAGGACTCAGACCCAGGCACTCTAACACGGGACAAGGGCATTACGACCACTAAGCCAAACAGCCAAATGCTGTGTCTTACAATTTTACATTTCAGTTGAAAGAATCCCAGCACTTAAGGCAATGCAACAATGCTTAAACACAGACTTTGAAGTTAAAGGTTTGGGCCGGCGCCGCGGCTCACTAGGCTAATCCTCCGCCTAGCGGCGCCGGCACACCGGGTTCTAGTCCCGGTTGGGGTGCCGGATTCTGTCCCGGTTGCCCCTCTTCCAGGCCAGCTCTCTGCTGTGGCCAGGGAGTGCAGTGGAGGATGGCCCAGGTGCTTGGGCCCTGCACCCCATGGGAGACCAGGAAAAGCACCTGGCTCCTGGCTCCTGCCATCGGATCAGCGCGGTGTGCCGGCCGCAGCGCGCCGACCGCGGCGGCCATTGGAGGGTGAACCAACGGCAAAGGAAGACCTTTCTCTCTGTCTCTCTCTCTCACTGTCCACTCTGCCTGTCAAAAAAATAAAAATAAAAAATAAAAAAATATATAATAAAATAAAATGAAGTTAAAGGTTTGGCTCTGACTTCAGCAGGATGATTTTACTTTTCTGCACTGCATCTGCGAAGTGGGCTCCGTTCATCAAGATTCAAGCATGGAGTTTTAACACAGTATCTGCCTAAAGAACCCCACTCAGAGCCCACTCTGGACTACTCCAGGGAGTCAAGTAGGGGTTGTCCCAGAGGAACTGCAGAAGGCCTCCTCCTTCCCCACAAAGCACAACTCCCAGCACTGGGACTCCCTGCACACTGCTACCATGCGTGGAGGAACGGGGGAGGGTCATGTGGGACTCCCCGCACACTGCTACCATGTGTGGAGGAACGGGGGAGGGTCATGTGGGACTCCCTGCACACTGCTACCATGCGTGGAGGAACGGGGGGGGGGGTCATGTGGGACTCCCTGCACACCGGCTACCATGTGTGGAGGAACGGGGGAGGGTCATGTGGGACTCCCTGCACACTGATACCATGTATGGAGGAACGGGGGAGGGTCATGTGGGACTCCCTGCACACCGGCTACCATGTATGGAGGAACGGGGGAGGGTCATGTGGGACTCCCTGCACACCGGCTACCATGCGTGGGGGAACGGGGGAGGGTCATGTGGGACTCCCTGCACACTGCTACCATGCGTGGGGGAACGGGGGAGGGTCATGTGGGACTCCCTGCACACTGCTACCATGCGTGGAGGAACAGGGAGGGTCATGTGGGACTCCCTGCGCACTGCTACCATGCGTGGGGGAACGGGGGAGGGTCATGTGGGACTCCCTGCGCACTGCTACCATGTGTGGAGGAATGGGGGAGGGTCATGTGGGACTCCCTGCACACTGGCTACCATGTATGGAGGAACGGGGGAGGGTCATGTGGGACTCCCTGCACACTGCTACCATGCGTGGGGGAACGGGGGAGGGTCATGTGGGACTCCCTGCACACTGCTACCATGCGTGGAGGAACAGGGAGGGTCATGTGGGACTCCCTGCGCACTGCTACCATGCGTGGGGGAACGGGGGAGGGTCATGTGGGACTCCCTGCGCACTGCTACCATGTGTGGAGGAACGGGGGAGGGTCATGTGGGACTCCCTGCACACTGCTACCATGCGTGGAGGAACAGGGAGGGTCATGTGGGACTCCCTGCGCACTGCTACCATGCGTGGGGGAACGGGGGAGGGTCATGTGGGACTCCCTGCGCACTGCTACCATGTGTGGAGGAACGGGGGAGGGTCATGTGGGACTCCCTGCACACTGCTACCATGTGTGGAGGAACGGGGGAGGGTCATGTGGGACTCCCTGCACACTGCTACCATGCGTGGAGGAACAGGGAGGGTCATGTGGGACTCCCTGCGCACTGCTACCATGCGTGGGGGAACGGGGGAGGGTCATGTGGGACTCCCTGCGCACTGCTACCATGTGTGGAGGAACGGGGGAGGGTCATGTGGGACTCCCTGCACACTGCTACCATGCGTGGAGGAACAGGGAGGGTCATGTGGGACTCCCTGCGCACTGCTACCATGCGTGGGGGAACGGGGGAGGGTCATGTGGGACTCCCTGCGCACTGCTACCATGTGTGGAGGAACGGGGGAGGGTCATGTGGGACTCCCTGCACACTGCCATGTGTGGAGGAACAGGGGAGGGTCATGTGGGACTCCCTGCGCACTGCTACCATGCGTGGAGGATCAGGGGAGGGTCCTGTGGAAGCTGGCACAGAGGGGGCACCTCATGAGAGCTGCCATCAGGACAAGCAGGGGATTATGAAAGCAACGTAAGTAGCTAGGAGAGTCGAGGAAGTCTCACCTTTTAGGAAAACCTGTAAGCAGGTAGGGAAAAGAGCAAAAGGAAAGGGCACAAAATAAGGAAAGGGTCCCCTGAAAAGTCTTCGGTATCAAGAACACAGCTGGGCCAGCGCCGCGGCTCACTAGGCTAATCCTCCACCTGCAGCACTGGCACACCGGGTTCTAGTCCCGGTCGGAGCGCCGGATTCTGTCCCGGTTGCTCCTCTTCCAGTCCAGCTCTCTGCTGTGGCCAGGGAGTGCAGTGGAGGATGGCCCAGGTGCTTGGGCCCTGCACCCCATGGGAGCCCAGGAGGAAGCACCTGGCTCCTGGCTTCGGATCGGCGCAGCGCCGGCTGAGGTGGCCATTTGGGGAGTGAACCAATGGAAAAAGGAAGACCTTTCTCTCTGTTTCTCTCTCTCTGTCTCTCTCACTCACTGTCTAACTCTGCCTGTCAAAAAAAAAAAAAAAAAAAAAAAAAGGAACACAGCTGGCAGGGCCAGTCTTGGGAAGGAAGAGATTAAGTGAGGGAGGGATCATCAAACCACAGAGATGCAGGGAGGTAAAGGTGACTCACCTGGGGATGGGCTCAATGTCAACCAAGAAGATTCTTCGGGAAAAGGGATGGGTCTGTGGCAAAATCTGAAAAGGCTGGGTCAGAGAATAGGTTGGGAATAGTAGCTGTGAAGACGAGAACGACGGGACGATGAGGTAGCATTACAAATCAGGATTTCCTAGAATTTGCATAGATTTCCTATAATTTGCATAGAATTCCCCTTTTCCAATAATTTAGCACCCACAATCCCTGACTTCGAACAGCAATGATGTTCAGATGCCAAAACATGTCCCCGGAAACATTCTTTGTTAAAAAATACTGCATACCACGAGTAAGTATGGGAAAATAGAGGTGCTGTTATCAGGATTAAATGGAGCTCTCTCAATACTCGTTCTTGAATAACTACTTTGTGCAAGAGGCCATTTCATTTTCCACATGGAATATAAAAAGGAGGAATGCTTTCTGCCTTCGAGAACACTATCATCTGGCCCAAACGAGGAGAAACAGATGCAAGACACCGCGGCACATGTAGCAAAGCGCTGTAAGGAGGGCAAAACACGGCACACATCTCATACAACCTAAACCCTAGGAATCTCCTTTCCAGAAAGAGGCAGGTGGCCTTCAAAATAAAAACCTGCAAAGGATCTTTAAAACTTGATTTCAAGAAGCTGCAGTATCAAGGTCCCCAGAGAGTACGAAAGACTCATGCAAAGCAAAACAAAAAAAAAAAAATCACTTGCGGGAACTCAGTCTTGAAATTATGATTGGCTGCTTGCTGTGTCCACCAGAATTCACGCTAAGACTCGGTCTCCACTATGACGAGGTTGAGAGAGGGGCCTTCTGGGAAGTGCTGGGTGCCTGCCTGCCCTTTCACCTGACACCTCCTCCCTCCTCTGCTCTACCCTCATCAGTGACTTGATGCCCTCAGAAAAGCGGCTTCACCTCTACCACACGAGGACCCTGCAATACGGAGCCAACTTGGAGCAGAGAGCAGCCCTCACCAGACACCAGCACTGCCAGTGCCTTAGAACCCCCAGCCTCCAGAACCTCAAGAAATAAATTTCTGCTATTTATAAATGACCCAGTCTATCATAAAGCAGCACAAATGGATGGGGATACTGCCAAAGTAAGTAAAATGAAATCACAGTATTTAAATGAAATGTAAGATCATTCACTCATTTGATCATAGTGAAGCGGAAAAAGATACATTATTACAGCTCAGTATCTTAACAGTCATAAGCACAGGTTAACTGCAAGTGGATTAATTAAGCAGTTCTGGCTCCCTGGCCCCAGTAACGGCAACTGGCGTACTTAGGACTGCTCAGGGAAGGAGGAGGGAATCAAAGAAAACCAGAGGGGTGACCAAACAGGCTACTGATACAAGGGGAGATATCTGAGACTGTGCAAAGACCGGGCCTATTTCAAAATATCAAAGGACCCCTTCTCAGGGAAACACAAGAAGAAGGTCATGATCTTACCTTACAAGGCTCAGGCCACATAAAAAACACCTGCTTAATTCTGGAGAGCCACTAATGCTGCAGAGAAAAGTATCCACCAGAACTAATGTGTTCTCTCAGTTGTCCTCCCAACCTGGGGGCCCGCTCCAGGGCGGGACTCCCTAGCGTAATAATAAATCTTATCTTTTCATCTTGTGAATATACTGAGAAAAATTATGTTAGCCAATAAACATAAAAATGGTTTGAAGAATAAAGTTGGGGATTTAAAAAGCAGTATGAGAAGTTGCAATATCTACTTTTCCTCTCAATGCCTTAAGAAAAGAAAAACTGTGTAAACACGGCGGCCCGATATACCCATCTATACTTTTCCACTCGAGTAAACTCAACCTCTGTGGAATGAGCTGAGACATAATCGTGCCTAAATAAACACAGAGCAGGATGCCACTTGGAACAAATAATGGCTAATGTGAACAAATCCTCCTGTTAATTCCAAAGAATTTTTCTGAGAGCTTCCAAAATATTTGATAAACAAGATTTCTTTCTTTCTCCGATGTTTTTAAACCACTGGAACCAGCTGGAGACTCCTCCAAGCCTCCAGCCTGTCCATTAGGTATTTCCTCTCCCAGTCATGTGTAACAGGACCTAAGACAGACCCATGAAATTCCACCTCTGAAAGGATCCTTAAAAAACATACAGAGGATGGGAAAGAAGCTAGTATGTTTCCCACCCACCTTTCTCCTCCAAACGTGTTTGTTTCTACTCAGTAAACGGCACCTCCATTCATCTAAATGACCAAGACAAACAGGGCTCGTCCTTGACTCCTTTCTTCCACTCCCAGAAGCCAGTCCATCAGCAGCAAGGCCTATTGGTTCCATTTCAAAGCATCACACAGATTGGTCCACTTTTCTCCATTTCCCCTGCCTATACTCATGTCCTGTCCCCCATCACCCAGGGCTGACTACTGCAACAGCTCCCTAACTGGTACACGTTCTTCAATTCTCAACCCCCCAAAATTCACAGATGGCACAAGTGTTCTTAATCTGTAAGATCACATCACTTCTATTCCATCGACATTGTGTACAGTGTTGTTTATGGAATCCCTAGGTCATGACCCATCAATAAGCCCCTAGAGGAACTGGCCTTTGCCAACCCACCACCCACCTTAAGACTCCTAACCCACTATGTTCTGAGCCTCTTCCCTTCCGAGAACACATCAGGCTTCCTGCCGCCTGACAGGGTTGACCTTGCGTGTGCTGCCTGGGGAGGGCTTCCACGTCTTTAGATTTCAGACCTTCACAGAGGTCTGCCTGAATAAACACTGACCATTCAATCACCAGCCTGTCACTCTTCTCAAACCATCTGTGATGAAGGATCACTTTTTGCATTCCCAATCACAGAACAATTACTTTGTAAAAATACAGAAAAAAAATATTTCTTTAAAAAATGAAATTTAAAAAAAAAAATACCAAATGGAAGTCCGAGATTTAAAACACCAGCATCAATGGTCAAAAATTTCTCTAACCCATTACTGTCAGTCTCTCCTTTCCTGTTCATGCCACTGTGAGCCACTGAGAGCCCAGCACAACCGTCAGCAGCTGCTCCAGGAGGCACCACCGGCCTCTCCTCACGTCACAGAGCACACCCTCGCGTCACAGCTCCTTTGCGTGCTGGTGGTCTGTGCACTGGAAGCAACTGTGGTGATGAGGAACGGACTAGCTCCCTGCTCTCACAAAGCTCACTTTTGATGGGGTGGGCCTACAGAGGGTAGGTTGTTTGTTGGTCAAGTCCCACAGAGAAAGCTAGATTTGAACTGGGTTCTGAAAATTGGTCAACACTTAACTAAGAGTGCATCCAGCCAGAGAGGAATGAAAGAAAGGGGGGTTTATCACTGAAGTCCTAACTTTAGTTTTTGTTTTTTTTTTTTTAATTTGATGTCAAAAATCACAACAATGCCCTCCTACAGATCATGCCTGGTACTGCACACTGGCAGATCTGATAAAGCAGGGTACTCCTGAAGGTCATGTGCACCACCATTTATTCCTCAAAAACACTACACTCATTTCATTGTAAACCTTTATACTCTACAATGATCAAATATTTTGACTAGAAATAATTAATTACTTCTAAGTCAGTGTCCATAGGCAGACACTAACCTTGAGGATCCAACAATGTGGAAGAATTAAACACCTCCCATCACTGTCAAGAGCCAACAACTAACAGCACTACATTATTTTACTCATTTCCTCAACTCCCTGCCTAGGTGTGCACTACGTCTGTCCTGCTGGCATTATTCTACCCTGCGTGCAATCTCCTTTACCCATATCCCAGAAGAACCATTAAAACACTCAGAATTTCTCCCATGACAGAATCAGCGCCTCAGCTTTGCCACACTACGGCCAAGGTTACATCATGTTTATTAAACAGAAAACCGAAATTTCCCTAGGCCTCATCAGCTCGTGACTAAAAATGAGGTTCCATTCAAAACTTATTGTGAGGGTAAGGGTTTAGCACAGGGGTTAAGTGGTTGCTTGGGATACCCACATCCCATTATCACAACGCCTGGTTCAAGTCCCAGGTACCCAGATTCCAGTCCAGCTTCCCATTAATGCACAACATGAGAGGCAGAAGATGATGGCTCAAGTACGTGGGTCCCTACCACCAATGTGGACAACCCAGATGGCAGTCCAGTCCCCCCTGGCCTCACCCTGAGCCAGCAATGAATGCTGTGAGCATGAGGAGAGTGAGCCAGTAGATGGAAAATCTCCCTCCATATGTCTTTCAAATAAAATGAAAATAAATGAATAAAATTTAAATACACACACACACACACACACACACACACACACACACTGGGGGCCTGCATTGTAGTAATACAGTCAGGTAGGCATCTGCCTGGATGCTGGCATCCCACACGGACACCAATTCAAGTCCCAGCTGCTCCACTTCCAATCCAACTACCTGCTGGTATGCCGAGAGAGCAGCAGAGAACAAGTCCAAGTGACTGAAACACTGCCACCTCTGTGAGAAATCCGGTTGGAGCTCCTGGCTCCTGGCTCCAGCCTGGCCTGTCCTTGGCTGTTGGGTCCATGTCGGGAGTGAACCAGTGGATGGAAAAGCTCTTTTCTCTCTCTCTTCCTCTCTCCATCTCTTTCTCTCCCTCTCCCTATCTCTGCCTTTCAAATAAATTTTTAAAGAAATATTAATTCCAGCTTGCCATCCCCCCAGACTCTCCATATTACTGTTCCCATCTTGAAGGTGAGAAAACAGAACCAGAGATACTTAGTAACAATTTTTCAAAAACTGAACAAATTAACATATTTCTCAAATTTTAATCTGTTACATGTAGTGTTCATATTCTCACCAATGAGCTCCAAAGTTGGCTGGCATCCAAGTCACCAAGCAGCAGCCATCAAAGCTGCCAGGTGGTCCCGGTGAAACAGCTCACTTTGCGCTAAGAACCAGTGGACTTGGCCATGTAAAAACCGAATGTACATATGAACAGAAACAAGAAGAAAAATGCAGGGAAATGGAAGCTGCTTATTTTTAAACCTTAAAGGGGCCATTGTCATGTTTTATTGTGTGGTGTTATTAGAATATTGCTTGTGCAAGAATTCAAAAATCACTTAAATGTTATGCTACTGCAATCAAGGACTGTGCCTATCCCTTAAAAACAGCAAAATTGCCAATTAACGGGACCTGGCATAAATCTATCTATTCAATTTAGCCAGTTCCCAAAATAAGGCCAAGGGCACTGTTTAAAGGTTTCCATTAAAACACTCAAATATCTGAAACAACCTGGAGGGAGGGGGAATCTGTAACAAGTCCCTACAGCTACTTCTACAAAAACCATGTGTAGGCTACCCTTCCCATAGTAAATCAATCCTGCTAGAAACACTTGATCTCTGAATTTGATGTCCCTTCCAGCTGCCTGCATGCATGTGCTCCAATACACACTGAAGATCATTGTTTAGGTTTGTTTATTAACTGAAGGGAAAAAATCCATTCTGTCAAGCAGCGCCTAAAAAACCACACAACCGCCTACAGAGTTTCGCTTATCAAGATCTGACTAAGCAAGATGAGGACCTGATGCGCACTAATACTCTCTAGTTGTTGGTGTCTTCAACCAAATGAGCACGTAAGATGGTCTTTATTTGGTATTTGCCACATTTCACCTGTACATACACATGTATATTATCTACATCCATGTACATGTGAAATAAGGTGTTGATAAGGCTGAGACTTTCAACTGAAAGTGAAGCGAAGCCTCCCATTAAACTGCTGATACTCTACGTTTAAGCACAATAAATGCTTTACAAACGTTGCCAGGTCATTAAAACATCCTACATGCAGGCAATCACATCTTTCCTTGTACTCTGCACCATGTCTGCTTCACCGACATCGTTTGGGACCAGAGAGATTCTTCCCTCACCACACAAGTTCACAAAAGAAATGGGTGGGTGGTCCTTCAAGCTGTGGGGATGAAGAAGAGGCCTTCGTCTAGTCACCGGGAAAGCACTCCTGTCTCAGGTCAAAGAAGGGCCTCACGCAGGTTCCACTTCTTCATCTCACCCCACTGGTCTTGGAGGAATCAACAGTCACTAGCAAGACTGTGACAGGCCTGGGAAACAAGCTTCATTCTTTTGTCTATCAGCCAACAATCATTCATAGTTCTCTGGATCTGATTTACCTGTGGCCCAATTAGTCACAGTCACAAGCTTGACTCTCATCCAAGTAGACCTAAGCTACTCCTTGGAGCAGCACCAACTCTTAGACAAAATGTAGAGTGGAGGAAGCACAGAAAACGGCTCACAGCATTCCACTTAGAAAACACACGTGTTATCAGAGACAGGACACCAGCTACACATCGTGTCATTTAATTAGGGATGAGACCCTATCCTGTGAGGGCAGCACCACCACTATGTCCATTCTTCAGAAGGGAACTCTGGGGTCTAACACGAGGTTCAGAAACCTCTGCCTAATGACACGTCAAACAAGTAAACCAAGACGACTTAAATCCTGGGCTATGATTTGTATCTGCCTTTCCTTTATTAAAATGGACAATATAAAACATGGTATCCACATTAGGAGGGAATGAGCAATGGACCTTCAAGTTGAAAATGTTTTATTCAAGTGACTGCTATTAAAAGATTTTCAATACAGTCAATTACTTAAAGAGCAGAAAACTGTGGGTTCAAGCCAGTCCTCTCATTTCAGGATCACTACTCAATTCTTGCCTCTCAAATCCTAGAAAACAACACACTCAAGTCCTTTTCCCAGGAAAGCGGAAAAGTGAAGTGTTCAGGCTCCTTGGAAAGGCTTCAGCTCAGCACACGAATGATCAGCACACAATGCAGGTCCCTGAATTCCTGACGAGCCCGTCCCTTCCATTCCAGGAGACAGCCTGTCACACAGTCGGAGGCCACACAGCCACCTCCACCCAAGAGCGGGAATTGAACAGAGGGCATAATAAGAGTGCGCAAGGCTAGTACACTAGAGACAACCGCAGCAGGGATTTGATTATTTTACCTAAATGTCCAAAATTCACTCGTCAGACAAAGCTCAACTTGGCTGAATCCCATAAACGGTCAAATTATCTTAGCCTTTCTATTTAAAATCTTCAAAGCTGAATAATTTAAACCTGCTACAAAAAGAGTATTATGAAGGTTCTTTTCAGGCTTCAAGGCTACCTTTTCTAAGATGCCTAAAACTACCCTGTGCTGGTCACATAATCGACTTCTTTATATTAAAAACAATGAGGTGGCATTGTGGCGTAGTGGGTAAAGCCACCACCTGCAGTGATGGCATCCCATATGGGCACCGGTTCAACTCCCAGCTGCTCCACTTCTGATCCAGCTCCCTGCTAATGGCCTGGGAAAAGCAGAAGACAGCCCAAGTGTTAGGATCCCTGCACCCATGTGGGAGACCCAGATGGAGCTCCTGGCTCGTGGCTCCGGCCTGGTCCACAAGATCCAGCTCTTGGAGCCATCTGGGGAGCGAAGTAGCAGATAGAAGATCTCTTTGTCTGTCTCTCGCTGTGTGTGTGTAACTCTTTCAAATAAATACTTTTAAAATCTTGAAAAAAAAATAAAAACAAAAAATGCTCTTTTGATAAGGATGGATTCATTACTGATGTAGGACAAAGCATTAAGAGGTTTTAATTCTTATTCTTTGCAACGAGAGATTAGTTTCCAGATATTTCAGTCCTCAAAATTAAAAAATGGTATTGTTCCACCTGCAATGGCTGAGGTCCCTCACCAAATGCTGCAGGAGTATCAAGAAGACAAGAAGTTCAACTTCCAGCCATGAGGATAAGCCAATAACCTACTGTAACAGTGGCAGAGATTCAGAGGAGAGACCAGGAAACCTTTCTCAGGACACCCGCTGAGTGGAGTCAGAGGAATGACAGGAGAGCCATGGGCAGCAGGATGCCGTGCCGGGAAGCAGCAGGGGACGTAGCTGAGAAAGGCAAGGCAGGGGACGAGGACAGTCAATGGCCAAAGCTTGCAACACAGAGAGAAGACAGAACTGGGATGACAGCACAGTAGGGCTAGGCTGCTCGGCTAAAGTTCAACTCAGTACCAGTATGCCACTCTAAGAGACAAATATCCTAGTTACGTGAACTGGTGGGGAAGGCTAAACCCAGTGAAATCAATGAAAATGCAAAACCCAAGTAGTTCATGAAAACATGGACAGAAAAGGGGTAGGTAGGATCTATTAGAAAAATCAAAGAGACAGAACACATGGCAACTGACTGGTCCTGGGGGGAAAGGCAGCAGGAAAGTTCAAAAGTTTTGAGCCGGGGTAAGAGGCAGACGCGTCAGGCAAACCACAGAACTAGGACTCAGGTGAGGGAACAACGGGGAGGTCAGGATTCTGAGTATTTTATTTTGCCTGTGTTGGCGCCGAGGTTTAGGGAGAGCATCCAGGTAGACAGATCAAATGAGCAACTAGAAATGCAGGAGAATCTTCTCTTTGGAGTATTTATTTTGCAACCCACAATGGGGATTCCCAAATCCTTATGATTATCAGAATCAACAGGGGAACCTGCTCAAAGCAATGACTTCCAGGCCCCGCCCCAAGAAACTCTGACTTAGATGTTGGACGGCGCCCAGGAATGCAGATCACTTAGAAGCAGAGTGGGAGCCACTGCCCTCAGTGCTCTGCTCACTTTGCACTTCATAATCTCCTGCCTTTCTGGTTCTGAATATACTTTCAGAGTATATTCACTTTGATGGCATTTACAGAATGTGAAACTACACCTCTCTGGAGGGTTGGAAACACACTTTCACATCTGAAAATAATCACTTCTCAGTCTGTATTCCACTGGTTATGGGGAACGGCTTTGATATTCTGCTACATAACTGATGGCCCAAGTCTGCAAGCACCCACTACTACAACACAAAGATCAATTCTACTAAAACTTTTTGTGACCAAGACAGCTCACGACTCCACACTACCGGGTTGATGACAATGCACAGCGAGCTGCTCTTTTGTCTGAAATGATGGAGTATGGTAGGATTATGGCACAGCTCGGATAATCAAGTCTGAACCTTTTACAGACATCACTAATTCCAGCATGTGTTTCAATGGACTTCTTGCTCACCTACGCCTGTCATTAAAGCTCAAGAAGGCAACTTAGCCAATGGGATACTCACTCAAGCTGTAACTTTTATTAAGAGTTCAAAATTGAAAGTGCTTATTAAATTTTGTATTTTATTTCTGAAAAAGCATAATCAGAGTTGAGAAAAAAACGGCAAGAATGGATGGGAATCGGACACTGCAAACCAAAGATTTATTATTTAAATGTTTCCAATAACAGGGCAAAGGTAGTTTACTGTTGAAGTTTAGTGTCTGTTTTATTGTTTTGTTCACAAACACTTAAAGGATGCCTTTTAAACACTCACTGTGAATGATGATGTACTGTCTTCACTATCTTATCTAATTCTCACAATGATCCCATTATGTAAGTAATACCATGATCCAAACTTCCAGAGATGAGCACACCAAGGCCTGGACAAGTCAAGCTTTCGCACAGGGTCTCACGTCTCACAAGGGGCAGAGCTAGAATTCCCACCCAGTGCGTCTAGAGGGCAGCTTCCTCTTGGCCAGGATCCCAAGGAAGTGTGGCAACAGAGGAGAGAGCGCACTGGCAGGAGGAAAACAGCTCATCTTTGAAATGACTGACAGGTGTTTTTTCTGGAACTCGGCTGCAGCCACACCACCTCACTCTCCCTGACGTAGCACATGTGTTTTCCTGCACACAAGACTGTGCTCTCGGGGAAGGAAATAAGTGACCGTCACCCTCAACTTCACAGTGCCCGGCACCCCTGCCACGCGGATGGTTCTCAACATGGTGCTGCCTGAGCACAGCTGAGTGATGTGCTAAGCCAGGGTGGGCCTGAGGAGGGTACTGGGAGTTGGTGCAGCATTTTGGTTGTCACATCACTGGACAATGCTCCTAGCATAGGGTAGACTGGACACCAGGAACGCTAGAGGTCCCACAACGCCTGAGACAGTCCACACAGCCACAGTTTCTTCCGCATTCCTCATGACTTCCTCAAGTCCCATATATTCCATGGGTATAAAATCTGCCTGCATCCTAGCCTAGACCCCAACTTGCTTTCCACATGGGCACAAAGTACATATGTGTTTTAAAGGATTATGTTTTTAGAAAGACTACTAATTCGGCCGGCGCCGCAGCTCACTAGGCTAATCCTCCACCTTGCGGCGCCGGCACACCGGGTTCTAGTCCCGGTCAGGGCGCCGGATTCTGTCCCGGTTGCCCCTCTTCCAGGCCAGCTCTCTGCTGTGGCCCGGGAGTGCAGTGGAGGATGGCCCAAGTGCTTGGGCTCTGCACCCCATGGGAGACCAGGAGAAGCACCTGGCTCCTGCCATTGGATCAGCGCGGTGCACCAGCCATAGCGGTGGCCATTGGAGGGTGAACCAACGGCAAAGGAAGACCTTTCTCTCTGTCTCTCTCTCTCACTGTCCACTCTGCGTACTGCGATGTGCACCTGCCGAAATCACCAGAGATGACCGTGATGAGGTGCAGGCCTCAGCACTTCCTGTAACGCGCGAGTGCCACAGCGTCTGCACTGGAAACACGAGTGCCCGAGACAAACAGCTTTCTTTTCATTTCCTTTTTTTCTCATAATAAAAACAAAGGGCTTTTTTTCCTTATGTGTGTAGTTCTGTTATCCACGCATTTCATAAAGGTGGTGAATAATACAACACAGCCACAAGGACTCCTGAGCAGTGGAAGCGTAGTGACAGTGGCACAGAGAAGAAGGCATTATCTACATTGCCTGTCTTTCTCAACCCAGCATGATGTGGGTCACGTTAGGTGGCTCCCACGTGCAGGAAATCCCGCCTGAAGCCCAGACCCATCAGCAATTTGCTCTGCTTTCATAGAGTGGAAGGAACGCAGCTGTTGATCAAAGTGCTTCTGCCTTCCACACTAGAGTTCTTTCTGACTGCAAAGTGTGATTTTTAAGTTCATCGTAATCTTTGAAGCAGCAAATAAACTAGAATGGATTTTAAAGCAGGAATGAACGGCATGAAAATATTCACATTGCAAAAATGTTTGAAAAACTTGTGAAGAATTAACAGCGAAGAATATGGGAGAAATACTTGCATGTTTCATGATTCTTAAAGGTCAATTCCTCAAGGAATGTGTGTTCGCACACATGAACACACACACACACACAGACACAGGGGTTTACACTTGAGAAACATACATAACAGCTGAAAGTATTACAATACCAGATTATACCTACAAGCATATTCTACCTCTTTATTGCTTCCTTACTTTACTAATGAACAAGTTTTACATCATAAAACTAATTCCTTTATCATTATGACAAAATGAATCCATTTTTATACGAAGCCACCAATATAAATAAAAGATACTAGGAATAAAAGTACAAACACACATACACACTCTTTTAAGTTGTTTTATTTTTGTAATTATGAGAGAGAGGCAACACACAATTCACAAACAGAAACAGTTCATTAAAATCACATCAATCTCTGACAAAAATCAAGATGTTAACAAAGATCTGTTGTTGAAGGCCTTGATCACCACTTGGCGAACCACATGCAAAGGGGCGGTCGGCACAGTGGACTGCATGTGCACCGCGCCTGTCAGACGCAGCAACGCAACCTCTGGCCAAGTCCAGGAGCAATTTTCAAGAAATGCTATTCTGTTGGCCACAATCACTCCTTAGAGAGTCTTTGGCATTATCAGCATCTACTTCACTAAAAAGAAAGCTTTACTTTTAACTCAATCAGTAAAGATCTTGGTTTCCTTTCTGAGGTAATTATACGAACATGGAGTTAACAAGGATAAATAAAATCGTAATTTTAAAACATGTTCTTAAAAACATTTCATCTTTTCTCTGGCAAAATCTTTAACTAAAATTTAACTAGAATTAGCATAAAAGGAAAAAAACAATTTAAGTGTTACTCTCTTTTCCTTTTTCCTCTTCTGTAACAGAAATAATAGTAATGACTGACAATTTTGAAGCAAAATGACCTAGATAAACAGGAAACTGGACATTAAATTTTTGAAGTGTTATATTTTCCACTATATCTTGAGCTTCTCAGGAAAAAAAAATTCAAATTCCAGAGACTGTGATTGAGAGTAAGAAGTATGAGAAGCAAAATTAAGGTAGTGAGTCTCAGTGTGCTAAGGGGAACCGGAATAACTGAACTCTGCTGCACACATACTCCACCATAAAGCAAATACTTCAGCATTTAGGCTTCCTCCTCATCTAAGTGGGAAGCTATATAACAACTTACTTTTCATGAAATCAAGTAACTTTTTTAAATTCTGGGGGAGTAAGTGCATTTACATGTTGATTATTTAGGCATTGTGTATCTCTTCTTTATTTCCTAAAGAATGGAGACATAAAGTAATATAAACTTCTAAAGTGGTGTTAAGTCTTTACAATGGGTTCATAGTAAATGGTATCTCTCAAGTACAAAGCAACTGCAAAGTTTAAGTGTAATTATCAAGGACTAAAAAACACAGATGCTATATACTTGAGCCACCTGGTGGCTTATTTCCCTCACTGCACTGATAAACACCTTGTGCTATGGACGCAACCTTGAATCCGACTCCACGTGTTTACTTTGGGTGCCAAACCCAGAGAGAATTTACATTTACCAAAACGCAGTAATGGAGTGCAAGGCAAGGTTCCACTTGAAAGCATTCATAAAAGCTGACTTTACTAAGCACAGTAGGCACTCCTGAAACTCACCCAGAGCAGGACTCTGGAATGTCTTGTTTTTTCAACAGTGTTTGATGCCTGCACTCAACAATGAATCCAAAACAAGTTCAAAGGTGCTACAGATTCCATGACAGGCTTACCTGGCTTATGCACCATCTACCTAGTTTCAGGCAGCTCAGGACAGAGTGAGCTTAACTACTAAAGGACATAGCCGTTACTGTCAGAAGAATGGGAGTAGGTATTCAGACACACTGGTTAGAAAACAGAAAAAAGCTAAATAAGAGGCAGGCAACCTGTTGTCAGGAGGAAGGCTTCAGGACACAGATATTTGTGATTCTGTTTGACATCAAATTATGTCCACTGGGGTTTGTGTTTGGCCTAGTGATTAAGACATCAGTTAAGATGCCCACATCAGAGTGTCCTACTCAAAGAGCCTGGGTTTAATATCTGGCTCCAGCCCTGGACTCCAGCTTCCTGCTGACTCAGACCCTGGGAGGTAACAGTGATGGCCACTCAGGTGGGAGTTCCAGCTCTCAGCTTCAGCCTGGGGAGGGAACCAGTGGATGCGAACGAACTCTGCCTCTCAAGTGAAACTTTTAAATTAAAAAAAAAAAAAAAAATACATGCACATCAAGAGTCTCCAAAGGGAAGTGATCAAATGTTTATGAGGCAGAGTATGCCCAAAGCATGCCTTTGACCTGAAACTCACTAGCCTCACAACCAGGGTGCGTTACACAAAGACCACCATACAACTACATAAAAGTGCATTCTACATGGACACCTGCCAAGAAAAGCCAGGGACAAGTTAACCTTCTAACAGTCAACAGGCTGGGGAGCTGGCACTGGGTCCAGCAGCAGTGACACAGCACCTCCAGGAGAGGCGATTCCCCCAATCTCTTCTGTGAAGAACCAAGGCAAGGTGATTACAAATACACACATCCATCCCAAGCCCGCTCCCCACCACTGACTTTACAGGGAGCTGTCCCAGGCCGGGGTGCCACCAGCTCCCCCTCCCCAGCCGTGTATCCACGCTTCCGACTCAGCCCAGCGACTGCAGGCCACACAGCTCAGCTCACCAAGTGGAAACACTGCGTGCAGAGGAGGCTCTCACCATGCCTCTCTTCACCCTCCTGCCGGGTTCTTGGTGGAGCGGGGACTGCTATTAAAAGACTAGTTTCCTGGGGAAGGTAGGTAGTTTCAGGGAAAGACCATTTGGCTGGAAGGAGGAGGCTTTGTTGCCAGCTGTTCCCCCAGCTCCACTCCCTGTGTGGTCTTGGGTGAGTTGCTAAACCTGACCACGTCAGGGGCCAGGTCTATAAAAACGATGACATTTCCCGTAAAAGAGCCTGCCTGGCCCTGCACCATCTGCCTGCATGGGCAAGCGCTGGCGCTAAAAATGCTCGGGCCTTGCCGTAAACAAATTAACAATGAGACAAGGGCTGCACGTCCTCCTCAGTGCACATCAGTACCCCCTTTCCTTGCAATTTACAAGACAGCATGCCTTTTGTTTCCCAATGCCAGGTGCCACCCCGACGGACAGCCTTGGGAGACAGCGGTGCCATGCCAGGTGCCACCCCGACAGACAGCCTTGAGAGACAGTTGTGCCATGCCAGGTGCCACCCCGACGGACAGCCTTGAGAGACAGTGGTGCCATGCCAGGTGCCACCCCGACAGACAGCCTTGAGAGACAGCGGTGCCGTCTTCCCGCCAGGTCTGCAGCAGGGCAGGAGGACTAAGGCAGGCGCCCCTCACAGAAGCCACCCTTCCTGTGGCCCATCCCACAGGGCCATCAGGCAGCTCACCCCAGTCTGTCATCCATTTCTTCAAGAAGCTGTTCAGAACACACGTATTGGGGGAAGAAAACACTTTGGAGTAAGAAGACCTGGGTTCAAATCCCAGCTCTGTCATGTATCATTAGGGAGACACTGCACAAAAGTAACCTCTCTAAACATTCTCATCCCCGTCCACTTCCTAGGAATAATGCACAGCACCCCAAAGCCCCAGTAACTGATGATGAGAAGGGCCATGGAACTGCCTGCATTGACTGGCAGATGAGAGAAATGAGGGGAAAAAAAAGGAAGCTTCCTGTCCATGATGAGAGGTCCGGACAGCATATCCACACGTGCACACAGAACACCTGAGCAGATACGTAGTTCCGGGAGAAAGCAGCTGCCTTCTTCACAGGTGGCCATCACTGCCTGCCTCTTACAGGAAAGCAAGCAGCTATGAATGCTCAGAGGCTTCGAGGGCACTGCCATAAACCAGCGTACCTGGTGCTTCCCTTCTGGTTTTCTCTGCTAAAATGTAGATTCATGCGAGAACTCGTCACAGAGTCCACACTTCTATGGATTTTTAATCATGTTCCAGAGATCACTGGATCAGAAACGCTTTTTAAAATGAGGAAACAGAGCAATCGAGAAAAGCAGAGCTTCAGATAAGGACGGAGGAAGTAACCTGATATTGTACTGGCCTAAGGATTTTACAGAACCAAACAAATCATGAGTGCATAAAAATACAAAACAGCAGAGCTATTTTACCTTCCACACCTCATGAGACTGCTCATCAAGTGCAAGAAAAACCAAGCGTTTTGAACTTGGATGAGCTTGCCCCTGAGTCAGCAGGATGATACGCGTCTGTCTGTAGAAGTGCCTCTGGACCATGGGCAAGGCCACTCTCGGCCGGAATCGGAAGAGGCAGTGTGGGGGCCTCTCGCGGAGTCAGGAATTCAGGCATGGCAATGGCTCCGCTTACCCACCACAATCCTTACACCAAGCATTTGTCATTGCTACCCTGGAGAGAGAACATACAGTTCTTTATACTCATAAAATTCAATCCCTAATTTCTAACCATTCATTCATTTCCCTACCTCATATATTTGAAAATGCAATTTCCTACTTCCGTATAAAAGACTTTATAATCCAACATTGTTCATTTCTTATTGGTCATAAGGGCAAAAATATTTAAACTAATTCACTGTGTTTTTAACTTTCATGTCCACAATACGTGCTGTTGTTTATTCACTAATTGAGATTTTCCTAAAAACCATTTAATGAAAGATTCCAGTTTTATGGACGGCAATAAAAATTAAGTATTATACTAAAATCTCTGTTAGACCTTAACAAGAACCCAAAATAAATTGACTCTCTGACACAACAACTCATAGGCAGCCAGAAACCTTTATAAAATGTAAATCAGATGTCATTCTATTGGCTTCCCATTTCAACTAGAATAAAACAGAAACCTGATACTATGACCTACAAAATCCAACACAACCCACCCCCTGCTTACTTGCAGTCCCTCAGATGGCTCCAGTCTTTCGGCATTTTTACTATCCCCTTCCTTGTGTGTATTTCAGCCATTTTAGCCTTCTTTTTGCTCCCAGAATACAAGCTACTCAGCGCCTGGCCAGGTCTTTCCAGTGCCTGATGCATGTCCTTCAAGCTGCTGGCTCCTTCTCTCCACCTTCGGTTCCCATACTACCTCCTCAAAAGGCCTCTTGCTAACAGTCTAATGCGATCTCCCAGTCCCAAGCCCAGTTCCATCCCTACCCCCAAAATTTCTTTCACAGTGTTTATCATTTGTGGAAACTATCTTCATTTATTTCAGTTTTCTTCATCCAAATACAAATTCCTTCTAGGCAGAACTCTCACCTGCTTTTCAGTAGCAACTAGAAATAGTACTAGGTACAGAGCAGATACAAAAATATTTGTTAAAAAAGAAGAAACAAAAAGTCTGAAAAATTAGGATTTCTGTAAAACAGAGGGTAAAAATCCCAAGCCACAGAGCAAATGCTATCCCAGAATATAGTGGGTAAGAAGGGTTCTGGGACTGTATGTCATACAGCCGAGCACTGTCGTCTGGGGACTCAGCCTGGGTACAAGTGGCCTGAGAACACAAGCATTCCCTCACTGAACGATGAATGCAGATCTACTGTGTGTCTGACACTATGCGGGCAAGTGGAGATTCCAGCGGTAAACACCCCCAAGTCCTTAGACAGGAAGTTTATGATCTATGTGAAGGACACAGACAAGAAACAAATACAGGTGTCAGATGATGAACCTGCTACAGAGAAACACAAAGCTGGGCGAGGGAATGGGGAGGGAGAGCATGCTTCTTGAGGCAAGAGCTGAGCTGAGGTGTGGAGGGACAGAGCTCTGCACAGCAGGATCCAGGCAAGAGAAAGACCTGGAGCCTGGGGCATGCGCATGGCCTCACAGCATGGCAAGGAAGCCAGCGCGAAGTCCAGGAGGGAAAGCCGAACAAAGCAAACGGCTTCAGGGTTTCAGGAAGAAAGCCTTTTGGACTTCTCTGGTTGTATACGTAATACACAAGCCCACACAATATTCTGCCTGCCTGTGATATGACAATTTGGCAGTACTGATCCTATGTAACTACCCTTAGTCCCTCCAATGCTATCTCTGTCAACCATTATTATCACTGCTAAATGGTACAACCTTAGATACATAATTACATTATGGCAAAATGACAGTGCACCTAGCTGTCTCCAGGTGGCAAAGATGTACATTTAGCACTGTCTGCCAAGTTATCAGTTTCTTTTTGTTGTTGTTGTTCTGTTTTGTTTTGTTTCAGACAGATACAATTTTCTCTGACACTGGTATGCTTGAATGCCTGCTTCCAACACAAATGTTTGTTTGGCTACCTCTTAATTCTCCCTGTTCCACTTAGTCTGGGAGGAGGAGAATGAGAAAATTGATAGAAACTAGGTAACAGGCACAGCAGCTCACAGGTCCAGAGACTAGACTTGTGGCCTACATCTGAAAGAAAGGAAGCCCAGACGGCACTACTGAACCTTACACGGCACCATGCACCTGTTCACTGCCACTTCTGCCCTGACATCCTCCCTGCTCCAACAGAAATGAGCCAAGCTTGGTTCTGGACTAGAGTGACAGAGGCTGGAGTGGCCGCGGAAGCTAGCAGGGCGGCAGCCTGTGGGCGTAATCCTGGAGGAGCAGTGCGGGCCTCCCACACCTTGAGGGAGCCCGCCCAAGGGCGCCGTCACAGCACGCAGCAGAGGCGCCTCGGTGGGGCGGGCATCTCCTGCCATGGCGGTTCTGCTCTGCGCGCATCTCAAAGGCTCCTAAGAACTCCTCTTGGTGTGCCTTGAAGGGTTCCTACTCGTTAACTTGATAGGAATGCATGTTCATAGGAAGCCTGTTAATCAAACTGCCAACATAAATTACTTTTCCTCATTTTTGAAGGCATGTCCAATTAATAAAAGGCTGATGCTTATGTGCTGGAGTTATTTTACGGCACGGGGGGCTGGGGGGGTTAACATTCATGGACTCAGTGTAATTTATCCTGTCACTTTGAGGACATTTATTCAATTTTGAAATGAAAAATGATTGTAAAATTGGAAAAGAATATGTAAGAAAAGAAATTTATGAAAAACAATTCCCCAATTAAAAATAATACTGCCTTCCCTGTCAGGTTTTGCTGCCAGCTGTCATTTAAACTTGTGTGCTCCAGCCTAGAGAAGTCAGCGGCAGAGAGTCGTGCACGAGCAGGAAATCAGAGCGTTTATGATGGAGTTCCTGTTATTGACTTATTCTTAGACAAAATGCCAAGTTTCTCTAGACACAGTACAGTAGGCCCACTGTGGGAGCCCAGTGTGAATACTGTTGGACATTTTAGGCTACAATTTTTGTTTTATGTGTCAAAACTTTTTAAAATGATTTTTAAAACAATGTTTTATGCAATGATATGGAGCAAGTGGTTAACTCTAAAATTAACTGCGTTTTTTATAAAGCTTCTAACTTACCTGCAAAGAACAAAAACTAGCTTAGTGACTGTGCCATGGTTTTACACAGGTGAGTGCGTTTTGGTAGCAAACCTGCGGTGAGGCAGAGGGTAGCAGGACTGAAGAACACAAGGAGGGAAGAGGCATCTCCACAACAACACAGGGCGTGGGAAACGGAAAGGTCGCAACTTCTTAGGAAAGCAAATGCGATTTATAAGAACACAACTTATCTGATGAAATTACTGTGGCCCAACACACATCAGCAATTCACATTTTTCCAAGGGGATGGGAGCAGGGTGTAATTTCCCCTGAAGCCAAGTTCAGGTATCTCTAAACAATACAACTTTCAAAAAAATAAAGTCTTTAACGTGGATGACATAAACTCTTAAGGAAATTCATTTGGGGCAGCTACAAAACTAGCACCTCAGGCTGTCTTCCTTTCAACAGGCTATCTTCACAGCAGGTTCTCTAAGCGCCAAGTGAGCACCCAGGACCAAGCTCCGCTCGCCAGAACTGTGGACTGGCCGGCAACAGAGCGCATCTTCCTTGACTACCTTTGTGTCGGCCTTTCTGCAGGTGGAAGTAATTTCTGTATCAAAAAGTACTCTTCTGGAGCCGGCGCCGTGGCTCAATAGGCTAATCCTCCACCTTGCGGCGCCGGCACACCGGGTTCTAGTCCCGGTCGGGGCGCCGGATTCTGTCCCGGTTGCCCCTCTTCCAGGCCAGCTCTCTGCTGTGGCCCGGGAGTGCAGTGGAGGATGGCCCAGGTGCTTGGGCCCTGCACCCCATGGGAGACCAGGAAAAGCACCTGGATCCTGGCTCCTGCCATCGGATCAGCGCGGTGCGCCGGCTGCAGCGGCGGCCATTGGAGGGTGAACCAACGGCAAAGGAAGACCTTTCTCTCTCTGTCTCTCTCTCTCACTGTCCACTCTGCCTGTCAAAAAAAAAAAAAAAAAAAAAAAAAGTACTCTTCTGGGGCCGGCGCTGTGGCACACTGGGTTAAAGCCCCAGCCTGCAGTGCCAGCATCCCATAGGGACACAGCACTGAGTCCCGGCTGCTCCACTTCCGATCCAGCTCTCTGCTATGGCCTGGGAAAGCAGTAGAAGATGGCCTAAGTCGTTGGGCCCCTGCACCCACGTGGGAGACCCGAAAGACACTCCTGACTCCTGGCTTCAGATCAACACAGCTCTGGCCACTGATGTCATTTGGGGAGTGAACCAGCAAGTGGAAGACCTCTCTCTCTCTGTCTCTACCTCTCTCTCTAACTCTGTCATTCAAATAAATAAAATAAATCTTAAAAAAAAAAAAAAAAAAAACACCAGTACCCTTGCCCACTGTGAAATCATCTCCTTCTTCCTCCAAAATCTTGTTCAGTGCTCCTCATCCTACTATTACTGTAATACTTCAATAAAATAGCAAACATCTACAATTGTTTTTTTCCTGCACATGTCCTTTTCATTAAAGGGCATCCTTTTGCTCATTTAACCAGTCTTCACTGACACGTTAATATGCCGTGTGTTATCCAGGCATGTCGTCACAGTAGTAAAAGGCAAGTTCCTGCTTTTATAGACCCTCTGCTCTACAGCTGTGCTATCCAATCCAACAGCCACAAAACCAGGGGACTGAAGCTGTGGCACAGCAGGTAAAGCCCGTGACACTGGTATCCCATCTGGGCACTGGTTTCTTTCCTGGCTGCTCCACTTCTGATCGAGCTCCTTCTGAGAAAAGCAGTGGGAGACGGCCCAAGTGTTTGGGTCCCTGCATCTACATGGGAGACCTGGGTGAAGCTCCTGGCCCCTGGCTTCGGCCTGGCCCAGCGCTGGCTGTTGTGACCATCTGGAGTGTGAACCAGTGATACAAGACTTCTCTCCCCTCTCCTCCTCTCTAACTCTTTCAAAATAAACAAATTTTTAAAAAGTTAATCAAAATCAAATTTAAAATTCTGTTATTTAGTTTTCCAACTCACATTTCAAGCTCAGTAACTCTGTGTGGCCAGTGGCTGCTATCACAGGTGGCAAAGAACCAAACATGACCATTGTCACAGGAACAGACCTACCTCAGCAGACAGGGTACCTTTATCACTGATATGGATCAGGCTAGAACACCAGGCACTGGCAGCTAAGATGCCTTCCTTCTATATCAAAGTGCATGGGTTTAATACCCAGCTGTAGTTGCCAGACTCTGGGAGACAAGAGTGATGGCTCCGGTAACTGGGCCCTGCACCCAGATGGGTTGAATCCCTAGGTCCCAGCTTCACCACTGTCTGGCCCCAGCTATTATGGGCTTTGGGGAGTGAAAGGGCAGAGGGTGCTCTTCTTTTGTGCGTGTCTCTCTCTGCTTTTGAAATAAATGAATTTATTAAAAAAGGAGAAGAAAATCAGGACCACCACATAATATGTCTCATTATTCTCCTGCCAAAGGAGGCAAAGTACTCAGACTGCCTACAGCTTGACTGGGGCACTCTTTTACTTTTTTTTTTTTTTTAATCCAGGCTTGTTTTGGGAGCCATGTCTGTCACTTCTTACAAACGTTACTACAAGACCTCAAGCTATAGTGATAATCAGTTTCTATAACAAAAATCAATCTATAAACCAAAAAAATGTAAAACAAAATAATAAAATAAAACAAGTAAAATAATCAACCTAAAGTACGCATGGATTGGCGAAGAACTTTTTCTAATACTGGAATCCTTTGTATGTGCAGTCTGACAAAGGAAATCAGTTATGACTAATATGTATTGAACATTTACTATCTGATTGGTATTGTTCTAAACACTAACATTTTTTCTAATTTAATTTTCCCTGTAATCCCCACGGTAAATCTAAGATCACCATTTTACAAATGACAAAGCTGACTCTCCAACATGCCTTGGTGAAAACCAAACTGGTAGCATCTAGCTGAGCTGAATTAACCAACTCACAGTTGTACAGTCTGGGATTCTAAATGCTACTATTATTACTCAACTTCTGCTCAAGCCACCAGTGGTTGCATATGAAACTCCCCTCACAGAAAAATTACCTCAAGACCAACCCCATAACAAATTCCACACAATCTGTCTCTGAAATGTGTCCTGAACCTGACCTCTGCTTACCTTTCCCTCTAACCCAAGTTATCAGACAGTTCTGATAACATCCTCTGATGGTCTCCCTTTATCCACTATTGCCCGCTTACAAACCATCTTCTCACATAGCAGCCATGTAGATTAACAACTCAGATCCTAATCCTCTTCTAGTTAAAACCTGCCACTTGTTCCCAATTCTCATTGGAGTAACACCTAAACAGGCCTTGCAGACACTGGATGTGGTCCTTGCACACAGAACTCTCCAAGAAGTTCTTACACTGCTGTTTGTTCCCAGCTCCTGCGCTGGTCCCCACCAACTTAACTGCTGGCTCCTTTCCATGGTTCAGTCTAATCTTCAGGTGTTTGCTCTGTGGGCCTTTGTGTGGGTATGGACAAGAAGGGTTTCTGATCACAGCATCAGTTTATTTGATATACTACTGCCCATCAACTTTAGGTTGATTATTTTACTTGCTCCACTTCTGATCCAGCTTCCTGTTCATGCACCTGGGAAAGCAGCTGAAGATGGCCCAAGTACTTGGGCCTCAGTCACCCACATAGGAAACTAGGATTGAGTTCCAGGCTCCTGGCTTTGGCCTGGCCCAGCCCCAGCTGATGCAGCCATTCAGGGAGTGAAATAATGTACAGAAATGTTCACTTGCTCTTTCTCTCTCTCTCTCTCTCTGCCTCTCCCTCTAACTCTGCTTTTTCAATAAATAAATATTAAAAAACAAAAAACCTGCACTCCTAAAAGTCTACTCCATGACAGAACTCTCAGTCTGCCACAAGCTCAAACTGACCATGAAAACACAAGCTTCCTCTTTCAGGGTCAGGTCCAGCCAGTCACAGCACAATACACATCCTGTTAATGAAATCTGGCAGTGGCCAGTCCATGGCTATTGATCAAATAGGTATCAGAGGGGCTGGCTCTGTGGCGCAGCGGGGTAAAGCCCTGGCCTAAAGTGCCGGCATCCCATATGAGCACTGGTTCTAGTCCAGGCTGCTCCTCTTCCAATCCAGCTCTCTGCTATGGCCTGGGAAAGCAGTAGAAGATGGCCCAAGTCTTTGGGCCCCTGTGACCACGTGGGGGACCTGGAAGAAGCTCCTGGCTTTGGAGAGGCGCAGCTCTGGCCATTGCAGACATCTGGGGAGAGAACCAGCAGAAGAAAGGCCTCTATCTCTGTCTCTACCTCTGTAACTCTTTCAAATAAATAAAATAAAATCTTTTAAAAAAATAGGTATCAGGGCCGGCGCCCCGGCTCAATAGGCTAATCCTCCACCTAGCGGCACCGGCACACCGGGTTCTAGTCCCGGTCAGGGCGCCGGATTCTGTCCCGGTTGCCCCTCTTCCAGGCCAGCTCTCTGCTGTGGCCCGGGAGTGCAGTGGAGGATGGCCCAAGTGCTTGGGCCCTGCACCCCATGGGAGACCAGGAGAAGCACCTGGCTCCTGCCATCAGATCAGCGTGGTGCGCCGGCCACAGCGCGCCAGCCGTGGCGGCCATTGGAGGGTGAACCAACGGCAAAGGAAGACCTTTTTCTCTGTCTCTCTCACTGTCCACTCTACCTGTCAAAAAAAAAAAAAATAGGTATCAGAAAACAGGCTTACTTCTATCTTTCTGGTCCTCTATCCCCAGGTTATACCGTCATCCAAAATTGGCGCTGGAGCTACAGACAGCAGATCCACATAGCAGAAAGCAGGAAGTGGGGAGGAGAAGGCAAACGGGGCACATACATCTCCCCCAGCTGCTCCAGAAGTCCCACACAGCACTCCCTAATCTATGTTTGCCAGAACTCAATGAGAATCACAGTTACCGCTATGAAAGTCAGGAACTGTCACCTTCTACCTCAGTATGTGCTGACCCCAACCAACACAGGGATTCACCCTTGAGGAACAACAGAAGTTTTACTGGACAGAACTACCCAAGTGTCCACTGTCATGATAAGAAAAAACCATTGGGGCTATAATGACAGAGTTTAGAACTGTGACCAAACTTACAAAACTTGTATCCTGACTGAATTGCCCATTAGCTTGTCTGCGTTATTCCTCAAACCATTTTGTTCAAAGCACCTAACAGATGCTCAATAAGAGCGACCAGCAGACCATCGTCAAGATGTTTCTGACATGAAATCTCCTCTTCCCCTCTGGAGATCACAGTCCTGTCCATCCGAAGATTCTCCCGGGCAGAGTGCAAGGGAAACACTGCCACAAGCAATTTCCTTAAGGACTAGAGGGCATCACACAAAGAAAACACTCTGGGTAGAAAAAAATTGAGAACATTCCTCAAAAATAGGGTCTTGAGAACCAGCAGGTTAGGCATATATAATTCACAAATATATATGTGCTAGGTAGGGGAGGCAGAGTTTGGGGAAAGGTGGATAGACAGGTGGGTCCTTTTCCGGTGAGAAAGGACCCACCATCATTCTCAGGATACCTGTTGTGCTTCCAGATGCATCGCCTCTGAACTGTAGCGTTTAGCCTACCAGCAGTCAACATTCCTAGCTTTGCAGATGACAAAGACTGAGCAGAAAATGTAAGCTACTAATCCAGGTCCACTCTGCACATCTTGCAGCCACATGAGAAGCAGTCAGGCTTGCACACACGGCGTGCATGGCCTTCCCCACAGTTTTACAAGGCCACAGAGGAGGTACTGGTCACATCCATGTAGCTTAGATGCTCCAAGGGAGCTGTCCGCATGCTTGATCAGACTCCCCAGGGATTTATGCAGTACAGACTGTGGAAGAGCTCCGGGCAGCTGAAAACCCAAAGAGAAATACAAGTGCTGTAGAAAATAGCAGGCCCAAGATGTGGTAATGTGAGAAGCCACAATTTTAGAAAGACCATTTTTACTATTTTCTTCAACTAAAATCTGCACATTTTTGTTAAATAACCAACACTCACTGAATTCAAAGGCCTCTAGAATGGGCTACATTAAGAAAAGTATGAAACATCGATCTGAAAACTCACTGTCTCCATCCTTATTGAAGGAAAAGAAAGACCGTTGTGGGCAATGGCAACCTGTGCCACTGGCACAGACATTAGCCCAACCTAGACAGGCCTGCCCCAAGAAGAGCAGGGATCTTCCTAAGCCAAACTTAGGTCAGCTTGGAAGCCCCTTATCACTTCACGGTCACTGTGGTCTGAGGTCTCCACCCTCTTCACTGTTAACAGCACAGGTCCATGATTAAGTGATTAAGTGTTAACCAGGCCATAACAAAGTGAAAGAAATCAAAATAGTGTTACCTCTATGACAACTCCACACACAGATTTCCTATAAGTTCTTCTACTTTCGAGATTATTTTGTGATTTTCTGGTGTTAAAATAAATACATTTAATTTTATATGATGGCAATATTTAGTACTGGTATATGGCAAGGTGTTGTTTTTGTTCTAGTTTGTTCTTATTTTGAATATCCTTGGGAGACCAAAAAGTGCACTGGTAGTCTCATATTGAGCCCAGAATTAATATACATTGGGGAAGTGGGTGTGTGGATGCTGCTAGTTAAGGAAATCGACAAGTCTGAGCCACAGATTGTATGGTTCAACTCTAACTCCTGAACTAGCTTCTCGTCCTCCTCTAGGGGGAGCAGTCTCACATCACTGACAGGTGTCTGGTAGCCAAGCCCGCCTCAAAGGCAGATCCAACACACTTGTTCTAGGTTGTCGGTGCCAAGTAAAACCATAAAAGCCAAGCTTCACACCCTGCCTATGATGTATCTTTAACAAACAAATGCACACACAATCAGAGGAGTGCATTCAAGAAAAACTTCTACTTAACCTCTAGTAAGACAGTCACTGGAAAACCGTGTGTCCGGGTTGGGTGCTGGAAATCCTAAGAGCTATAACAAATGATTTACCACAGTGTTTACATGAGGCTTAAGGCAGATACTTCACCTCTTTTAGGCAAGACAAGGGGGTCCTGAACTCAGTGGTCCAGCCAAGACCCAGGTAAAGGAAGATACAACACCTTCTCCTTACCAATCAGGACACAAATACTGAGCAGAAAACATGACACAATTCCTAAACAAGGCAGCCTGGACACATACAAAGGTGACACTCGTATATCTATACATCTATACAGACAAGATGCCTAACCCTCCTTTTTTAATTATACTAAATTTGTACAAATTACTTCAAATATGTATTTCCTATTTTCCACATTTTGAGGAAGCAAACTATGACATCAAAGTAACCAGTTAGAAACTATGCAAGGCTGCACTTTAGCTCTTATTACACAAAAGTGTAATAAAGGTCTGACCACAGAAGTGGTCAGTCTGTTAACTACTACGCCATAGCACTGGTTCCCCTAATTTACATGTTAAACTTTAGACATTTACTAATTGAAAGATATATGTTATATATGATTTTAATAGGATCTATCAAAAGACGCCCAAATAAACCACACTATCCTTTTCAGTGAGAACCTTCTTCTCAAAAAAGGCAGAAAATATTTTTAAAACTCCCACAGAATAAGTAAAGCAAAAATTAAAAAAAAAAAAACTTTTAATGCAGTATTCCCAAAATCATCTATTCTCTAGGGCTAGGAAGCAGACATCAGTGAAAATGAATATTGAAAATGACAGAATTCTAAATTCTCATGAAATATTTGTTCCAGTTGAAAACAAAGCTATCAAATTAATGACTTCCAATCTTTCAGGTAAGCCAAAGAAGGAACTTATACAAGACATAATATGTAAGCATTCAAAAAATACAAGTTTCCTATAACTTTCCCAGTTTAAACACCTAAAATTAAAAAAAAACTCTCAATAATTGTTAATAATGTAACCTTTCACTTTTAAATTACAGTTCACTCAAATACAGAAGTGTGTGGGTAGTTTAATAATATTACAGTATCTACCAGTTTTTAATTTGGAAACTCTATTATCTTTCTCTGCAATTAAACTGACTAAAATGCCAACTAGACGTGATATTTTGCGACATGATAAAGAAAGTTACATGAGCTCAGACATGAACTTTTTTATAAACATATGGATTCCATTATAAAATAGCAGTACTTCAACTAATTCCTTAAGTGGCCCAGTATTATTTTCTATTTGAGAAAGCTAGAGTTCAAGCAGGTCTCTCTCCAGGACTTCAGTAGGCAGGCACACAAAGATGTTAGCGATTCAGAATCCTCCTGAACTTAGACAAAGCTGCCTCCATAGCAGGCATTTGCAGACTACCTTCAAAGAATTCTGTCTGCCAGGAAAAAGCAATGAAAATCAAAAGCACAGATAGCAAGAACATATTAACAATGTTTAGATAATAACACAAGTTACAGACAACTCCTTATACAACTAAAGTTTACACTTGAATGCATATTCTTTGAAAACGGCAAAGCCCCAAACTCATGTTTGGTAAGAGAATAAAAACTATAAAACTACTATAAAAATGTAATTTCTTGAGACAACATCCATGATAATCTTTGTGATCAAAGGTCTTTTTACTCTTTGACTTTTTGTTATCACCTTTTCCAGTTATATCAAACGTACTACAAAATTAAATTAGAGGGGCCGGCAGAGTGGCTCAGTATGTTAATCCTCTGTCTGCGGAGCCAGCATCCCATATGGATGCCGGTTCTAGTCCCGGCTTACCAGTCCAGTTCTCTGCTGTGGCTTAGGAAAGCAGTGGAGGATGGCCAAAGCGCTTGGGCCCCTGCACTCATCAGGGAGACCCGGAGGAACCTCCTGGTTCCTGGCTTTGGATCGGCTCACCTCTGGCCATTGCAGCCATTTGCGGGGGGCAACCAGTAGATGGAAGAACTTCTTTCTCTCTCCCCCTCTACCTGTCTGTAACTCTACCTCTCAAATAAATACATAAAATCTTATAAAAAAAAAACTAAATTAGAAATATTTAGCTTATTACTTATGAGTAGCTTGGCAATCACCTTGGACTTGCGATACCTACACAGATAGACTACAGACCATGAGAACACATGATCACCCTCCTGAAAGTAAAAGACAGTTAATTCCTAATTCTGTAAAAAATACTGTTTAATATTTTTAAAGGTTTATTTTATTTATTTGAAAAGCAGAGTTAGAGTGAGAGGGAGAGACAGATATATTCTATTCACTGGTTCACTCTCCAAATGACCACAATAGCAGGAGCTGGACCAAGAGGAAGCCAGGAGCCAGGAACCCCATCCAGGTCTCCCACATGGGTGCAGAGCACTTGGGACATCTTCCATGGCTTTCCCAGGTGCATTAGCAGGGAGCTGGATTGGAAATGGAGCAGTCAGGACTTGAACTAACACTCACCAGGGATGCTGGCACAGGCTCAATCCACTGTGCCACAACACTGACCCCACTGTTAGAACATTTTTAAAGAAAAGAATTCATCCTTCCTCAGCGTTTCTTCTGAACGCTCATACAGTTGTTCAACCTCCCTTTCCTAAGTTGATTCCTTCTCCAAGTGACTCAAGAATCTTGGGGACAGGGAAATGCAAACTACCCCACACTACAGAACTCCATCGAGGGAGGGCGGGCCCCACCGCCAATCTCTGTTCAAGGCATCGGAAATCACAGGCTGTAACCCACAGCACATGCTCCCCAGAAAGGGGCAAACGCCCCTCCCGAGAGCCTTCTAGACAGCCCTGACTCAAGAGCGCCTCAAACATGTTCTAAGTGTGGAGGAGTGAACCATGATTTACTGGAGTCAATGAAACATGGTAGAAAAACTCTACAGCTCTAAATTCCAATTCCAGCTGCTCATTAATCTGTCACTCACTAATGGTGGGACCTTCAGCCCGTTAAACTCTTTGGGTTTCAATTTTCTTCATTCGGGAAATGAAAATAACAACACAGACCCCAATGGTCTTGACAATGCAGTTGCAGAAATTAAATAAGATATCTGATATGAACTCACTTTGAAAAGAACAAATAAAACACAAAATGATTTTGTCACCAGGGTAAACAAAAGAGTCCTGCCATGGGGTGGGAGTGGGGAAGGAGCACATGTGGGAGAAAACACAAAATCATGGGCCAAGAAGAGATAGCTGGACCCCTGACCAGTGCCCCAGTATGGTGGCCACTGGGAGGAGCGCCCCCCTAACTAACCCCCACCTGGAGACTGACTGGAGAGTGTTGGACAAGCACATAAGAGGACTAAAGGCAGGCACATGGGGTCCTCACTGAGAACAGGGATGAGGGAAACTAGAACTCAAGCTTAATCAACAGGCGCTATCATAGATTTGCTGGCCAAATAGAGACAACACTCCCTAGTCTGCATGGTAACAACCAAAATGAGAACTCTACAGAAACAGCACGCTAAAAGTACAGTGTTAACTTTCATTAAAAATTTCCAAAATTAAAATAAACCTACCCTTGGGCTCCTTGGAAAGAACTGATTCCAGATTTAGGGCAGGGAAAGTGAATGGATGGTCTTGTCATCCCAGATATCAGCTAAGCAAAAACTACCAAGGCTACATCGAAAGGACAAAAAAGGCACATGGACAGACTGCCCTGGTCACAGGTTAGGGCACTGAGTGTCCTAACCTACAACGGACTCACTCACCTGCAAACATTTAATTCCAGGTCCAGGTGTTTGGTGCAGCGGTTAAGTCACTGCTTGGGATGCCCACATCCCATATCACCAAGCTGGTTCAAGACCCAGGTCCTCCACTTCTGATCTGGCTTCCTGCTAATGCACCCCCTGGGAGCCTCAAGTACTTGGGTCACTGCTACCCATGAGGGAGATCTGGACGTGAATGGGTACCCATATGGGATGCCAGCACTGCAGGTGGCAGCTTTACCTGCTGTGCCACAGTGCTGGTCCCTATGATTTCTGTTCTATACATCTGAAAATTTTCTTAATAAGTTTAATGCAATAAATAAAGCTGCTCTGAATCATTTTTGATTTGGGACTACAATGATTTTTCAATTTATTTATTTTCAAGTCAGAGACATAAACAGAGCTTCCACCTGCTGATGCACTTCCCAATGACCACAACAGCTGAAGCTAAGTCAGGCCAAAGCCAAAAGCCTGGAACTGCATCCGACTGTCCCACACGGGTGGCAGGAACCCAGTCACATGAGTCGTCCCCTGCTCGGTGTGCGTTAGCAGAAAGCTGGACTGGAAACAGAGATGAGATTCAAACCTAAGCACCCCAACACTGGATGTAGGTGTCCCAAGCAGTGTCTTTACCGCACCAAAGGAGGCAACATGTGCTACTTATATCATGAGATAATTCTAAGTATATGCTGTTAAAAGTTTAAAAATATGTGCCTGTTTTTAAATACTATAAGGATAATAATAATCAATCTTATTATTCTTAAATGATTTTGAAGTTATTCTAAATTATTCTTAAAAGCTTAACAAAAATATGATCTCCACTGGCTCAAGTTGGCACAAAACAGATTCTGCCTTAACCAGAGGAACACACACATGCCTCTAAGACCTGTGAACCACTGAGATGGACACTGTGAGTGTGCACATGTGTGCGTGTGAGTACAAACGTGGGTGAGGGTGAACATGCTTGAGAGCATGTCTGGCCACATGTATTTCACATTCAGATTTTGTGTAAGGAAAAGAGCCAGGCTTCAGTTAAAATGAACTGAATTAAATGAGCAAAAAAAATAAAAGTTTAGGAAAAAAAAAAAACAGAACTCAGTCCAGTCAGTCAACTCTCACATGCAAACATTCCAGTTCTAAGGATGCAACAAAGGATCACTGAGGTTCTTCACGCCCCTCTGTGAGAAGCCACTGCACAGTGCATTTCACGTATGCTCCCAGTATACCAGACTGCTTTGAGGTAGCTGAAGGGGCCTGGGCAGTTTCTCACCTGGCTTTCGTCCTGCAGAAAAGCCTGCCAGGCAGGACTCCTACCCTCTACAAAGAAATCAAACTCAGCAGTCACTACAGAACGCCTCCCCTGGTCACAGCCCACCCCCTGCTGTGTCCTTAAGACTGCAACAGGGCCCACGCCACAGGTAGTACACCAAGTTCAAGGGGCTTCCTGCACCAGCCAGGGAGCCCCAGGGACACTCTGGTCTGGTCTGGGTGGGGGGACGGGGAACGTGGGCTAGACGTGCCACTGCTCTGAGTTGTTAGCAACAGTAAACAGCTCACTGTAGCAGCCAGAGGGACAGAGATTATCGGACAACAGTGCCTCTGTGCCATGTCAGGATTCTCAGTGATCCACTGCAGCCTCTGTGCCATGTCAGGATTCTCAGTGATCCACTGCAGCCTCTGTGCCATGTCAGGATTCTCAGTGATCCACTGCAGCCTCTGGGGCCCAGGTCAGGATTCTCAGTGATCCACTGAAGCCTCTGGGGCCCAAGTCAGGATTCTCAGTGATCCACTGCAGCTCCTGTGCCATGTCAGGATTCTCAGTGATCCACTGAAGCCTCTGGGGCCCACGGCAGGATCCTCAGTGATCCACTGCAGCCTCTGGGGCCCACGGCGGGATACTCAGTGATCCACTGCAGCCTCTGTGCCTTGTGCTTCGCCCCTGCTCTGTCACCCAGCCTACTCCCCTCTTCCCTAATTACCACCCAACCCCAAACAGGCCCCTCCCTCTGTACTTCCTCTTCTCTCTGGATATTTGATTTCCCCTCACCTTACTCTCTGCCAGAAGCTACAGGGTGCTGTAACCCATGTTGTCCCACAATACAACCCCTGGTATATTTTTAACAAAGTATAATATTTTCATAATATGGCATAATATTTACATATGACATAAAACCATATTTTCAGTATTAAGAGGAGTTTATTTTTGTGGTTTGATGTCAGAGAGATACATGCATAATTTCAAGAACTTACTTTTGAAATAAGCTTCTTACTGGGCAAGTTCTCCCAATCCTGTGTTAAACAGCAATCACAATATGCTTGAAATAACGTTGCAAATGGCTTATAAGCTAACAGTACCCTTGTGAGGATTAAAGGTACAAAGATCTCAGGACCAGAGCCTACACACGCAAGCTCTCTGTGTTTTAGCTGCGGTGTCAAATCCGGGTAGTTTGGGATCATGAGTAAAACGGCTTTCCCTGGTACTACCTGGACTTTCAGAGCATTCATACAGGTCGCCAGCTCAAGGGCACGCGCCCAAACCTCCCAGGGCCCTGGATACACTGTATTAACTGCAGTCAAAGCCAAACAAGAAGTGAGAGCTCTGGGCATCCTTAGAATCAAAGGAAATGAGCTTTGCTCGAGAAAAACTAAGTCAAGCAGCACTGTTCCCAAGTTACTTGGTGTCTGGAACTACTCTGGCTGGGTCTGGAGATAAAATGACCAAGGCTCTCTGGCTCCAGAGAGGCTGAGAAGTGCTTGGCAAAGGGGGCATTCACCTCGCGCCCGGGGAGGCCCCCAGCCCCACAGAGACATCACCGTCGCCTCACCACACTCGCCCTCTGGCTGTTCTACTGCACCACCCAGCCCAGTGCAACCTTTTCTTGCTTACCCAACCTTTAACACTACCTGCAGAAGTGGGGTGAGAATCTCAAGGGAAAAAAGGCAAAGAGACTTAGGGGACCCACCCCTGACAACACAGACAGGAAGTAAAGCGGTAGATGCCAAAAACGAATCCCATCTGTCTGTGCCTAGAATCCACAGGAAGTCCCTCCCAGCTGTAATAAGGAAAAGCAAGGGATGGCAATATGTCTGCCCATGGGAAGTGAAAGATGAGACAAACCATTTGGATCAGATCACCAAGGAATTACACAGTATTTGATCTTATATCGTTTCTTGGATTGTGAGCCTATCTTTGAGAGAAAGTAATGACTTATTTTGTAGATATACTAAGGTGCCCTACTTTGCATGCCAGAACGGAAAGTGAGAGCTTTTTCTTTAAATCCACCTCAGAGAATACAGGACATGAACATAATTTTAAATGTCTATCCTATCTAAATGGTGATTCTTCAATATATTTAAACATGGACATTTGTAACTTTGAATCTTTTATGTGTTTTAATGTGTATTTTTTTAAAAGATGTATTTATTTATTTGAAAGGCAGGGCTGGAGAGAGGGAGGGAGGGAGGGAGGGAGGGAGGGAGTCTTCCATCAGCTGGTTCACTCCCCAAATGCCCGCAAAGGCCACAGCTGAGCCAATCCAAAGCCAGGAGCTTTTACCAGGTCTCCCACACGAGCAGGGGCCCAAGGACTTGGGCCATCTTCTACTGCTTTCCCAGGCCATAGCAGGGAGCTGGATTGGAAGTGGAGCAGCCAGGTCTTGAACCAGCACCCATATGGGAGCCGGCACTGCAGGCAATGACTTTACCTGCTACACCACAGGGCCGGCCCCCTTAGTGTGTACTTTTGTAAACAGATGTCTTATTATTTGTATAGAAACAGAGAGGGAGTGGAAGAGAAAAGAAAGCGATTTTTCTAACTACTGGTTCACTCCTCAAGTAGAAACAATGGCTAAAGCTGGACCAGGCCAAAGAAAAAGGTCCATCGGTTCTCCTTTGTGAGTGGCAGGGGTCCAAGCACTTAGAACATCTTCTGCTGCCTCCCAGGCACATTGGTGGGGAGCTGGATTGGAAGCAGAGTGGCTAGAACTTGATACAGGAAGCTGGCAGTGGATACTTCACCCACAGTGCCTCAACTCCAACACCTGTGTATATATCTTAAAGTACTTCAGATCACAAATACCACAGCTTTGTGGAGGGCTGTGCGATATGCCAACAACATGCAATTAAGAGCTGAACAGATTAAGAAACTTGAGTTCACAGAGGGTAAGGTTTATTCAAGGTCACAAGGTCCAAAGTCTGACGGAGAGCCTACACTCTCTGTATGTCCTTGCTGCTTCCACCCAACTTCCGCACTTCTGTGCACCCTCCATTAGCCATACTTCTCCCGGTAACTAGTCTTCAAAGTTATTAGTAGTGAGCTTTCAAAGATGTAGTTTAAACACTTAAACACCTAAGTGTGCAAAACAATGTCTACCACCATTACTCAACAAGTCCTTGCTTTCAGATACCCATGCTACACTGTAGGATGTATCTCCAAACATGAACAGCTAGTTTTAACTTTAACAGTGGGGGCTGGTGTTGTGGCACAGCAGGTTAAGCAGCCACTTTCAAGCCAGCATTCTATACCCAAGCACTGGTTGAAATTCTGGCTGCTCTACTTCCGATCCAGCTCCCTGCTAATGCGCCTGAGAAAGCAGCAGAAGATGGTCCATGTGTGCTTGGGCCCCTACCACTGACATGAGAGATACGGGTGGAGCTCTCGGCTCCAGGCTTTGGCCTGGTGCAACCCCAGATGTTGTGGCCATTTGGGGAGTGAAACAATGGATTAAGATCTCTTTTGCAGAGGTTGCTGAGAAGATAGCAGAATAGGGAGGGAGCTTAATGCTCTATTCTAGGGGAAAATAGCTAAAAAAAAAAGTGGAGAGAGTACAATCTCAGGGAAGAGTTAGGGAGAAAATGGCAGAAGAAACTTCACACAAATTAGAGGGACACTGGATCCATGTGGAAGGTGTGGATGTGCACGACTCAGGACCCCAGCAGCCGAGAACCTCAGCACCAGCCTTGGAGTGAGGTGAGGCCAGACTGCAGCGGCCGGAGCCACTGGCAATAAAGCTGTGGAGAGAGCCTGGCGTGTGTCCAGCTGGGAGCCCTGTTGGGACAGTGTACCTGCCAACCCAGAGGGGAAGAGAGGTGGGGCCTGTTTCTGAGCACCCAGCACCCCTGCACCGCAGTCCTTTACTAGCCAAGAGAGGGTGGGCCCCAGTTTGGACAAATGTGACATCTGTGCCAGCTCATGTCCACACACTCAGTGGCCAGCCAAGAGGAGACGCCTGCGTCTGGTGGGAGCACTGACAGGGGCTGGGTGCTCGTGACTGTGGGAGCCTTGTGTGCTGGGACTGTGAACACTGTGGCTGTGTGGGGGGGTGCAGGGTGTGGCTGGGACTCTGGGGAGTCACTGTGGGCGGCTCCGTGTGCTCGGGGCTCCTCGATTCCCTGGTGAGGGTCGTTATTACATGTTCACACCAAGGACTGCACGGATCCTCTGTGGGGTTCTTGTGGCAGTGTGGATGAAAACTGTACCGACTAGAGCTAGTGCCCAGGCACTGGTCTCCTTTGAGGAGAGGAGGTGAGTGTGAGAATATGCCAACACAGCAGAACAACCTCCCCTCTGACTTAAAAAGAAGAGGAGAGAGATTTACCATGCCTAACCTGGGTGTCACCTTGGACACTCTCCTCACACTGAGCACTGACAGAGGTCCCTGAGCACGCGCAGCACACACCTCTGGGTGTTCACTGAAAGAGCAGACACTCCACTGACAACAGAGGCATAGCCCAAAGATAAAACAATCACAGGGAAAAAGAAGGAAAATAAAACAAGTATCACCACAAATGACAACTAATAAGTCGGCAATTCAAGAAACAAGACTAAGGAAGACAGCATGACAGCCCAAAAGAACACAACAACCCTTCAGTACTAGAATGTGAAGATGAAGAGATTGAAGAAATGCTGGAAACAGAATTCAAAAAACTGACTGTAGGATGACTTAGAAGTAATCAGAAGCAAATTATTAACTAAAGAAATCCACACACGACATGAATGAAAATCTTTTCCATGAAATTGACATTTTAAAGAGAAATCAAAAAAATATTGGAAATGAAGAATTCAATAGAACAAATAAAAAATACGGTGGAAAGCCTTAAGCACAGACTTAGAGAGGCAGAAGAAAGAATATCCAGATTGGATTACGACAGCAGAGAAGGGAGGGAGGCTGCTGCTCACGTCTAGGAGCAGAGAGTTTTTAAAAAGTCGCAAGATGCAGTCTCAGGAAAGGGTTAGGGAGAAAACAGCAGAAGAAATTCTACACAAATTGGAGGAATACAGTGGACCTACGTGGAGGGTGAAGACGTACACAACTTAGGACCCCACCAGCCAAGAGTCTCCATACCAGCGTTGAAGAGAAAATTGGGATTTATCCTAGGTATGTAGGGATGGTTCAACATATGCAAATCCATCAATGTGATGCATCACATTAACAAACTGAAGAACAAAAACCACATGATTGCGTCAATAGATGCAGAGAAAATATTTGATAAAATACAACACCCTTTCATGATGTAAAGTTTAAGCAAATTGGGTACAGAAGGGACGTTCTTCATCACAAACAAAGCAATTTATGACAAACCCACAGCCAGTATCCTATTGAATGGGGAAAAGTTGGAAGCATTCCCACTGAGATCTGGAACCAAACAAGTCTGCCCACTCTCACCACTGCTATTCAATATAGTCCTGTAAGTTTTAACCAGAGCCATTAAGAAAGAAAAAGAAATCAAAGGGATATAATTTGGGAAGAAGGAAATCAAACTATTCCTATTGGCAGATTACATGATTCTATATATAGGGGGTCCAAAAGATTCCACCAAGAGACTATTTGAACTCATAGAAGAATTTGGTAAAGTGGAAGGCTATAAAAGCAGCACTCAAAAATCGACAGCCTTTGTATACACAGACGATGCCATGGCTGAGAAAGAACTTCTTAGATCAATCACATTCACAATACCTACCAAAAAAAAAAAATCATATACCTTACAACAAATTTAATCAAGGATGTCAAAGATCTCTACGATGATAGCTACAAAAATATTAAAGAAAGAAATAGAAGAATACATACATGTACAAAAAAAATGGAAAAATCTTCCATGTTCATGGATTGGAAGAATCAATATCATCAAAATGTCCATACTACCAAAAGTAATTTATAGATTCAATGCAACACCAATCAAAATACCAAGGATATTCTTCTCAGACATACATAAAATGATGCTGAAATTCATATGGAAATACAGGAGACCTCAAATAGCTAAAGCAATGTTAGACAATAAAAACAAAGCAGGAGGTATCACAATACCAGATTTTAAGACATACTACAGGGTAGTCATAATCAAAACAGCCTGGTACCAGTACAAAAACAGATAGACCAATGGAACAGAATAGAAATGTCAGAAAATAATCCAAGCATCTACAACCAACTTATCTTTGGCAAAGGAGCTAAAATCGATCCTCGGAGCAAGGACAGTCTCTTCAGCAAATGGTGCTGGGAAAACTGGATGTCTAGTATGAAACTAGAACCCTACCTTACCTCTTACACAAAAATCCACTCAAAATGGATTAAAGACCTAAATCTACAACCCAATACCATCAAATTATTGGAGAACATTGGGGAAACCCTGCAAGACATTGGCTTAAGCAAAGAGTTCTTGGCAAAGACCCCAGAGGCATAGACAATCAAAGTCAAAATTGACAAAAGGGAATATATCAAATTGAGAAGCTTCTGTACTGCAAAGTGAAGAGGCAACCAGCAGAATGGGAGAAATTATTTGCAACCTATGCAACTGATAAAGGATTAATAACCAGAATATATAAAAAGATCAGGAAACTCAAAAACAACAAAACAAACAATCCTATTAAGAAATGGGCAAAGGACTTGAACAGGCATTTTTCAAAAGAGGAAACTGAAATGGCCAACAGACACATGAAAAAATGCTCAGGATCACTAGCCATCAAGGAAACGCAAATCAAAACCACAATGAGGTTTTACCTCGCCCCCATTAGAATGGCTTTCATACAGAAATCAACAAACAACAAATGCCGGTGATCCACTGTTGGTGGAAATGTAAACTGATACAGCCAAATGTGGAAGACAGTATGGAGATACCTCAGAAATGTGATATAGACCTACCATATGACCCAGCCATCCCACTCCTGGGAATTTACCCAAGGGAAATGAAATCAGCATGTGAAACAGTTATCTGTACCCCCATGTTTACTGCAGCTTGATTCACAATAGCTAAGATACAGAATCAGCCTAAATGTCCACCAACTGAAGATTAGATGAAGAAATTATGGGATATCTACACCATGGAATACTACACAACAGTAAAGAAAAAAAAAAATGAAATCCAATAATTGGAACAAAATGGATGAACCTGGAAAACATCATATTGAGTGAAATAAGCCAGTCCCAAAAGGCTAAATATCATATGTTCTCCCTGATCTGTGATAACTAATAGAGCACCTAAAAGGTAATCTACAGAAGTGAAATTAACACTTCCAGATGCAATGACTTTTAATAGTCCTTGCCTCAACTGTTGAGGAACATGTTTTTTTTTCATACAATGTTTTGAAATCTTTACTTACTATAGAGTTAATTGTTTGGGGGAGATCTTTTTCACTCTGTCAAATAAAATAAATATTTAAAAAATCCAAGAAAATTAATGATGGAAACAAAACTCTGAATCAAATGCTTTCTGGGTGTTTGCTGAGATTATAACATAGCCAAGGTCATAATCTGTCCACATCAAAAACCTTCTGGGCTGAAATTATTAGTTAGTATTCCACAAGGCAGCACTTAGGGCCCTTGCGGTACATTTCTCTACTTGCTACAGTGGAGACTAACTAAGAACCTGAGACCTCCCCTTGAAGCTGACATGACACAGAGGGAAGATATCCTTCTATCTACAACTCATTCTTGCCGACCTCTGCAGTTTGTATAGAATAGTGCTCCTATCCCAATGATAAGCCAGTGTACATAAAAGGTTGTATTTTTTCCCTCCTCATATCTTATTTAAAAGACAGCTATTGGTTTAAACACAAGAAAATGCTCCATATCCCATAATCAGCACAGCAAAGCCGACTTCTACACTGCTGCCCCATATTTATCCAAAACTCAGAATGTTCGCACAGAGATTATCTGAAGGACATGGAGTATATCCACTGTCTACTCTTTGATACAGAAATGCAGTAACACAAGGAAGCGAGAAAGGTGACTCCTCCAATAAAAGAAAACTGGGAAGTAGGGGCAGGGATGAAACAAAAAGTCAGCAGAACACTCTTCTTTGTCATTTAAACTTTTAAGTATTTATTTGAGAGGGAGGGAGGGAGGGAGGGGGAAAGAGAAAGAGAGAGCAAGAATGAGCACATGAGAGCTTGTTTCCACTGGTTTCATCCCTCAAATGCCTGTAATAGCCAGGGCTGGAACCAAAGCCAAAGCCAGGAACCAGAAACTCAATCCAGGTCTCCCACTCGGGTGGCAGGAACACAACTGCTGCCTCCAAGGGTCTACATGAGCAGGAAGCTAAGGAAGCTGGAGTCAGGAGCCAAAGGCAAGTATTGAACCCAGCACTGATACGGGAGGTTGGCTGTAGGCCGCTTCACTGAGAAAGCAAATGTGCACCCATTTCCATCTTTATATTTTAAATTAGCTACTTATAAAATTTGAAAATAACACAAAATCTATGGAAAGCCAGATAATCCAGGAGCTGCAAAGTGGAGTCCCTACAGAATTCTCTAACTGGAGAGCACGCTCACATTACGCCAGCAGTCAACAGGGCGATATGTTAAACGGGAAGACAGCATGGGATCCACCCCACAGATGGTACTAAACAGCTGTCTTACACAGAATCCTCTAAAGCAGTGCTCCTCAACTGGTCTGCAGAGAAGAGCTAACTGTTGCTGTCAACGTTCTCAAATTTCTAATCCATCATGACCTACTTCCTCTGTAGAAGACAATGGATAGTGAATTTAAAAGGCTGGCATGGTGGTGCAGTGAGCTGTGGCATGGGGGTTAAGCCACCACTGCAACACCAGCATCCTGTACAGCACCAGTTAGTGTCCCTGTTGCTTCATTTCCAATCCAGCTCCCTGTTGATGCATCTGAAAAGGCAGCGGAAGGTGGTCCAGGTGACGGGGACCCTGCTACCCACGTGGGAGACCAAGACAAAGCCCCTTGCTCCTGACTTTGACCTGGCTCAGCCCTGGCTTTTGCAGCCACTTGGAGAGCAAACAGTGGATGGAAGATCTCTCTCTGTCTCTCTGTTTCTCTGTAACTCTGCCTTTCAATAAATAAATAAACCTTTAAGAGAAAAAAGATCAGATGTGAGTATCACTGGAACATCAACATTCCACAAAAGCTTCTAAACCTGCTCCTAATCTTGGCACAGACCAGTAACAAATACCCTGCAGACCACACCCATCAACAGACCACACCTTCCAGGCTGCCCTGCCCTCCGCAGCTGGGATTCCTGGGGAGTGCTGATCACACCGTGATGTGTCTGTGAGTCCGGAGTCTTCTCCCCCACGGCTTCCGTTCCAGCTCTCCAGACCCTCCGGCTCAGACTTCTCTGCTGTCCACTGACTCAGGCACCCTTCATGTGGAACCGGGCAGAAGCTGGCTCCCTGAGTGCTCCAGCAAGGCAGTAACACCACACCAGCTGATAGGAACAGTGAGGAAGGTCAGGGCAGCTCAGAGTTGAGTGCAGGCCGAGCAGCAGGGCGGGGGTGGGGGGCGCACAGAGGAATGAACACAGCGGAGATGAAGACCTTGCGATGGCTCATTTTATGTTGTCAGCGTAGCCAGGCAATGGTCCCCAGATGTTTAGCCAAACGCCAGTCCACATGTTGCCGTGAAGGTCATTTCTACATGTGATTAGCGCTGGGATCAGTAGACTTGAAGTGCATGCCCCTCCATAACATGGGTGCTGCCATCCACTCAGTCAAACACTTCTCCCGGACTGCCTAGCCTCCTAACTGCAGCCGCAACATCAGCTCCTCCCAGGGGCCTGCAGTTTAGACAGGCTAGCACCACGATCACAAAACACTTCCTTAACATCAAATTGTTGTGTGTGCATCTATCTATACATAATCTGTCACGTTATCAGATACGCTTTATGGAGCCCTTGAAACTGTCCATCCCTGCTGACACCGCTGCCGAGGGACTGTGTGTCATCCTCACCAGCTTTCACCGCAGGGACCTCTGCACAGAACCCTGACCAGGGAGCATGAGGGACCCCGGGCTCCAGGCTCAGACAACCTGCATTTCCGGCTGAGTTAGGATGTTGGGAACTCTGGCAATATGCCAGAAAGTTGAAAACCATTTTCAAGTTGCAAACTGTTTCCTACATAAAAGTTTTTAATGTTAATGCTCTTATATAAGAAACACATTTATTCCTACCTAAAAGAGTACCAAGTTGCTTTAAACTATTTTATGTGTAATTTTACAGTTATAGGAAAAAGGAGATCAAGGGTCAGAAATACTTTATGTATGAATTTGGTACTATATCTTAGAACGAATCTTGATAAATAAAAATCTGAAACACAGCATTTGCTGACTAACATCAAGGACTTCCATAAAAACATTTTTAGCTGGGCACGCAAAGAGGAGTTAGTTGAATGTTCCTGTAAAATTACAGCATGTCTTCAGGAAAAGAATGCTGGGTCGAGGTAGGCAGGTATTCAAGGACCATTCACAGTAAAACACTGATGAGTATTAAGTGCTGGGTGCGGTGTGCCTTAACCTGCTCCTATGAGGCAGGCAGTACTATTAACCCCATTTTACACAAAAGAAAACTGAGGCACAGAAGTTGAATAATTCCCTCAAGGCAGAGAGCAGATTCAAATGCAGGTGTGTCTGCACTGAAGTTAACAATGACCCTTTATCCAACTGATCATATTAAACAAAGAGCACAAACTGGCCCTCCAACTTGTACTTTCTCCCACCCCTGTAGGACAGTCTTCTTCTCAGGTTCACTCCGGTGGTGCTATTCTGGGCAAAGGATGAATCATTTGCTAACTCCTGGATTTTCCAGATCCCTTGTATCCGGACCAGTGTGTTTGCTATAGACCAACCCTGATGACCAACAGCACAGCACAAAGGAAGTAGGAAAGCACTTCAATTACCCAGGAGGCTAGAGATCAGAAGGGGACGACAGTAAGCCCTAATGCAAAGTCATAAGGAAATGTTTCAGAGTCAAATGAGAAGGGTGGGTCACAAAAGTGTCAGTTTCCATCTGGACCAGGGCCTACAAACACCAGTAATGCTCCTTCCAGAACTATTTAAATAAGAGTCCACTGTTTGCTCCATAAAATCTCCTGACCAAATACACAGACTGTCACTGCAGCTCACATGTCACCTTATTCCAGTCCCCAGGTGACGAGGAGTTCCGTCTCCAACCTGAAGACCTAACCTAACCTGAAGGGGAAAGGGTGGAAAAAGTAAAAAAGAAAAAAAAAAAAGGTAAAAAGGGAAGAAACAGAGGGGAGGGAGGGGTCTGTGTTGTGGCTCACCAACTTAAACCATGCAGCCAGCATCCCATATCACAGTGACGGGTTGAGTCCTCCAACCCAGCTTTCTGCTAATGCAGCAGGATTGGGAAGGCAAGCCTGATATGGCCTCAGTGTTCGGATTCCTGCCTCCCATGTGGGAGACCCAGATGGAGTTCCTGGCTCCTGACTGTAGCCTTGTCCAGATCTGGCTGTTGTAGTTGTTTGGAGGGTGAACCAGCAGACAGAAGATCTCTCTCTGTATCCTCCCTTGTTCTCTCTGTTGCTATGAATTTGAAATAAATAAATCTTTCACAAAAACAAACAAACTAGAGGGGAAGGAGAAAACAAAAAGGAGAGGGAGAGAAAAATAATTATGTAAGGGAGAGTTTCTAAGCAACTGACTCACAGGTTAGCAGTCAAGACTTTTAACATCACCATGGCTACATGACAAGACCTTCAAGAGAAGAATTCGGCGGGGAAATCCACACAAAGCCTCAGCCTTCAGCTGGGCACTGGCCCTCTCTGTCCAACCCACCTAGGACAAGAGGCCACCACAGTTTTCACCCCATCTCAGCACCACCAACAGCATACTGCAGTTTTTTCAAACTGGCCTTGGGTACAGATTCCCCAATCTGCAGTAGAAATAATTTAAAACCCATGAAACCACAGTCTCATCTATAGGGGAACCCCAAAATATAGTTCACAAATTTGGACAAAATTTGTTAGAACTGTAGGAGATTTGTAAGATATCTTCTTGGCCTTTTTTATTATTATTATTTGAAATGCAGACACAAAGATCTTCCATCCACTGGTTCACTCTCCAAATACCCACAATAGTTGGGACTAGGCCAGGCCACAGCCAAGGGCCTGGAACTCATCTAGTTTTCACCCATGGGTGCCAGGGACCCAAGCACTCGAGCCACTTCCTGCTGTCTCCCAGAGTCTACGTCACCAGGAAGCTGAAATCATGAGCAGAGCTGGACCTGGAACCCAGGCCTTTTGATATGGGATGCTGGTACCTCAAGGAGCGATTAACCACATTATACCCTGAATAATTTAAATAATTGGTCAAAATTAGATTAACGTTGAATTCCAATGCAAAGTTACCCTACAATCCTATCCTCCACAGCACCTTAGCTAATAAAGTGCTTTCACAGAGCATATTAACAAAAGCTAAACGATAAACACATAGGAGCAATATTCCTAGTAACAAAGGTACTATAATCTCCCCATCAGGCTAAGTAGAAATGGGACAGGAGTGCCCAGAAATACAATCCAGTACACATCACAGGAATTTCTAAAATGTGTCCAAAGTAATCAACTCTGATTCTATTTCCCCTGAATCACATTATCTCACTAAAAATGGCAGGAGACAGTTTTTAAGGGCTCACATTTGGACTAAAACACTCGAGCAAATGCGACAGCTGTGACTGGGCAGGGTGACTGAGGACCTCCTGAGGCGGGTGTTCTCCCCACCTCTGCACCCAGACGTTCTCAGTCCCTGAGAGTCAGTCCCCTGAACTCAGTCAGCTACTCGAGTCAGCCGACTCAGGAAACCATTTAGGAAAGCTCCTGGACCCACGACAAGATTGATACCCAATTCTGGGCCAGTATTTTCAGTGTTTGCTGAAAAACAGTGAAGTGAATCAAAAATCAGTCCAAACAGTGGGGGAAAGTGACACCAACAGATTACTCCTGAGTGCAGGGGATTGTGGATGTGGGTTGTTTCTCCTTTCCAATTTTCCTATAGTGAATATGCATTTAGGGTTTTAAACATTCTTAATAAATCTTATGCAAAAAGAGTGTTTTGTTTCAGGTCATTATCACTGTCCCATAAATAAGCAGTACCCAATCCTAGTTCATTTTTGAACGAACCAGGGAATATGTTTTAAAACAGCGAGGTCTAGGGGTCGGCGCCATGGCTCACTAGGCTAATCTTCCACCTGCGGCGCGTGCATCCCATATGGGCGCTGGGTTCTAGTCCCGGCTGCTCCTCTTCCGGTCCAGCTCTCTGCTGTGGCCCGGGAAGGCAGTGGAGGATGGCCCAAGTGCTTGGGCCTTGCACCCGCATGGGAGGCCAGGAAGAAGCACCTGGCTCCTGGCTCCAGATGGGCGCAGCGCCAGCTGTAGCGGCCATTTGGAGAGTGAACCAGTGGAAGGAAGACCGTTCTCTCTGTCTCTCTCTCTCTCACTGTCTGTAACTCTACCTGTCAAATGAAAAAAAAAAAAAAAAAAAAAAAAAAAAAAAAAACCCAGCAAGGTCTAAACCCCACTCTAAACCACTGAAAAAGGAACAGCCAAGACTTTCAACCTGACCAAAGGATGCTACTGTACTACCATCACAGCTAGCTTTAGAGAACCTCCCCATTTTGCAAAAATGTAACTTTTCTTTAGACTAGACTGAAATTGAAGGTCAAAACACCAAAAAGAAAAGCATTCTTTTGGAATGAGCTCCAAATCTAGAGGCCTCACAGATCTGGTGGAAATTTCAGTACTTCCTAGAGTACAAATGGAGGAGAGCCAGGTCAGCAGGAAACACCAGAGACTGCACTGGACACACTGGGGAGCTCAGCCCTTCACTGCAGCTGGGGCTGAATGAAGGGCCGGGGGGAGAGCACAGAGCAGGGCTCAGTTCCTTGGGGTTCTGGAATGAACGGCTATTCCACACAGAAGCCTGCTGGGTCAAGGGGCAGCTGACTCTCCGCGACTGCACAGCAAGTGAGAAGACAGGGTTAGGGCCTTCCTACGCCATGCAGCTGCCAGAACTCACCACCTTCTTTCCAAATGCAGACTCTTCTACCTGTCTCAATGTCTCATGTCTGTGTGGCCCTTCTCAGCCACGTGGGGAATCAACACACATCCTCAGTGAAAGCCACAACATACAAGAAACAGGAAAGCCCGCAGCTCCCTAGACATCCCCTCAGTGCTGAACCTGGACAAAACGCACCCCTCCTCACTGCACAGCCTCAAGTCATCCAAAAGAAACAAGGCAGATGCCCGCCCGAGCGTGCTCGGCTTTCCTGGGTACACTAAACAAGGCTGTGTCAACATCAGTGTCACTCAAGATCAAATGCTTATGGTATCTCATCACTGATCAAAAAGGATCCACTTACAGAGGAAAATGAAGACTACAATGCCAACACCACCCTTCTATGCTTAAGTACTCCGGGCTCCCCACCTCTCTCTTTCTTCCTCTACCCGTATAACCTCTCCTTGTTCACTGCCCGCTCCAACCCGACCTCACCAACACCTTAAATGATCTGCACTGACCACAGTCCATTTTTAAACAGGCAAAACTACTTCTTCTAAGAGAAATAAACTGCATTTTCAAAAAAGATTTATTTATCTGAAAGGCAGAGAAGGAGAAATGTACAGAGATCTTCCATAGGCTGGTTCACTCTAATGGTCACAATGGCTAGAGCAAGGCTGATCCAAAGCCAGGAGCCTCTTCCAGGTCTTCCACGTGGGTTCAGGGGTCCAAGCACCCGGGCCATCCTCTGCGGCTTTCCCAGGTGCATTAGCAGAGAGCTGGACTGGAAGTGGAATGGCCAGGACCCAAACCAGCGCCCATAAGGTGTCACAGGCAGTGTCTTTACTCACTACACCACAACACTGTCCCAAACTGCATTTTTTTAAGTAGCCCCGCTGGGGAAGGCACTTAGCCTGGTGATTAAGACATCTGCATCGCACATTGGAATGCCTAAGCTCAATTCCTGGCTCTCACTCCTGATTCCAGCTTCCTGCTAATGTAGACCCTGGGAAGCAATGGTGATACAGCTCAAGTAGTCAGATTTCCTCCATCCATATGGAGACCGGGATTGAGTTCCCAGCTTCTGGCTTTGGCCCCAGTCTAGCCCAGGCCATCGTGGATGGGAGCTCTAGTTCTCAAATAAATAAGCCTTTTTAAAAAATTTTATTTTTTTATAGATTTGTTATTTATTTATTTGGAAGGTAGAGTTACAATGAGAGGGAGAGACGGAGAGAAAGGTCTTCTGTCTGCTGGTTCACTCCCCAAATGGCCACATCGGCCAGAGCTGCGCTGATCCGAAGCCAGGAGCCAGGAGATTCTTCTAGGTCTCCCACATGGGTGCAGGGGCCCAAGGACTTGAGCCATCTTCTACTGTTTTCCCAGGCCACAGCAGAGAGCTGGATTTGAAGAGGGGCAGCCAGGACTAGGATCGGCAACCATATGGGATGCCGGCGCCGCAGGTGCTGGATTAACCTACCGTGCCACGGCACCAGCCCCTAAAAAAATTTTTTAAAGCAGCCCTTCCCCACCCACCATGGCAAATGAAAATACCTTGCACAGTGGCCCTCCGGAAAGGGCAACATCATTATCCTAGAAGACCACTTTGGTCTTCCAGTGTGCTACAGGGATGAGTCTATCCCCTGGCCTGACAGCTGAGTGGCTGCTGACCCTCCTCCTGCCGTCACTCGAAGCTGGGCCAAGGGCTTGCGTCATCTCTCTTCCCTATTCCACACAGCCACAGTGTGTGTCCTGAGGACCCAGCCTCTGCTGCCACTGCTGAGGACCTAATCGGCCCCTTCTGTTCTCCCGCTGTCCCATTTCCTGAGGGCCATTGTGCAATGTATTTTCATACTTCCTGTAGAAATAACATTTTATGACTTTCTGGTACAGATACGTGGGGTGCAGATAGGTTCAGAAGTCTGACCGCAGCACCAAGTACGGAGGTCAGCAATCACACTAATGTTCATTTGGTTCTTCCTTTAGGAAGATTTCTTTCAATTTCAAGGCCAGGATTCAGACATGAGAAATGGGCACTTTGCCCAAATCCCCCATGATAAAATATTCACCTATTAATCCAATCCTATTGCAGTTAACTTGAAAACAAAACTGTCAAGTGATACAGATGATCTTTCACCACATGCCTGGTGGTTTGTCTGGGGAAAACTGCACTGTAACGTGGCTGTCCTGTCTCGTGCCTCTGCTGCACGGAGCCCGAGCCTCACTGCTTCCTCGGGGCTGTGTCCCACGAGATCCCAGGCACAGCCCCACTGCCTCTTCCATTACAGCCTCCTGAGTCTCCTCTGGAGACCCCTCTGCGGAACCCACAGCTGAGCTATACCAGCAGATTAACTCCTGCAATCTTCCCCAGACCCAAACATTCAACTCTGTCCACACCATGGGGCAGGCGCTAACAGTCGAGACACAGCTGGGTCCCAATCAGCATGCCAGGGCTCCACACCTTCCTCTGACTCCAGCCTCCTGCGAACGCGCACCCTCGGAGGCAGTGGTGAGGCTCGAGCAGTTACGACCCTTCCGCCCACGTGGGAGACCTGGACTAGGTTCTTGGCTCTCAGCTTCAGCGTCAGCCCAGTCCCAGCACTGCAGGCATTTGGGGGGTGATCTGGAGGGTGGGCGCTCCCTCAGTCTGTGTATGTGCGTGTCCACATGTGTCCCTCTTAAATACACACATACAGAAACACTTAATTTTGTCTTAAAAATTATAAAAATAAACATCCACATTAGTCAGTATCCTACTAAAAGCTAGTTTCCACTATACCACAATGCAAATTTTAACTTAGAAAAGCCAAAGGAAAATTTACATTCCTTTATTCTCCATTTATATATATATACATTCACATCTATTTCCTGAAATGTATATTTAAAGAGAAGAAAAACCAGCACTCAAAGGTTAAGTGATCCGAGCCCTTCAAAGAGCTAAATAGTAACTTCAGGTTTCCTGGACCCAACCCTAAACCCTGCACTAACCACTGTGCCCCTTAAAGAGAACCTTCTAAGATTTCTCATGTGAGTCCCAATCATTTTCCTGGTCTAGATAAAAGAATTCCTTTTAAAATACTCCCTTGTTTTTAGCAATTAAAATAAAAATTCCCATAATAACAGCCTGACAACAGTATAAACTTTTGATTATGTTTAAATAGGTTAAAACCTATATGCTCAAACATCAGTAAAGATTAAAAGACAACTCAATGGGAAGAAAATACTATGTAAGTTAAAATAATTCAAAACTCCCTTAATTAGTTAAAATAGCAAAATGGATAGGGGTGAAATAAAAAAAAAAAAAACACTGTAGCCTATGTAAAAGCTAAAAGAAAGGAAAAACAGGGACTTCAATACTCATTCAACTCCCATTTCTCCTTTTCAAGGTTTACCTTTAAAAGCAGAAAAGCAAAACTTTGCAAAACCCATTATGTATTATCACTTCCCCTCAAAACAAACCCCCCAAATCTTCCCCTCTACTTTGAGAAATTCACTGAATAGATTTAATGTGGTTTTTCCTGCCACCCCTTCCTCCCCACACCCCACCCTGCTCCACAGGCCCAGGACTGAATAACTCACAAAACCAGCGTAATGCCTCAGTCAACACCATAAAGGGGCAACAAGTAAGGCACCGGCTTGAAGCTGCAACACCTGTTACCACTCAGAAACTCCCCAAAACTTGATTTCAGTTTCAAGTCACCAAGTTAAAGCTGTAACTACATAATAATTTGAATATTGCTTCCAAACACACTCAGAGATGAGGGACAGCTGCAGAAACAGAGCGGGAAAGACTCACTGGAGACTCGGACCCCACCAGCTCCAGCTGGCATTCTTTGTGAGCTATAAACACCACCTCAGGAGTCTGCCCTACACGCCTAAGAAAGAGGCTAAAAAACGAAATTTCAACCATATGACGAATGCTTGCCAAGCACACTTGATGCTGCTCAGTATCACGAAGTACAGATTCATCCAGACAGCTCTGGGCCCCAACGTTCAGCTCTACTCTAGCTCACTGGTGCACGAGATCACGGGTCCCACCTTGGAGTCCGGAGAAAGTGGCCACGACAGCTACAAGACATGATCTCGACCCCCAGGAAATACATATGTGAGTTCTAAGAATTGGAGGTTCACAAATACAGTCTATGGATTACTGCCAATCGATGGCACAATTTTGAACTATTCTCCAAAAAAAAAAAAAAAAAGAGAAAAAGATACTAAAATCCTTCCAGTGTTAGATGTATATAATCGGAGCATTCTGTCCTGAGAGCAGCACATCCATCTTACATTTTAGTGTGTAAATTGTATTTAATTAACAAACATGACAGCAAGTAGTAACTTGCTACTCTTAGAAATCTCATTTTCAAAAAACCCTGGTCACCAAATATAAACCTCTAGTGTTTAGTCTATATAAAATTCAAAAATCTGGGAGCTCCTGACACTCAAGACTCCTGCTCATTCATTCTCCCAGCAAGATGACCGTATCTCAGTTCCCACGGCAACTTCTAAAGCATCCAACCACAACACACTTTACTTCCCAGCACTTATTAGCCATGAAATTTACGTACACCACCTTAATCAGTTCACAACCTCACCGGTATGACCCACTCACATCTATTGTCATGTTTCCTAAAGGGGTTCAAAATCTAGTTTGTCATCAGCCTGCCCAGCCCTCACCCACCATCACACACAGTCATTTTCCATCCTTGTTCAGTTAAAATTCTTACTTGGAAGCCCTAAAGACTGGTCTGCATTTAACTGATTCAAAGAACCATGACAGCTATTGTGCAGGGGCTGGCATCGTGGCGTAGCAGGTTAAGCCACATCCCACATAGTTGCAGGTTCAGGATCCAGCTGCTCCACTTCTGATCCCAATCCCTGTCAATGTGCCTTGGGACAGCACCAAAAGATGGCCCACGTGTTTCAGCCCTCACACTCATGTTGGAGACCCGGAAGAAGCTCAGGGCTCCTGTCTTCAGCCTGAACCAGCCCCGGCCGTTGCAGCCATTTGGGGAGTGAGCCAGCAGATAGATCTCTCTCTCTCTCTCCTCCTCTCTGGAACTCAGCCTTTCAAATAAATAAAAAAAATTTAAAAAGCTATTGTGCAGCTTGAAGAAGTTACACAACCAGGAACACCCGAAATCACGCTGCAGAGCACAGAAAGCTCCCATGCCACTGGGCCCACACGGTACGGGGTGTGCCTGCCCACCTCTGGACTCTTCGGTGCCTGCTGAGTGCCTGTGACCTTCTCTTAGCCCGCCTCTTCCATAACCACATTCCTCTCTCCACTGCCTTTTCTTCTAACACAGAGAAGCCTATTCCCCTTGTTATGAAAAACAAAATCTTTGGGGCCGGCACTACGGCACAGTAGGTTAGCCCTCCACCTGCGGCACCGGCATCCCATATGGGCACCGGTTCTAGTCTCGGCTGCTCCTCTTCCAATCCAGCTCTCTGCTGTGGCATAGGAAAGCAGTAGAAGATGGCCCAAGTGCTTGGGCCCCTGCACCCGCGTGGGAGAACTGGAAGAAGCTCCTGGCCCCTGGCTTCGGATCAGCGCAGCTCTGGCCATTGCGGCCATCTGGGGAGTGAACCAACAGACGGAAGACCTCTCTCTCTCCCTCTCACTGTCTGTAACTCTACCTCTCAAATAAATAAATAAATAAAATCTTAAAAAAAAAAAAAAAAAAAAAAAAAAGGAAAAACAAAAACTCTCCCCAGCCCTGAATGCACTCAAGAGATGTCAGACTAATGTCTAGCTTTTCCCAACCAACTTTACAATGAACCTTGCAGGAATTGTTGCTACGGTTTGTCCCCACCAAAATTCACACTGAAGCTTAATTCCTCAACGTGACAGTACTGGGGGTGGAGTGTAGTGGACACCACTGGGGTCATGGGGCCGGGGCACCCAAGTAGATTAACGGCATACTGAGCGAGTCTGGACAGTGGTCAGCTTCCTCAGCCTCCTCCTGCTTCCTCTTCCCAGGCACCTGCTTGCCCTTCCCTCTGCGCCACGACCGTGAAGCAACAGCACACGTCCTTACCAGATGCAACAGCACAGGTCCTCACCAGATGCAACTGAAGATTTTTCATGAAGAAAAATCCACCTCTTTTCCTTATAAAACACCCAGTCTGGGGCGTTACGCTGTAGCAACAGAAAGCAAACTACACAACTTTGCTGAGTGAAGGCAGAGGGACCTTTCCTTGCTTCACCCCCCGAAGCCACATACTGTGATTCATTTAAGTGAAATGCCCAGAACAGGACGATGTACAGGGCAGAACAGGGGGAGAGGTTGCCAGTGACTCTAAATAGGCACGGGGTTCCACTTGGGGGTGAGTAAAGAAACGTTACACAACTAGATGGTAGCAATGGCTGTAAAAGCCCTGTGCATGTACCAGTGTCACTAACGGTGAATATTATGTGTATTCCACCAACAAAACATCTCTGGCCTCCCTCAGATTCCACGATGTCGCTCAGTATTCTGTTTCCTGCCTTCCCCCTGCCCCCCAACCTCCACCCCCAACAGGTTTCCTTCTCTCCCAATCCTGATGTAAACATGTCCCCCGTCTCTCATTACTTCTGTCTCCACACTCTCCCACTTGGCGGTGTCACCTACATCCATAACAATCCAACTGTCCACTGGAGCAGAGCAGCTGCCAGCAAGGCTTGGCACACGCTTTCAGCAAAGAGCCAGACAGCAAACATTTCTGGCTTTGTGAGCCACGTGGTCTGTTACAGCTCACCAACTCCACGTGGAAGCAGCCAGACACAAGAAGTAAACCAGTAAGTATGGCCATGCTCCCCTAAAACTTTTATTTACAAAAACAGATGGCACCTGGATTTGGCTCAAGGTCTACAGCTTTTCAATCCTGCTCTAAAGCAGATCTAAAGTAGGAGACTGTACACTCACGTTTCCAGTCTTTTTTTAATACTCTATTTCCTTCAGGATTTTTATGTAAAACAAAACTTCAAATGTCATTCAACAAATACTTATTGACAGCCCATCATATCTTGGTACTACACTAGGGACACAGCAGTAAAATACAGTCCTTGTCCTCTTGGACAAAAGCAAAGTGAAGGTCACTGGTGCCAACCACAGTAACAAACTCAATAAATGAAGCAAAGCCCTTATTTCTTCCCTAGTTCACCCAGCCAACAAGTCAACCCGCAGCTCTCACAATCTTTATTTTCCTTCCTATCATATCTCTGGCCTCATCTACGTGGGAGAAAAGCATTCCTTGAGTACACAAACAATACATACAAAATTCTGGACTATCTTCCAATGACAATATCCAAATTCAATGAAAATCAAAACAAGACCTTAGCGAACCTTAAGAAAATCTGAAAAGACCTATCTTTTCTTACCTTGATAGCACATGGCAGACACAAGATAAACATTCTCAAAATGAGTAATCAAAATGAAGTTGAGAGAGTATAAAATCAGTTATGAGTTTAAAATGAAGCAAGAGAGGGCATTAAAATTAATAAAACAAGCTGATGACTCCTCAGTGGGTACATTTTAACAAGTCAGTCCCGTGGGGCAAGGAAGCCTGCAGGCCAACTGAGTTGGAGTCGTCCCACTGGGTCACCTGTAGAGGAAGCGTGGATGTGGCAGCTCTCCAGGGCTGCAGGAGCATTCTTCTGAGCTGAGCCCACTCAGGCTATCAGATCGAATGGACTAAACGTTTCATCAGAGGAAGTCTACTACACTACTCATTTCCATACACACAGCAAAGCACAAAATCGCCCCGGGGCAATGCCTATTCATCCATGCCACACTGGGCACCTGAGTGCAGGTCTTATCATTTTGTTCTTCATGCCAAAAGAAAAGGGCATTCAAAGCGAAGCTCGAGTTCCCCGAGGAAACGCATGCGGAAGTGAGAGGAAAGCCGTGCTGCGCTGGGTTTCAGTCACAGAGGAACCTCTGTTGGTCCCCCATTTCTGTTTGTGTATGAGCAGAAGCACTGACAACTTTTGCTCAGTGCCACCTCTACCAAGAAATCTGCACACAGCCTTTTGCGATGCAGATGGTGGCTCTCTCTAGACAGGGAAGATCTGCTTCCAGAGGAAGACAGACGATGGCTCCCTCAAGGAAAGGCCAGGTAGGTTTACCAGCAGCCCTCTTAGTTTAAAAATAAAAGTTCTTAACCTCAGGCTTCCCAACTATGGTATATACCCACCGCATGAGCACAACCACCACCACTGTGTTGCTCTCATGGGCTTTGGGGTGGAGGGGGGCAAGAGGATGCCGTGCAAACAGACTGCTGCAAACTTGGGATTTATGCAGCTGGCTATGCTGTGCTAAAACTGTCAGTAACCCAGGAGTGCCGTGCCTTTCTGCGATCAGCAAAGCAAAACCTCAAGTTTCCCACAATTCTCGACAGAATTCCCACTGTCCTTCTCCTGGACTAGGTTCACACAAATGGGAATATTCCATATTTGCATTTCAACCTAGAGGTCTTTTTTTTTTTTTTTTAGGATTTATTTATTTATTATTATTTATTTAAAAGGCAGAGTGACAGAGGGAAAGGGAGAAGAGGGCTCTTCCATCCTCTGGTTCACTCCCCAAATGGCCATAATGGCTGGGGCTGGGCCAGGCCAAAGCCAGGACAGTAGATCTCTATCCAGGTCTCCCACATGGGTAGCAGAGGTCCAAGCACTTCAGCCATCTTCCTCTGCTTTCACAGCCACATTAGCAGGGAGCTGGATCAGAGGTGGAGCAGCTAAGACTTGAACTGACACTCACATGGGATGCCAGTAACAGCTTAATCCACTGTACCACAACTCCGGCCCTGACCTATGGGTCCCTTGTGATCAAGATCACATTCTGAGGGATGTGACCACAAGCTACAAATGCTTACCCTTATCAATATTAACCACCAAAAACACTATTAGCGCACTCAATGTTTATCAATAATCACCATCAAAAAACACTTGTAGTTCTTGCATATACCTGCAAATTTCCAATTAATCCTTTTTTTTTATATTTGTCAGGCAGAGTTAGACAGCGTTAGAGAGACAGAAAGAAAGGTCTTCCTTCCATTGGTTCACCCCCCAAAATGGCCGCTACGGCCGTCGCACTGTGCCAATCTGAAGCCAGGAGCCAGGCGCTTCCTCCTGGTCTCCCATGTGGGTGCAGGGGCCCAAGCACCTGGGCCATCCTCCACTGCCCTCCCGGGCCACAGCATAGAGCTGGACTGGAAGAGGAGGAGCAACCAGGACTAGAACCCGGTGCCCATATGGGATGCTGGCACCGCAGGTGGAGGATTAACCAAGCGAGCCACAGTGCCGGCCAATTAATCCTTTTTAAAGAAAAGGTGTAAAAGGCACCATTTGGTCCAGCAATTAAGCCACCCACATCCCAAACTGGAGGAGGTTCAATACTCAGCTCTGGCTCCTGACACCAGCTTCCTGTTAATACAGGAATGCATTGCTAATACAATGTATTCTGCTTCCTGCTAATACAGGAACACAATGCTAATACACTGCTGGGAGACAACAATGATGGCGCAAGTGACTTGGTTCCTGCCACCACATGGAGAACCAGGATTGTTTTCCAGCTTCTAACTTCAATCCAGGCCAGTCCCAGCTGTTGTGGGCAGTATCAGAGTTCAGTCAGAAAATGAGAGTGCTCTAAGACAAAAGAAAAAAAAAAGAATAGGTGAACAGGTATAAAAACACAGTTTTAAAAAAGAAACAGTAAAAAACCAATGTCTTTTGTGAAAGCTGTATCATGATTAGAGGTTAAATCATGATTAGATTTCCAAAAAAAAAATCAAAGGTACAAATTAGAGGCTTTTTCACTTTGAATTACAGAACATCTTATGTTAAATATGACCTAGCAATTCATTCACATTTTAACCAAAACCTATGCTTAAGCATTAACATACATACAATACAACAAAGCTCTCGTGGTAAATTTTCCAAGTGTAGAGTAATTGGTGAGCACAAATCTTTTCTGTAAGTACCTTCATTTTTTCACCCTTGAAGTTAAAAAAAGTTAAGATGAAAGTCTAAGACTCCCCTAAATCCATATATAAATGATTTTAAACCCCAAAATGTACGGTCTGAAAGAAGTGAGGCAAAAATTCTTCAGCAAAGAAAGCCTCTATGTATAAAAATCCTCTAACCTCAACTCCATATAATTCACTTCTACATAACCAAACATCAAAACAACATCCTGGGCCGGCGCCACGGCTCACTAGGCTAATCCTCCGCCTTGCAGCGCCCGCACACCGGGTTCTAGTCCCGGTCAGGGCGCCGGATTCTGTCCCGGTTGCCCCTCTTCCAGGCCAGCTCTCTGCTGTGGCCCGGGAGTGCAGTGGAGGATGGCCCAAGTGCTTGGGCCCTGCACCCCATGGGAGATCAGGAGAAGCACCTGGCTCCCGGCTTCAGATCAGCGCGGTGCACCAGCCGCAGCACGCTGGCCGCAGCGACCATTGGAGGGTGAACCAACAGTAAAAGGAAGACCTTTCTTTCTGTCTCTCTCACTGTCCACTCTGCCTGTCAAAAAAAAAAAAAAAAAAAAAATCCTAGAAGGCAGTTATCTCAATGGTGGCTTCATATAAACTCTTGAGTTACTATTTATGGTGTATCACAAGATTTGGCAGGAAAACTGCTAGCCAATAGCTAGGTTTCGCCTACTGCAGTCCCACTGCCAAGAATATTACTGAGCCGGCGCTGTGGCTCACTAGGCTAATCCTCCACCTAGCGGTGCCGGCACACTGGGTTCTAGTACTGGTCAGGGTGCCGGATTCTGTCCCGGTTGCCCCTCTTCCAGTCCAGCTCTCTGCTGTGGCCAGGGAGTGCAGTGGAGGATGGCCCAAGTGCTGCACCCCATGGGAGACCAGGAGAAGCACCTGGCTCCTGCCATCGGATCAGCGCGGTGCACTGGCAGCAGCGCGCTGGCCGCGGCGGCCATTGGAGGGTGAACCAACGGCAAAGGAAGACCTTTCTCTCTGTCTCTCTCTCTCTCACTGTCCACTCTGCCTGTCAAAAAAAAAAAAAAAAAAAAAAGAATATTAATGAAAATCCACCCGACAGGATCATCTCCCATCTTACTGGCTTCCTCTCCTACAGGGTCACCTTCAAGTACGCGTCACTCCTTCACCTCACATCAGCAATGGTTGGTAGAACTGAGCACATTGCTTCCTGTCTCCTTCCTTTTAGTACTAACATTCATTCTGCACACTCAACTGCAACGCATTCCCACAACACCTCTTCTCCATCCTTCTCTCATATCTCTTCATCTACACTAAACAATAAAAACTACCATTTCACAAACAGCATGTGCTGGGCACTGGCACTGCGCTATACCTCACTAAACTCCACGTGTTTACAGTGTCTCTAACCTCATACTGCTCGCTTCAAGTCTAAACATCTCTTATCTAGTTTTCCAGATCTTCCATGATCAGCCAAAAAGACAGATACGACCTGTCAGTGGACCTGCCCTCTAAATTAGATCATCACAAAGGTTTGTCCCTGGTCTACTATTCATTTCCATAAACATGAATGTAAATATGTGATCAAATAACTGGTAAGGCCTCCAACTGGAAACAGAGCTTATAAGATGGGAAAATAAGAATGAAAACAGGAAGATTTAAACAGCTTTCACTGAATACATACAAGAGCATCCAACCATTTCTCTATATAAAATAAAGGAGCATACTGGTGGTCATCAGCAGCTCAGCTTCCTGTAACAACGTTCACAATCAACCCCTTAACAAGATGGCATTTGTAACCAGAAACTTCCATGATAAGAAACATTCAACTAATGTCATGAAATCATGACATTCTAGAAAAGTTTTAAGATAAACCTTGTAATGGGCCATCAAAGGAGGAGGCACCTTTCCCTGAAGGGAGGAGAGGGCTTCCACTTTGACTATGGTCTTGTCGAAATAAGATCAAAGTCGGCGAGCTCAGAGGGCTTCCATGGCCTTGACAACTCATGACTAGAGCCTGGGGAGATTGCTGACACCTTAAACAAGAGTGTCAATTTGTTAAGTCAACAACAGGAGTCACTGTGCACTTACTCCCCATGTAGGATCTCTGTCCTTAATGCGTAGTTCAATGTGAATTAATGATATGACTAGTGCTCAAGCAGTAGTTGGCAATTTGTGTTCCGTGTGGGGGCAAACTGATGAAATCTTTACTTAATATATACTAAATTGATCTTCTGTATATAAAGATAATCGAAAATGAATCTTGATGTGAATGGAATGGGAGAGGGAGCAGGAGATGGGAGGGTTGTGGGTGGGTGGGAAGTTATGGGGGGGGAAGCCATTGCAATCCATAAACTGTACTTTGGAAATTTATATCTACTAAATAAAAGTTTAAAAATAAAAGATAAATCTTGTAATACAATAATTCATTATTTTCATAGCAATATTAGAATCTAACTCCTTATCCCCCACAAAACAATCTGCTTCTTGAAGATAAAAATCACGTCTGTCTTGATCATTGCTGTATTCCCAGCACCCAGCTCAACACATGATAAATCTCAACAAATATCCACTAAATGAATACAATTTCAGCTACATAAAATCTAGGCTCATATATATTTTAATATCTCTACCAAAAAATCACCTAGAAACAAACAAACAAAAATCCTTCCTCATTAAAAAAAAAAAATCACTTCATTTATTTGGTATATTCTACCAAGGTACACAGCTGCTATTTCACATTCTAACCTTACAAACTCTGACAAAATATACATGTGAATTTCTTCTTAGTTCACACACTTAATTTTTAATTCAGTAAACAGTTAATTATTTCATCTAATACAAAGTTCTCCTATGGACTCTATCTGGGATATTAAATGAGCCCACTGCTTAAATATAGAGGTATGTACATAACTTTCTATTTTATGCATAATTATAGTGCAGTATGCCATCCTAAAGTCACAGAGTCTTAGGTTCAGAATAGACATTAGAAAGCACCATGTAACCCTTCACACAAGAGTCAAGAAACTGACTTGGAAAAATTACACAATTATTTGGAGTTAAACTCCAGCCTCTGACTCTCAGGCCACAGCGCTTTCAATTAACTACATGTAATGTGAAGACATAAAGGCTGTTGATCCAAGTAGGACAGTACGCAAGACATCTCTCTCATCTCGAATTATTCCAACCCTTTCATCTTAGGACCACAAATCCCAGCAAGGAAGATTTAGAGTGAAAGTCACTGTCCGCAATCCTCTTAAAGATAAGACCAGCTCTGGGATCTGCTGTGCACAGAGTCTGTAGACTCACCGGGACAGCAAATCTGTTGGCCTCCCTGTACTTCACGGCTTCAGTGTTGATTACAAATGCACGGAACTTTCTGCTCCCAGATAAGATTGCGCATGCAGAGCAGGGCTAAGTAGCATATCTCTAACACTCAACTTTCTAGCCTAGAAGTCAGAAATCTATTATTCTCTGTTATCATTTTGATATCACTTGGAGGGAGGATCCATTCCAGTAATGGGGCGAAGGGCCCCATTATGTGGCAGACTTACTTCCTCTACTGGGTAGGACCTACCCTTCCAACTGGCAGAGGGAAGTAAGCAGCTGGGCAGTGATCCAAACTCGGGTTGGCCTTGAGACCCAACTCCTTTGCCTTCACACCACAAGGCAGGGATCCCAGGCTTCCCACAGGCTGAACAGTCTTGAACATGAATATTCCAAAGAATTGACTAAATATACCACCTAAATGCATTTACAGTAAATGACATGACAAGTAAGATACGGGTGGGGGAATGTAACATAGTAATTAATGCAAGCTTTTTCATTTCTAAATCCACCTTTCCAAAGCTGCAAAACATTCTTGGAAATGCTTTTTTTTTTATTTGATATGCAATTCTCTCTCATCAGAACTTATTTGTTGGTACTAATTCCAAAACTTAATAGAAACCAAATTACTGAGATTTATACCAGAAATCTGTTCTACAAACGATGACTCACATGACCTTCACACAATACACTTAACCTCCTCACAGGTGTGTTCTGTTGTTTGAGCACGGAAGGCACTGGAACAGTGCATGACACAAAGTCAACACCTGTTAAATACTACTCTCATCATAAACACTAGAACACCAATGTCAAGAATGGTGACCTGAGTGTTTTGTTCACTGGTGTATTTCCAGTGCCTGGCACACAATAGGCACTCAAACACTTGCTCAATTCATTAACTGTGATTGCTGACACTTCCATTATTTAGAACAGGATAATTTGCATCACAATGTGATGTCTTCTGGGAGAAAACATAAATTAAAAATGGGAAAAAGAATAAAACAAGAGTGGTTATCCAAGCCGCTGCACATTCCATCAACTTCCTGCTAATGCCACCCAGGGAGGCAGCAGGTGATGGCTTATGTGGTTGTGTCTCCGTCACCCACACGGGAGACCTAGATCAAGTTTCAGGCCGCTAGCTTCGCCCTGGCCTAGCCTTAGCTGTTGTAGGCATTCGGGGGTTGAACCAATGGATGGACAATCAATCAGTATCTATATCTCTCTCTGCCTTTTAAAACAAAATGAAAATAAACATAAATTTTTAAAATAAACAATAAACTGTTACTTAGAAATCTAAGAAAGGTGAGAAATAAAAAAACCGTTCCGTCCAAATGCAATGCTTGTCAGAAGAGAGGGGAAGCTACTCAAGTGGAGGAAGTATCTCTTTAAAGTTAACTAAGTTGCAAGAAAAGCAGATCAAAATTATTTGACAAAAGCCTTTTTTGCAAGACAAAAAAATTTCAGGCTTAGACAGCCTTCTCTGTTCATAATGAGGAACAAAATCTAGAAGAGGGGAAACTTGAGTCGCCAAGGGATAATTTAATCTGGACTTCAAACAAGTACAGGCCGCTGCCACGGCTCACTAGGCTAATCCTCCGCCTGCTGCGCCAGCACCCCAGGTTCTAGTTCCGGTTGGGGCACTGGATTCTGTCCCGGTTCTCCTCTTCTAGTCCAGCTCTCTGCTGCAGCCCAGGAAGGCAGTGGAGGATGGCCCAAGTGCTTGGGCCCTGCACCCGCATGGGCGACCAGGAGAAGCACCTGGCTCCTGGCTTCGGATCAGCACAGGGCACCAGCCATGGCGGCCATTTGGGGAGTGAACCAAAGAAAAAGGAAGACCTTTCTCTCAGTCTCTCTCTCTCTCTAACTCTGCCTGTCAAAAAAAAAAAGTACAGACAGTACTCCAAAGAAAGTGTCATTAGAAAAAAGAAGTTAACTTACCTAAGGACAGAGCAAGTGCTAGTACCTGACAGGGAGGCGGGAGTAGGGTCACTGCCTTCCTCCTCCACACTGGACACTTGACTATCCACTTACCCATGTGCTCGCAGGACTTTCCAGCCTACATTTCATGCAGGCAGCCTTCTGCCCATCCAGACAAGACCCAACAGCCTCTGAGGATCACAGGAACTGGCTACTTGCTCTGGACCCTCCAGGAGAAGCATGGGGTTATGGGCAGGGAAAGGAACTATGCTCTAATCATTTTTCTCTCTTACGTGTAAAAATGCTCAAAGAACAACTGAGGAAAATGCTGGGGATTCGCCAGGCCTCAGAGAACATAGCCCTTCACCCCCTTGATCCACATTATTGATCCACCACTATTCCACATTTCTACCAGAACATACAAGCTGATCATGTTAATAACACCCAGGGCAACGCAGCTCTCAAATACATAGCAGCCTTTGAAAATAGTCCATCTCTCCTTGTAAAGCCATCATGACTCAATCTAACCCAATCTAATCACTTATCAAAGACCCCACCCCTAAACACCACTAAACAGATTGAATTTCTACCCTTTTAGGAGAGAAGCACAATACTTTGGGGACCAAGTCTTCAATATGGGCCTTTGGGGAGACACCCAAACTAACACCCAAATCATAGCACTGAATATCTATTAGAAAGTAAAACCACTCTGACAACCATTTTCTAACAATTCCATCTATCTAACAATTTCTATCAATTCTTTTTTTTTTTTTTTTTAAGATTTTATTTATTTGAGAGGTAGAGTTACAGACAGTGAGAGGGATAGACAGAGAGAAAGGTCTTCATTCCATTGGTTCACTCCCCAAACGGCTGCCCCGGCCAGATCTATGCTGATCCGAAGCCAGGAACCAGGTGCTTCTCCCTGATCTCCCATGTGGGTGCAGGGGCCCAAGCACTTGGGCCATCTTCCATTGCTTTCCCAGGCCATAGCAGAGAGCTGGATTGGAAGAGGAGCAGCCGGGACTAGAACTGGCGCCCATATGGGATGCTGTCGCCACAGGGGGAGGATTAACCTACTATGCCACAGCACTGGCCCCTCTATCAATTCTTAAATGAAGAAGATAAGAGGCTGGTGCTATGGCAGCAAGTTAAGCTACCACTACAGTGCCGGCATCCTATATGGTCACCAGTTCAAATCTCAGCTGCTCCAATTCTAATTCAGCACCCTGCTAATGTGCCTTGGAAAGCAGCAGAAGATGGTCCAAGGCCTTGCGCCCCCATGGGAGACCCAGAAGCAGCTTCTGACTCCTGGTTGTGGCCTTGCCCAGCCCTGGCCATTGCAGCTATGGGAAGTGAACTGGCGGAGAGAAATCTCTTTCTCCTCCTCTCTCTCTGTAACTCTGCCTTTCAAATAAATACATAAAAAGAAGATGATGATGATGAAATCTGTGTAAGTCATGTGAATCTAGTAAATCAGGCGATCTATTTTACATGTGCTCTCTTTAAAGGCCCACGTTGCTTTACAGTAGCTAGACTATGCTCATATGAAACTAGTGGGAGGAGAGGGGGAAGCCATCAAAAAATACTGAAACAAAATATGATCTTGGTATGCAAAGGGGTCCACCTCCTTCATCTAGGCAAGACTCAGCTAGCTACATCTTGTCTAACCTACGAATCCCACCCTCCAGACTGTGACGAGCTGGTCCTCTCTTTGACAAATGGTTGACATCCGTGCTTCGCAGCACAGAAATCTGGAACCTTGAATTTGCCCTTGTTTATATGCCTGACCAGATCTAAAATCCACTTCCTTAGGAAAATCTTAGCCTGCTGGCAGGTGGGAAGAGCCTTACCAGGTCAACTCTTTCACATTTAAATACCAATATTAACCCTACCATCTAGCAAACACATCTGTCATTCAGAGTATAAGATTCCCCTTCCCAACACACAGCACAAAGTGACCGACAGTCCAATGTGCTGTTTTCCTGGCAGAGACCAGCTTACAGTGACTGACATACAAAAGGAAAAAATCTATTCACTCTAACCACTCAGTTCTCCAAAGCTGCTCCCTAGCGTACTTTGCCCTATCATCAAGGAGTTACAAGGAGTATCATATGAATACAGTTCTCTTAAGAACTACTATTAGATACGTAACTTCTGTCGTGTTGTTCTAAGTTTTGGATTAAAAAGTCAAATCCCTGTGAGAGCTTGGTATTAATAAGGTGCCTCACTTGCTTACCTACTTCATCCCAACAGAGAGCTCAAAGCTGAATGTTGCATGCAACTGATGGCACTCAACCTCCACTTTGCATCTTGACATATTATCTCCATCTTTCTACCGCTCTCACTGCAATCTCTAGGTTGTCTTCATTTTTTTTTTATCATTGTCCAATGATGTGTTTTTTTTTTTGAAGCTACTTTTTAGAAGTGACACAAATAATTTTTTACATTCATTTTCTGACCATTGTTACTATAGATTTGTCCTCACTGTCCCTGAAAACTTCCCCTCTCTACACTCCTCTTTATCCAGAACAAAGTATCTTCTATTTTCACATCCAATGACTTCTTCCAGAGGCTGGATGAAGTACTCACCTGACCCCTAACATTATTGTGCCAAACTAAATTTTTCTTATGTTCTGAGTTTTCATGTGCACTGTCTTATGCTCTTCGAAGACTATAAGGTCCTAATGGCAGAAAGTATGCCTTACATCTCTTGATATCCACACCAGCATCAAACCAGGACTTGCACACTGCAGACACAGAGTGAAGATGTGTTCTGGTAACAGAAAAATAGGTCGAAATGTTTAAGTCCTCTAGGTGAAGCCATTAGAGAAGTGACAGGCTGAAAATGAGATTTCTATCTTCAAAGCAGTTTACAATCTGAAAGAAGGAGGATATATAAATGACCTATGCAAGCAACAGAGACTGCATATACACAAACATAAAGGAAGTTCCTGAAGAGGCTGCATTTGGCAGGACAAGTCTGAGAACACTAAGGCTTTTAGTCAAGTTAAAAGGAATAAGCCTTGTCCATTCAGCCTCAAATAATGACTCCAGAGAGTTACAAGGCCAGAGTATTCAAAGAACAGCCAGAACATTTCCGTGAGTACAGAAAAGAACAGCAATCATCATTAACAATGGAGGTGAGCTATGGGGATGGCTGGCAGAGGGCCTGGGAGCCAAAGCCTGGGTTTACTTAAAGGCAATTTAAGAAGGTATAGACTTTGGAAAAGGATTCACAGCTATTGTATCAAGGGGTGGGGGTGGGAGGGAGTGCTGTAGCGCAGTAGGTTAATCCTCTGCCAGTGGTGCCAGGATCCCAGATGGGTGCCAGTTCTAGTGCCAGCTGCTCCTCTTCCCATCCAGCTCTCTGCTATGGCCTGGGAAAGCAGCAGAAGATGGCCCAAGTGCTTGGGCCCCTGCACCTGCACTGGAGACCCAGAAGAAGCGCCTGGCTCCTGGCTTAGGATCAGCCCAGTTACAGCCATTGTGGCCTTCTAGGGAGTGAACCAGCAGATGGAAAACCTTTCTCTCTGTCTCTCCCTCTCACTCTCTGCAACTCTACAACTCTACCTCCCAAATAAATAAATAAAAATCTTAAAAAAAAAAAAAAAAAAAAAAAAAAAAAAAAAGGTGAGTAGGAGGGCAGGCATTTGGCACACTGGTTAAGATGTAACTTGGGACGATGGCACCCCGTATCAGAGTCCCTACTCTCTTTCCAGTTCCAGGCTTCTGCACACCTGGAAAGCAGCAGATGATAGGTCAAATACTTGGGTCTCTGCTACCCAGGTAGAGGACCTGGATTGCGTTCTAGGCTCCTAGCTTTGGCCTGGCCCAGACCCAACTGGTGTGGATATTTGAGGAGTGAACCACCAAATGGAAGATCTCTATCTACCTGTCAAAAAAATAAAAGTAAGTAGATAAAAAAGTGCAGGGAAAAAAGAATGTGTAGGAGGAAGGATAGGTAGGAGGGATAGGTATTTGGTGCAGTGGCTAAGATACCACTTGGGATGCCCACATCCCATACTGGAGGGCCTGGGTTCAAGTCCCAGCTCCACTTCCCATTCCAGCTTACTGTTAATATGCACCTTGAGAGGCAGCAGGTGACTTGCCCAATTGGGCCCCTACCTCCACATGGGAGACCTGGATTGAGTGCCCGGCTCCTAACTTTCACCTGGCCCAGCCCTGGCTGTTATGACCATTTAGAGAGTACACCAAAGAACGAGAATTCTGGATATATATGTGTCTGCCTTTCAAATAAAATAAATCAACAAATAATATTTGAAAAAAAGAATAGGTAGGAAGAAAAAGCTAGAATAAGAAGCCTAAGCATATACACTTCCAAAAGTACATGCAAGTATATAAATATTTACATATGAAGTATATATATATTTCAAAAATATGTAAACAGTATAACTTCAAAAATTTCATATGCATATTATGAAAAAACTATACGTGGATTTTAATTTTTTTCTGCACCAAATAAACTGACTTTTTTTTTTTTTTTTGACAGGCAGAGTGGACAGTGAGAGAGAAAGACAGAGAGGTCTTCCTTTGCCGTTGGTTCACCCTCCAATGGCCGCCGCGGCCGGCATGCTGCAGCCGGCGCACCGCGCTGATCCGATGGCAGGAGCCAGGAGCCAGGTGCTTTTCCTGGTCTCCCATGGGGTGCAGGGCCCAAGCACCTGGGCCATCCTCCACTGCACTCCCGGGCCACAGCAGAGAGCTGGACTGGAAGAGGGGCAACCGGGACAGAATCCGGCGCCCCGACCGGGACTAGAACCCGGTGTGCCGGCGCTGCAAGGCGGAGGATTAGCCTAGTGAGCCGCGGCGCCAGCCATAAACTGACTTTTTAATTCCATTTTTCTATGATCTTTCTGAAACACTCTTACATACTAAAGAAGCATAAGAGAGGTACCTTGGCTGCCTGAACTACTCTCAAGCAGGAATTTGAGACCACCCATCTAAGCCCATTGGCACATTTGCCCTGACAGCCAAAATGCCGAGCAGTGGCCCTTGAATCTGAGGTTTCTTTATAGAATAAAAGTTCTCTCTCTCTGCCTTGTGACTTAATACTACAGACAGAATAACAAAATGTTTTTTTAAAGATTTATTTATTTATTTGACAGGCAGAGCTACAGAGACAGAGAGAGGTCTTCCATCTGCTGGTTCACTCCCTAAATGGCTACAATGGCAGAGCTCAGTCAATTCGAAGCTAGGAGCCAGGGGCTTCCTCTGGCCCCCTACGTGGGTGATGGACCCAAACACTTGGGCCATCTTCCACTGCTGTCCCAAGCTGTTAGCAGAGAACTAGATTGGAAGAGAAGCAGCCAGGACATGAACCAGCACCCATATGGGATGCCAGCACCACAGGGGAGGATTAACCTACTACACCACAAAACCAGCCCTCAACAAAATGGTTTAGAGCAACCACTCTGGAGCCTGACTCTTGGGTTCAGATCTCAGCTCTGCCAACCATGAGGTATATGAGCTCAAAGAACATACTTAAGCTCACTTACTGTGGTGTAAAATGGGGATACAAGATACACCTGCCTCATAGGCAGGGCTATATATAAAGTGCCCAGCAGACTGGGTAGCTGGATAACTTCTCATCCAGTTGTATTAAGAAAATGTGCAATAAGGAATGGACTCTATGTTAATGTCATAGTCCTCCAGAGACCCTTGATACCCAGGTCGGGAGTCACTGTCCTAAGAGAGAAACAAAAAGCATAGAACAAGCTCCATCAGCAACTATTTATGTGACAGCAAGAATGCAGGGATTGTAGAAGCCAGTGTAACGTCAAACAAGGACACGGCACGGAAGACAGATCTAGGAAGCAAGTTATGAACACTGAGATAGCAGGTATCTACAGATGGGATGAAGCGGAGAGAGAAAACATCACGGTCAGGGGATGGTATGCTGAGCATGCTTCCAGAACATTCCCCTGGACAGTCTACCGACAAAGTAGAGGAAGAGGCCACATCCACACATTTCTGGCCACTCAGTACCAACCAGTTGACCACTTTTAATGGTCTAAATAAGGTCAGATTTCTTACTTGCAGTGGCTCATACTTAAATTATTATAAGCCATACTAATATAGCCCATCAACATCTTAACTGATTTCTTGATGATACTGAAAAAAATCTGCTTTCAAGAGATTATGTAAATTTGGTAAACATGTGAGTTTCAGAGCCAGTCTGAGAAATTAGGAAAAATGAATCGTCTGCACTTAGGTTCCTAGTAATAGAAAAAAAGGAGAGGTCAATATATAGGCCCTTAAGCCTTCTTTTTTTATTTTTAAGATCTATTTATTTATTTGAAAGATAGAGTGACAGAGATAGGAAGAGACAAAGAATCTTCCATCTGCAGGTTTACTCTCCAAATGTCCACAACAGCCAGGTCTCAGTCAGGACAAAATCAAGAGCCAGGAACTCCATCTAGGTCTCCCATGTGGGTGGCAGGGGCCCCAAAACTTAGCCCATCAACCGCTACCTTCCCATGTGTACTAGCAGGAAGCTAGATTGGAAGCAGAGTAGCTGGGAGTCAAACTAGCACTCTGATATGGGATGATGCCTGCACCACAAGATGATTAACCCACCAAGCCACTATGCTGGCTGCCGTGACCTGCGTTAACTGCCTGAATTTAGGTGTTCTCTTCCTTAATCTGAGATCCTTGCCCTACCAACCTCTTTCCAGTTTTCAAACACTTGCCTATTTCAATTGCCATAGGCAAACCAAGAGACATGAAAAACCAGAAATTGACCAGGCCTCCAGTAGCTGAAACTGTGCCTAATATTCTGTGACTGTGTCTGCCACCCACAACTTATCCTTCTGCAAGGCTAGGCAACTTTAACAGAAGTTCCAATCCCACGTGGACACTTCAGCTGTCTGACATCACACAAACTGCCATGCTTCCATTTCCACATCTATAAAGCAGAGACAATGCAAGTACACCCTCGGGCAGTTTGTTGCCACAACTAATGAGCTAACAGTAACCGACTGACTGGACTATGCCAGTGCAGTATATAGCAGCTGTGATTATCACCTCCGCCTCCGCACTACACTTGCCACCCCCAGGAGATAATCCAGAGCCTACCTGTTGCAAGTGAGGACTTTCACCCTCCGCCTGCAGCATGGGGAGCCTGCCTGTTCCAAGTGGGGACTGTCACCCTCCGCCTGCAGCATGAGGAGCCTGCCTGTTGCAAGTGAGGACTGTCACCCGCGGCCTGCAGCATGGGGAGCCTGCCTGTTGCAAGTGAGGACTGTCACCCTCGGCCTGCAGCATGGGGAGCCTGCCTGTTGCAAGTGGGGACTGTCACCCTTGGCCTGCTGCATGGGGAGCCTGCCTGTTGCAAGTGGGGACTGTCACACTCTGCCTGCAGCATGGGGAGCCTGCCTGTTGCAAGCGGGGACTGTCACCCTCCGCCTGCAGCATGAGGAGCCTGCCTGTTGCAAGTGAGGACTGTCACCCGCGGCCTGCAGCATGGAGAGCCTGCCTGTTGCAAGTGGGGACTGTCCCCCGCGGCCTGCAGCATGGGGAGCCTACTTGTTGCAAGTGAGGACTGTCACCCGCGGCCTGCAGCATGGGGTGCCTGCCTGTTGCCAGTGGGGACTGTCACCCGCGGCCTGCAGCATGGGGAGCCTGCCTGTTCCAAGTGGGGACTGTCACACTCTGCCTGCAGCATGGGGAGCCTGCCTGTTGCAAGTGGGGACTGTCCCCCTCGGCCTGCAGCATGGGGAGCCTGCCGGTTGCAAGCGGGGACTGTCATCCGTGGCCTGCAGCATGGGGAGCCTACCTGTTCCAAGTGGGGACTGTCACCCTCCGCCTGCAGCACGGGGAGCCTGCCTGTTGCAAGTGGGGACTGTCCCCCTCGGCCTGCAGCATGGGGAGCCTGCCGGTTGCAAGTGGGGACTGTCCCCCTCGGCCTGCAGCATGGGGAGCCTGCCTGTTGCAAGTGGGGACTGTCCCCCGCGGCCTGCAGCATGGGGAGCCTGCCTGTTGCAAGCGGGGACTGTCATCCGTGGCCTGCAGCATGGGGAGCCTACCTGTTGCAAGTGAGGACTTTCACCCTCCGCCTGCAGCACGGGGAGCCTGCCTGTTGCAAGTGGGGACTGTCCCCCTCGGCCTGCAGCATGGGGAGCCTGCCTGTTGCAAGTGGGGACTGTCCCCCTCGGCCTGCAGCATGGGGAGCCTGCCTGTTGCAAGTGGGGACTGTCCCCCTCGGCCTGCAGCATGGGGAGCCTGCCTGTTGCAAGTGGGGACTGTCCCCCGCGGCCTGCAGCATGGGGAGCCTGCCTGTTGCAAGTGGGGACTGTCACCCTCCGCCTGCAGCATGGGGAGCCTGCCTGTTCCAAGTGGGGACTGTCACCCTCCGCCTGCAGCATGGGGAGCCTGCCTGTTGCAAGTGGGGACTGTCACCCTCCGCCTGCAGCATGGGGAGCCTGCCTGTTGGTGGGGACTGTCCCCCTCGGCCTGCAGCATGGGGAGCCTGCCTGTTGGTGGGGACTGTCCCCCTCGGCCTGCATGGGAGCCAAAGCTCAGGCCAGCTCCACCTGAGGCTCTAAGGAACTCCTCTGGAGTGAACCCCGGCCTCTTTGAGAGCAGCCTGCGTGTACACACCTCAAAATGAGTGACCCTGAATCTCAGGTGTTCAGATGCCCTCACAAGCCTCTGGAGGAGTTCTGCTCGGTTTCCTGACGTTTCTTGGGCGGTGACTCCACGGCACTAGTCTCTTTTCTCCATTTTATCTGGAAATCTGGTGAGGGGGAACCAAAACAGCCAGGCAGACCCCTCCCTCGCTTTCTAAGCCCGGCAAGTAACACAGCGCTGACGTAACGAAGACAACCCCACAGATTCGTTTCACTGATAACCGGTCTTCTCCCTTCCGGCACAGCTCTGCAGTGAACGACACCCAGGCGCACTCCCGGGCTCCGGGCACCGGCGCACAGGTGCGAGCGGGTGGTCCCGCCCGGGCGTGCGCGCCGCGTCCGCAGGCAGGCATCCCGCCCGGAAGAGGACCGGCGCCGCCGCCGCGATCGCCCCCCGCCGCACTCTCCGCCCGGCCGCGGCGGCGGACACCTTCCGGGACGCCCGGGGCGTGTTCCCGGAGCCCCGGCGTGCGCCCGCACGTGCCCGGGAGGCAGCAGGCCCGGCTCGCCGCCGCCGGCGCACTCACCTGGCCGGTGATGCCAGTGATGAGCGCCACCTTCCTGGGCTTGCCCGTGTCGCCGTCCCCCGAGCCCCGCGGGCTGGGGCAGCAAGCCGGCGCGTGTGCCATGGAGCCGCGGGCGGCCGCGGGGCCGAGCGCAGGGCGGGGCGCGCGGGCCGGGACGTGGGGGTGTGCCGCGCGCGAGCCGCCTCGCGGAGCTGCCGGCGTGGAGAGCGCGCCGCGCCGCCGGCCGCCACAGTCTGACAGGGGCGCCCGGGAGGCCGGCGGGGCGGGCCGGGGGCGGGCCGAGGCGGGCCCGGCGGCCGGCGGCGCGGCTGCGGCCTGGCGGGCGCCGCGTCATCCGCGTCGGTCGGCGCCGTGACGGCGGCAGGCCCCGCCCCCGCGGCCGCCTCGCCACGCCCCCCGCCGGCCGGCGCGCGGGAAGGGCGGCGCCTGCGGCCTGCGGGGCGCGGGGCAGCGGGGCAGGGCGGCCCGAGGGAGGAGGCGAGCCCGAGGGAGGAGGCGGCGGACCCCCGGCGGACCCCCGGCGGCCCAGACGCCCGCCGCGCGTCCTGCGCCCTCCTCCGCCTCCGGGGCCTGCGAGCGTCACCCGAGGACGCTGAGGGGACCCGCAGCTGGCCACACGCTCTGCGTTCCGCTCCGGGCGTCGCGGGCCTTGGATACCCAAGTCCTGTGGCGTGGCTCGCTCTGGGTCGCATTGCTTGAAGGAAGGCTGCGTTACAAGGCCTGGGAGCGGGCCAGGGCTGTGGGCAGTGACTGACTGCACACCTGGGCGGGCCCTCTGGCCCTGGCGTGTCCCTCAGGCCTGGAACCAGCCGAGAGTGCATTTGAAGTGCACTAGTCCAAGGCCGGGCCCCACCCGTGTGCCGCGTGCGGAATGTCGAAAGAGCCGCACGAATCAGAAACTCGACGTGGCAAATTTCAAAGAGTAATTTAAACGCGAGGTGCGGCCCGTCCCAGTGCCTTCCGAATTTGGCTTACATTTGGCAGCTGCGCTGGGAGAGCAGCAGGTGTGTGGAAGAGAACCGACCGGCCTTCGCCGCTCTGCCTGCCCGGACAGACTCCTGTTCCACCTCCCAGTAGATCGCGACCTGAGTTACTGGGGCAGTGACCCACAGGCAGGTCGTGCTGCAGATCTGACATCGGAAAATCGGAAAAAAGATCAAAGATCCCCCGTTCCCCAAAAGCCCTCAGGAATACTCTAGCTGCATAGGTGGTCGCCTCTGGTTTCACACCCTGCTTCACCTGTAAGAATGACAGCAAAGATGTCTATTGCCAATGGAAGGCCACCCTGGAGTAATGAGTACAGAGACCCTAAGCACCACAGGAACTCACTAAAATCAAGGAAGGTCTTTGAAATCTATTAGATTATCTATAAAATTGTGATTCTTTTCATGTAAATATCTCATAAATTAATGAGGTCGATGAGTGCTTTAGCATTTTCAAAGAAGCAGTTGTCAAGAGAGTGCTGTTTTTAGGAGATACGCCACTTTTACTCCATAGCTTTGAGACCTGCTCTTACTGCACTGGACCCTGGAAGCTCACCTGTCCTGGATGGAAGTAGGACAGTGGAAGAGATCACGGGAAGATGATCAGTGTTGTTAGGGCCTGAACATCTTTATGTCAGAGATGGCTGGATGGTTCAACAATGAAGGGTGTCTTTCTGGAAAACCCTGAAGACAGTTTGTTGGTCTGCCAGGGCTGCCACAACAAAGTACCACAGAAAAGGTGGCTTGAACAACAGATTTATTTCTCCACAGCGCGCGGGCTGGAGAAGATCAAAGTGTCCGCAGGGTTGAGTGCCTCTGAGGCCTCTCTCCCTGGCTATAAACAGGTATCTTCGTGTTTACAGGCCTCCTCCCTGTGTGTGCTGTGTCCTAGCTTCCTGTTCTTAAGGCCTCTAGTTATATTCAAATGACTTCATTTTGATTTCATTACATCTTTAGACCGCCTATCTCTAATTACCCAAGGTTGACTTCAACGTGTGAATGGGGAGAAGGGCACAGATCAGCCCAGAGCAGACAGCTACCAGGAAAATAAGGTTTTCTTGTTCGCTTGTTTGGCAAAGGGAGGTCGATAGAGGGGTTGGTCGCTATTTCCCCAGCGTTATTCAGGCAACTTAAAGTCCGTGTCTGAGGCACGCTAAGATTACATGAACTAGAAGGAAATCTACAGGCTACTACTGGAAGGTAGGGAGCCCCATGGCCTCATTGTGTTTTACTCTGATAGAGTAGTTTCTAAACGTGGGTGATTTTGCCCCCCAGGGAACGTGTGACAATGTCTGGATACATTTTTGGTTGTCACAACTGGAGGTGTGCTGTTGTTATCTAGTGAGTAGAGGCCATATTTCTGGGCCGGTGTCCTTCGATGCCCCAGACAGCCTGCCTCAACAGTCATCTAGGCCACAATGTCAGCAGTGCTGAAGTTGAAGAAGCATGCTCCAGGAGTTGATAAAAAGCCAATGAAAAATGATGACAAGGGGCCTGCGCTTTGGGGTAGTGGGTCGGGCTGCTGCCTATAACACTAGCATCCCATACGGATGTCATTTTGAGTCCCAGCTGCTCTGTTTTCTCTCTCGCTCCCTGCTAATGTGTTTTAGAAAGCAGCGGAGATGGCCCAAGTGCTAAGGCCCCTGCCACCTAGCTGGGAAACACAGATGGTGTTCCAGGCTTATAGCCTCGGCCTGGCCCAGCCCGGCGTTGAGGCCATGTGAGGAGTGAACCAATGGATGGAAGATCTCTCTCTGTAACTCTGCCTTTCAAATCATCTTTTTTTTTATGGCAGCAAGTATATCATTTAACTGACACATACTTGGATATAATATTCAATAAAATCACAGTGTGTTTTAGAGGAAGCAAATAAATTTTGTAGCTAACTGGTGACATTCCTACCTTCACCCTCAAACATCACTAAATTCCAAAACATATTCAGCTTCCTTCTGAGGGCACATAGAGAACAAATATTTTTCAAGGAGCTGCAGTCTGAGGGTATAATAGTATATAATTTTATGACTTTCGTAGCGTTTTCATATTCACTTAACATAATATGAAGTATGGAGACAAAGGGGAAGGCCACCAGCTCCAAGTTTTCTGATCGGATGGAGGTCAACCATACTAAATAGTGCTTTAATGCTGAACAACTTTTGTCACATCTTTATTTCTCATTTCTTACCATTGAGTAGATGCCCAGTATTGAAGAACAATACTCTTCCTTCACCTCCAAAATATCTCCTTTCCTTTTTTATCTTTCTTTTCTTTGCCTTTCACGTAGGGAACATTTACTAATCTTTTGCTATAATTCAAATTGGAAAAACAATGACAATGACTAGCATGGATTAGCTAAGCATGTAAGAGTTCCAGGCAGTGTATCATATCTCAGTCAAGTCTGTAGGATAAGTATGGTAATGAACCCTATTTTATAGAGTTGGAAATTGAGGATCAGAAAGATTAATCAACTCACACAGAATCATATGGCTAGTGGTTAGTTATGCTAGATACTATGGCCTTCTCGCCTTCCATATGCTAAAACCCACATTTCCCAGGTCATTTTCCATCTGACATATTAGAAGTGAACTGAGTTCTACCAATGAGATGTATGCTTGCACACTCTGGCAGGCGGCAGTGAAATAGCAATTATCTTTCTACTTCTGGTCTGACTAGTAGCGTTTGTGGCAGCAAGACTCCAATTTAGGTCATCATCACCAATTTCATGGATAAGAGAGCCAATTGGGAAGGCAGCAGTGCAGCAGGAGTAGTTTCCTAAATTCTGACTTAGAGCTATGGTGATATGCCCATGACATCAGCTGCCAGTGGTGACCCTCTGACTCCAATTCCTACACTACTTGTAAAGATTTTTTTTAAATTGATCTTTGTACTCAAGTGGCATGGTCACATCTTAAAAAACTAGCACAATATCACAAGCAGGATATTGATATTGATAAAATCATATTCAGATTTCCCCAGTTTTTGTACTCAGTTGTGTATATGTGTGTATGTTTATTTCTACACGGTTGTATGTGTAGTTTTGTACATCCACCACAGTCAAGATATGGAATAGATCCAACACTATACAGATGTCTCATCTTTTTTTTTTTTTTAATTATTTGAGTGGTAGAGTTACAGACAGAGGGAGAGACAGAGAGAAAGGTCTTCCATCCACTGGTTCATCCCCCAAATGGCCACAATGGCTAGAGCTGAGCCAGTCTGGAACCAGGAGCCAGTAGCTTCTTCCAGGTCTCCCGCACGGGTGCAGGGGCCCAAGCACTTGGGCCATCTTCTACTGCTTTCCCAGGCCATAGCAGAGAGCTGGATCAGAAGAGGAGCAGCCAGGACTAGAAACAGCACCCCTATGGGATGCTGGCACTGCAGGCAGAGGATTAACCTACTGTACCACAGTGCCAACCCCTCATATTGTTCTTTATAACCTTATCACTCCTCTCCCTCCCCATTCCTAACCCCTGGAAATCACCAGTCTATCCTCTGTTTCCATAAAAAGAATTATTTTGCAGCCGTTGGGGACTGACTTTTTCCACTCAGGTTAAGTCTCCTGGAGAGTCAGCCAACTTCTGTGTACTGGTAGTTCTTTCATTTCTATTGTTGAGTGGTATTCTGTGGTGTGGATGTACCGTAGTTTGTTCAACCATTCACTTACCAAAGCGTATGGGGGCTATTTCCAGTCTGGGGCTGTGGCGAGTAAACTGCCGTGAGCATTCGTGTACATTTTTGTGTGCGAACCTAAGTTTTATTTTTGCCAAAGAGTGTAGTTTCTAGGTCCTAGGTGATTGCATGTTTAGTTTTCTTTAAAAACTGCCGAAGTGTTTTCTTGCAAGGATTTGTAACGTAATTTTCTGTGATAAATCCATGTCTGCTTGAAATTTCTATACTGATTTCCATGTCCAGCTCTAAACCTTGGCCTTCTGCCTTCCCAATTGGCTCTCTTATCCATGAAACTGGTGATGCTGACCTGATTATACGGACAAGATTCACACTTCAGATTCAGTACTCTTAACTCAAGTTTAAAGGCCAAGAAGATGGTCACAGGACTGCGTTAGGGTTGAGAGAGAGAGGCTGGCACAACAGACTACAAACAGGGAAATAGAGGCCACCTCCTTTTTAGCTTCCCTTCACTTCAGGATTTATATCAATTTTCCAGTTGAGGAAATAATCAGGATAGAAGCACTGGATCTTTAAATAAAACCTTGTAAAATTCCAACTCAGTTGGGTACAAAGGAACTGACATCCCTGTTTTTCCATTGGAATAGAATTACATTTCATGAATCTGTTTCCCTAGAATGCATAACAGAAGCAACGGGGTTTTAGAAACAGAATGGAATCTATCTCCTCAACTTTGGAATACACACGACAAATCTTTGGATGATGTGATTATGTAGTCAACATAACTGAATACATTTAATTCCCTCACATCTTCATTCATTTAATTTTTTATCAGCTGTCTGCCTTCAGGTACTATAACAATATATAACAAACAAATTGGAATATAACAAATAAGTCTGAGCCCTGGATCCCACAGTTACTTCTATCTCTAGAAGGGTGTGTGTGTTCTTAAAGTCACTTTGTCTCCAGCTCCTTAGATTTTTAACTTTCAACTGTTGGACCAATGATTTCAAGCTAAAAAAAACTATTCATTGGGAAGGTTTTCCATTCTAGTAATCTTGATTTCTCAATGCACACAAACCCAGGTAGCAAAGCTTTGGACTCACTGATGTACTGTCTAATTACAGTCTCCTCTCAAGGAACACAGAATTGTTTTTCCATTAGTGGCATCAAATCCAGAAGGAAACAGTATGTGAAGCTCTGAGTCCGCCTTGGCTCCCATTTTCAGCTTTCTCCTCTCAGGACTTGAGAACAAATACCTGCCCACCAGTCCTTTTGTGGCATGTCTTAAAGCCTTACTCAATAAAAGTGAATCTACAGTAACTTAAAATGCTAGAGATGAAGTAATACATTGTTCTTTAAATTAGATGAGGTAATAAAACACCCTTGAGTGCCGCTGGAAACTTTCCAGCTCCTGGCTACTTGTCTGATCCTTATAATATGTCAGAATTGCCTCAAGGTTAAGATATTGGTCTCAATTTTAATTCTAAGCATCTACTGCCAGAGAAACCTTACCGTTTTGTACTAACATGTTTAAAATATTCAAGATGCTGTCATAAATCTCAAACTGTTCCAGGCTGAGTCCACTTGAACTAGTAATGGCTTCCAATATGCCTTCCAGTACTTTGATGCCTAGAAGAGGTCTTGGCTAGGGGCCTAATCTGCACAGCTAACAAAGGAAGCTAGGATTATAAAGGCAAGCACCTTGAATCCTATACACTGGAGAATTTGCTAGACCTCCTTAGAGAAACAGTAAAGAGCATGTTGATCCTAATGATTTTTTTTTTAATTTTTTTTGACAGGCAGAGTGGACAGTGAGAGAGAGAGACAGAGAGAAAGGTCTTCCTTTGCCATTGGTTCACCCTCCAATGGCCACCGCGGCCAGCGTGCTGTGGCCGGTGCACCGCGCTGAGCTGAAGGCAGGAGCCAGGTGCTTCTCCTGGTCTCCCATGGGGTGCAGGGCCCAAGCACTTGGGCCATCCTCCACTGCACTCCCTGGCCACAGCAGAGAGCTGGCCTGGAAGAGGGGCAACTGGGACGGAATCCGGCACCTCGACCGGGACTAGAACCCGGTGTGCCAGCGCCGCAAGGCGGAGGATTAGCCTAGTGAGCCTCGGCGCTGGCCAATCCTAATGATTTTTTTTTTAAAATGACTCCCCCCTTCCCACCAAGACAGAGCCTCTGTCCATTCCTAGGAGGTAAGCCTTAGGGAATTCCCCCAGGACATGAGAGTGCTGAAGAGCATCCGGTCTCTATCCTGGGTTGTGTCCTAATTGTTAGAAGACAGACTGTCGATATTAATGTGGATGGTTTCCTTAGATAATCCTCAGAAGCAGCTCTAGAGTAATTTGTTCCAACTTCTCAAACTGTAAACCCTAAAACAAAACAAAACAAAAACTACTTTTCTTGAACCTCATCAAAAAGCAGCACAGGTGAGGACAAAACATTCCTCCAGGAAGCAACAAAGATGAAAGTGGCAAAATCAATATCAGTTGTGCTCCTGGAAAAAAATGACTGCCACAGCAAATAGTCATCCTAGCACACATTGACTCCCAATGCATGAGTATTCAGCAAATGTTCAGGGAAATGAGCATGAGGTGGCAAATCCTGGTGAGTGTAGAGCCATGTATAATTCCTTTCCCCTAGCCAGTGAAGGACTGGGCCAGACCGTTGATTCAACTCCAGGTACTAAGAAATGATGGGTGGAATGATTCTACGAGTCCCTCCTGCCTACTTCCAATGGGAAGTATCCTTAGCTTAGTACTGATGGCTTGCTGCCTTTCCTGGCTGAGATCCAACCAGATCCTGCTGGATTGCTGTATAACAAATTGCTCATATTCTATGGATCAGTTATTAGGCAGGACTCTGCTGGGCAGCTTTTCTGTCCCTCAAAACATCAACTGAGGTTGGCGCCGGCATCCCATATGGGCACCGGGTTCTAGTCCCGGTTGCTCCTCTTCCAGTCCAGCTCCCTGTTGTGGCCCGGGAGTGCAGTGGAGGATGGCCCACGTGCTTGGGCCCTGCACCTGCATGGGAGACCAGGAAGAAGCACTTTGCTCCTGGCTTCAGATCGGTGCAGCACCGGCCGTGGCGGCCATTTGGGGAATGAACCAACGGAAGAAAGACCTTTCTCTCTGTCTCTGTCTATAACTCTACCTGTCATATTAAAAAAAAAAAATCAACTGAGGTTACTTGGTGATATTCAAGTGGTGGCTAATATGGTCTAAAAAGGCTTCATTCACAGGCTGATGCCTTGGTGGGAAAGGCTGAAGGCTAGACTCATCTGAAGCCTCTCTCTTCATCTGGCATCCTCATATGGTTCTTTCAGCATAGTAGACAGCTTACATGAGTACAGGGTGTCAGATCTACCAAGAGTAACGATTTTTTTTTTTTTTTTTTGGACAGGCAGATTTAGAGAGAAACAGAAACAGAGAGAAAGGTTTTCCTTCCGTTGGTTCACCCCCAAAATGGCCACTACGGCCGGTGCTCTGTGCCGATCTGAAGCCAGGAGCCAGGTGCTTCCTCCTGGTCTCCCATGCGGGTGCAGGGCCCAAGCACTTGGGCCATCCTCCACTGCCTTCCCGGGCCATAGCAGAGAGCTGGACTGGAAGAGGAACAACTGGGACAGAATCCGGTGCCCCAACCAGGACTAGAACCCAGGGTGCCTGCACCGTAGGCCGGATTCTAAAAGACAAAGGAAGAAACTGCCAGGCTCCTTGTGGTTAGCTTTGAAGTCCTGGCACATCACTCTCATCACATTCTTTTGGTCAAGAAACTGTAAGACCAGTCCAAACTCAAAGAGAAGGCGTTAAGTTCCATCCCTTGTTGTGAGGAGCATCGTGAATATACGGAGAGAGAAGGAGCTGATAGTGGCCTGCTTTGAAATCTCTCTGTCTCAGATCATTCTTGGGCCACTCAATTCACATCCCTTCCTCATGCAAAATATACTCACCCCTTGCATTAGTTTTCTGTGCTGTATGACAAATTACCACGGACTTAACAGTCTTAACAATACACAGAAATCTGGTCACAGCTTAACTGGGCCCTCTGCTTGGGCTCTCGCATCACTGCAGTCAAGATGTCAGCTTAGTTGATTCTCATCTGGAGTCTGATGGGAAAAATCTGCTTCCAAGTTCATTAGCTTAGTGGCAGAATTCATTGTCATGGATATAAGACTGAAGGCCTTAGCTTTCTGGTAATACTCAGAGGCCTGCCCTGGGTCCTAGAGACTACTTGCAGTTCCATCCTATGACCAACATGACTACTCACTTCCTCAAGACAGTGATGAAAATCTCAATCCAATAAGTTAAGATGGGGGCCTTATGCAACGCGACCTGATGAAGAGACTAACATCTCATTGCCTTTGCCATATTCTGTTGGTTAAAAGCAAGTTATGGGGGGATCTCAGGGAGGTATAAACACTAGGGAATTATTGACCCTAAGTCCTTCCTATCACATTTTCTCTCTGAATACTATACATTTGATGGTTTAAACAAAACATTATCGTTGTTATCCATCGTAGTTGCCTGAGTTAGTTGGGACATTGTCTTTTGGGATTATGCTTCTTGTTGCAATCTTATGACACTTGGAGCTGGAATCATTTACAGGTTTGACTGATCTAGAAGTCCAAGACAGGGGTTAGTGCTGTGGCATAGTGGGTAAAGCCACTGGCTGCAAAACTAGCATCCTATATAGGCACCAGTTCATGTCCCAGCTGCTCTACTTCTGACCCAACATTCCACTAATGGCCTAGGGAAAGCATGAAAAGATGGGTCCAGTGTTTGGGCCCCTGCCACCCTTGTGGGAGACCCAGATGAAGCTCCTGGCTTTGACCAGGCCGAGTGCTGGCCATTGTAGCCATCTAGGGAGTGAACTAGTAGATGAAAGATTTCTCATCTCTCTGTCTCTCCCTCTTTTTCTCTATCTCTGACTTTCAAAATAAATAAACAAATCTTAAAAAAGTAGAAGTCCAAGATGTCATCTTCATCCACATTTTTCAAGTCTTAGAAGGGCTAACTGGGAAGCAAGGACAAGAATGGGCATTTTACTCTCTCCTCTCTAAGATTTACTTATTTACTTAAAAGGCAGAGTGACAGAGAAAAAGAAATCTTGTTTGCCCCCATATGCCCACAACAGCTGGGACAAGGCCACGCCAAAACCAGGAGCCAAGAACTCCATCTGGGTCTCCCATGTGACTGGCAGGAACCCAAGCACTTGGGCCACCATCTGCTGCCTCCCAGGAATCTTAGCAGGACGCTGGGTCAGAAGCAGAAGCCCAGGTGAGACCCAACCCCAGGCATGGGACGTAGGCATCCCACGGGGTGTTCAAACTGCTGTACCTCGTGCCTCATGAGCATTTCTTTATCTTCCTGTAACTCCATCACAGTGTGGGAATCTCATAAGTAGTTGGATTGTTACAGGAATAAGCATTCCAGCAACCCCAGGTGGAAACTGAATGGCTCCATATGGTCTAAACTCAGAAGTCATGCAGTAATTTCAGTCACTGCTGTGGTCTGGATGTGGTTTGTGTCCCTGAAGCATTCACATGTTGAAACTGAATCCTCACTGTGAGGTATTAAGAGGGTATAAAGTTAATACAATTATGGTGTTTAGAGATAGAGCCTTTGGGAGGTGAAGAGGATTAGAAAAGGTCACCGTGGCAGAGTTCTCATGATTAAATACCAGCGGTTTTCTAAGAAGAGAAAGAGACCAGAAGACAGGCACACGTGGTATTCCTTGTCTTTTGCCATGTGATGCCCCCTACTTCCTTGCAACTCTGCCAAAAAGACTGTCACGAGATTTGACCCCTTGATCATGGACCAGAACAGTAAGCCAAAATAAACCTCTTTTCTTTATAAGTTAGACTGCCTCTGATATTTGGTAATAGCAATGAAACATGGACTAACACAGTCACTTTCTGTTGATCAAAAGCAAGTCACAAGGCTAGCTCAGCTTCAAGGAATGGGGACTCTAGCATGAACCTAGAAGGCATGGCTCATTTTTTTTTTAAGATTTTATTTATTTATTTGAGAGGCAGAGTTACAGAAAGAAAGAGAGACAGAAAGAAAAGTCTTCTATCTACTAGTTCACTCCCCAAATGGCCACAATGGCCAGAGCTGGGCCAGTCCAAAGCCAGGAACCAGGAGTTGCTTCTGGGCCTCCCACATGGGTGCAGGGGCTGAGGCATTTGTGCTATCTCACACTGCTTTCCCAGACCACTAGCAGGAAGCTGGATCAGAAGTGGAGCAGCTGGGACTCGAACCTGCACCCATAAGGGATGCCAGTGCTGCAGGCAGACTGAGGCCACTGTGCCACAGTGCCAGCCCCTCAATGCATTCTTATAGACACTTCTCTCCAAGCAACCAAATACTGACAGCCATAGTGCAAGAATGTATTTGCTTTTTAAAAAATGTATTTGAGATACAGAGAGAGAGAGACAGAAATGCTATCTGTTCATTTACTCTTCAAATGCCTGCAATGGCCAGGGTAGAGCCAGACTGAAGTTGGGAACTGAGAACTCAGCCTAGGTCTCCTATGGGTAAAAGGGACCCAGCTACTTAAACCATCACCTGCCACCTCCTAGGGAGAACATTAGCAGAAAACTGGGAGTGGAGCTAAGACTTGAATCCAGGTATTCTGATATGAGATGTGGACATCCCAACCAGTGGCCTAACCTCTAGGCCAAATGACCATTTCAATAGCAGAAGAAGTTTAATGGTCACTAGGAATCTACAGTCATCTAACACCTTGCCAAGGCAAGTGTTGGGTCTTTAGAACTTTCTGTTTGGAAGTTTACCCTTTAACTATTCTCACTGAGACCAAGCAACCCGAGAGAACAAGCATGTTGTTTTGTTTGTTATTTTTACTCATGTAACGTTCAAACATTGCTATACTTTGAATGTTAGAATCTTAATCTCCAATGCAACAGCATAGGGATTGTGGCCTAAAAGGAGATGTTTAAGTAACAAGAATTCTGCCCTCATGAATGAATTAATACTTAAATAAAAAAGGCTTTTGGGATGTGGGCTGTCTCTCTTAAGGTCTTTTTCCATATGAGGACATCTTGGACCAAGGACTGGATCTGTTGGCATCTTGACCTTGGACTTTGCAGTCTCTAGAACCAAGAGAAATAAATTTATGTTTTTTATAAGTCACCCAGTCATTAGTATTATGTTATACCAGCACAAATTGGCCAAGACAAACATTCTTCCCTTGTTTAAGCCTACCTTGGTATGAGAGAACCAAAAATATAATTTAGGGAATTTACCCATAATTATCCCAAACTGGATGTTGTCTCTGTCTTTTCTACAGATCATTACCAAGCCCAGAATTGGAGTCAAATGACCTTTTGTGGTGAGTAGTAGACCCCAGCGCTACAGAAATACCACAAACTCCTGACTTGAAATAGACATTCATTTTCTCACAGTTCTGGAAACCGGAAGTCTGATATCAAGATGTCAGCAGGGCAGGTTCTGTCCGAGGGCACGAGGGCAGTACTTTCCTCACCTCTTCCAGCTTGGAGATACCCCCCCCAATATCTGTCTCTGTGGTCACATGATGTTCTCCCTGTGTGTGCTTGTGTGCAAATTCCCTCGTTTTATAAGAATACTGGATTTGGGGTCCACACCACTCATTTAAATTTAATTACATCTACAAACAACTTATTTCCAAATAAGGCTACATTTATGGGTGTCAGAGTTATGAGTTAGACACATATCATCTTCGAGGACTCAATCCAATGCATGACAGGCAAGTCTATCATCTTCGAGGACTCAATCCAACGCATGACAGGCCAGTCTATTGAAGCCCTCATGTGGTCGTGAACATCACCCTCAATTGGCAGCACAAGATCAGATCTGGACAGACTGCACTTACATGTGGAGCTGGCTTTATGTGGAAGAAGGAGAACATAAAAAGAACCGGAGTAAGTTTTGAGGAAAGGAACTTCTCTTGGGTTGCCAGGGAAATCATGAGGCCTAAAAGAAAGTCTTTTCTATATTAGCTCTTACAGTTTGGCTGTCGTTGAAAGAAACACTGCGTGTATTGTTTTCAGTATTTCTCACAATCCTACATGGTAGGAATTATCTCTATTTTCTAGATAAGGGAGTTGGAAGTTAGGTTAACTGCTTAAAGGTTATTCAGTAAATAAATGTCAGAGCCAGGAAAGAAACTCAACTCTGTCTAAAAGCAAAGTCCATGCTCCTTTCATTCGTGAAAGCAATTCTTTGCTAAGTTAACAAATAATTACTGTTTGCCCACCATATGTCAAGTACTGCACTCCAGGGTGTGTCAGTGGCCTTCAGCAAAGGAAGTTACAGTTTACATTTCCACTTACACGATGGTCCAGCCATGCCCAGCACTGGCTGTTCAGTTTGGAATTCTTTAAAATCAGATGGTGAAAGTGGCACGCTGCTCTAATTTGCATGCTTTTGGTTATCTCTCCCAATTGTTCTCTCACCATTTCTATTTCTTTTTCTCTAAATTGCCTTGTCATATGTGTTGTCCACTTTCGTCTTAGGCTGTTTATCTTCTTGAAGATTTGTTGAGAGGTCAGTCTTGTAGTGCAGTGGGTTAAGTTGCCACCTGTAACACCAACATCCCATATGAGTGCCACTTCTGATCCAGCTCCCTGTAATTGTGCCCGAGAAGGCAGTGGAAGATTGAATGCTTGGACCCCTGTACCCACGTGGGAGACCTGGATAGAGTTCAAGGCTTCTGGCTTCAGCCCAGACCAACCTCAGCTGTTATAGCCATTTGGGGAGTGAATTAGCAGATGGAAGATTCTCTCTCTCCCTCTCTAACTCTACCTCTAACTCTAACTCTAACTCTACCTTTCAAGTAAGTAAATACGTCTTTAAAAATATATTTAAAAAAGATTTGATTTGTTGAAGCCCTTTATGTAGGTTAGTATTAACACTGTCATTTTATACAAGGGAACTTCAGTTTGTGGAAAATATGTTTATTTTAGTACAAAAAACTTTTGAAGTACATGCACAGTTTTTTGAAAATATATATTTTCCATAAACTCTTTGAAGAGATCATGTTACAAATATTTCCTCGCATTAAGTCATTCTGCACGTTGCTTTGTTTCTAGTAATTTAATTAAAAAGATATTGCCATAGCAAGATTATAGAACTGCCCCTATATTTCTAATGTGTTTGTATTTTTATATAAAATGTAATAAAATGTGTCTTTTCTCAAGTTTATAGTCAAATATCTCAAACCATTCTCTTTATTTATTCCTTACTAATTTGAAATTTTTTAAAGATTTACTTATTTATTTATTGGAAAGGCAGAGTTACAGAGAAGCAGAGGTAGAGGCAGAGAGAGAGACAGAGAGATCTTCCAGATCTGAAGCCAGAAGCAGGAGCTGCTCCTGGGTCTCCCATGTGGGTGCAGGGGCCCAAGCATTTGGGCCTGCTCTCCCAGGCCATAGCAGAGAGTTGGATCAGAAGTGGAGCTGCCGAGTCTCAAACCGGCTCCCACAAGGGATGCCGGCACTGCAAGTGGTGGCTTTACCTACTACACCACAGCACTGGCCCCACTAATTTAAATTTGGAAGTGGAGCAGTCTGGATTCTAACTGGTATCCATATGGGATGCTGGTATCTCTGGTTTTACCTGCTATACCACAATGCTGGCCCTGAAACTCTTTTTAATGTAGTAGCTTTTTAAAAAAATTGTCACATTTTCTGTACTATGGTACTTCATTTACAAATTTCTTTTCATTTATAGCACAGCAGTTTAAACCACTACTTAGGACGCGGCATCCCATATTAAAGGGCCAGTTCAAGTCCTGGCTACTCCACTTCTGATACAACTCCCTGCTAATGTGCCTGGACAAACAGCAGATGACGGCTCAAGTACTTGAGTCCCTGCAACCCACGTGGGAGACCAGTATGGAGTTCCTGGCTCCTGGCTTCAGCCTGACCTAGCCCTGGCTGCTGTAGCAATTTGAAGAATGAACCAACAGATGGAAAATATTGCTCTTTCACTGTGTCTGTCTCTGTGTGTGTGTGTGTCATTCAAATAAATAAGTCTTAAAAAATTTGTATTTATGTGAAATTAGCATTTTCTATTCTAAGAAAAATAAGAATCTTCTTGTCAAATTTTTTCCTCTGGGAAATTTTTCTGTTGCTTTGGAGGAAGAATAACATTTAATGTGTAGATTAATATAAAATACTCATTTAATATTAATATTTATAGAATTGTTATTTATTAAAGACTTCAAAGTATTTTTGATAAAGTCATATTTTTCTTCTTAGATTTATGCCAAGTTTTTGTAATTTCTATGTTACCTTTGTGAATTGAAACTTATTTTTTCTTATATTTCCTATTGATTCTTGCTAGAAAATAAAAAAAAAAACAAATTATATATTCCCACATCTTCATTTGTTTTTTCTTCACACTGTTGCATTTTGGCATAATTTGATCTTTAAATCTTTCTGAAGGTTCTTTCTTCTAATCAGTGCTCCTTTCTGTGGCTTTCCACTTTTGTCACAGATTTACTTTATATGAAGTATATATATTTTATATATACTTTATTTTTTAGAGCAGTTTTTAAGATTTTATTTATTTGCAGGGCAGAGTACAGAGTAGCGTAGGAGGAAGAGAGAGACAGAGAGAGGTCTTCCATCCACTGGTGCACTCCCCAAATGTCTGCAAAGGCCAGAGCTGGGCCAGGCCAAAGCCAGGAGCCAGGAGCTGCATCCAGGTCTCCCACGCAGTGCAGGGACCCAAGCACACTCCAGATGCATTAGCAGGGAGCTAGATCGGAAGTGGAGCAGCCAGGACTCAAACTGTAGCTCATCTAGGATTGTCGGCATTGCAGGAGGCAGCTCAACCCACTACACCGCAATGCTGACCCCTGTTTTTGGTTTTTATTAGCATAACTTTAAATCATCCAAGACATAGAGTGGACCAAATATCACTCGTGTTTGTTGACATTCCCAACCAACAATGTTTCTGAAACTTTCCCTTAATGCTTCGTTTATGTCACACAAGTCAATCCTGAGAAAACCCATGAAACTCGTCTGCAGGAGAAAGCTATCCATTTTTAAACCACAGGATTTCAAAAACTAGTAGTGCTGAGTGAATAACATTAAATGAAGAGGAGTCTCATCGAAAATATGAAAAATGTGTGCTTTAAAATGTGTCGTCTTGGCCGGCGCCGCGGCTCAATAGGCTAATCCTCCGCCTAGCGGCGCCGGCACACCGGGTTCTAGTCCCGGTCGGGGCGCCGGATTCTTTCCTGGTTGCCCCTCTTCCAGGCCAGCCCTCTGCTGTGGCCAGGGAGTGCAGTGGAGGATGGCCCAGGTGCTTGGGCCCTGCACCCCATGGGAGACCAGGAAAAGCACCTGGCTCCTGGCTCCTGCCATCGGATCAGCGCAGTGCGCCGGCTGCGGCGGCCATTGGAGGGTGAACCAATGGCAAAGGAAGACCTTTCTCTCTGTCTCTCTCTCTCACTGTCCTCTCTGCCTGTCAAAAAAAAAAAAAAAAAAAAAAAAGTGTCGTCTAACCAACGGCAAAGGAAGACCTTTCTCTCTGTCTCTCTCTCTCACTGTCCACTCTGCCTGTCAAAAAAAAAAAAAAAAAAGTGTCGTCTAAGAAAGGGTATTGCAACTTTTCAAAAGCTCCTGCCTGTCATTTTCAAAACCCCTGGAAACAATTCACAGAAAGGGCAGTGAGAAAGTAAAGGGCAGGCATTCTACAGGATTTACTCACAGTAGCGTGCATCCCACTCTGCCAGGCTGGGAATTCCATTTATATTTGCAAAGTGTATAGGAACCTCTTTAGAATTCAGTATAAACCTTTGATGGTATTTAGAGAAAAGGAAAGGGGAAAAAAAAACCATGAAAAAGCAAAAAACGGAAAGAGAAAATTCAAAGTGAATGGAAACTCTTACTCAGTTAAAAAATTTCACACCTCTCTAACTGCCTTTTTCTACCTCCTGATTCAAAGCTCCAAGGCAATGTAAATGCTAGAAATTGGTGTTTCCTGGGAAAGCCTTCTTAGGTTATGCTAAACCAAAACAGATCTAAATTCAGGCTGTGGAGAAAGGAGGCCACCGTTGGCTTTACCAGCTCCTCAGGACTGGCATTGGACTTTTTGAACACACCCAGCACACACTGCAGATATTCAGTAAATACTTACCTAGTGGGTCTTGACGAGAAACAGATAATGCCGCTCTTCTAACTAGTCGTTCTGTTTTATGGAGGTAGCTTAAAAATTAATCCATTTGGATTATGACATTCAAGGTCAAGAATGCTCTTTCGTCCCCGCTCCGTATTCCTGGAAGGCTTTTTCAGCTTATTGTCCTCACTCCTGCCTGCATAAAATGCAGAGACTAGTCACCAAAATGACTGCAAAAATAAAGAACTAAACCAAGTGCTCCTATTAAAACTTATTTTAAAAAAATCATTGAGTTGAGGGAAGAGGAGTCCTCTTTAGTTTTCTCTTCATTTCAGGGCTGTAGGCAAAATGCTGAGCAGGTTTCTTTTTGCAGAAGTCCAAGAAAGACAAAAGAGACAAACTTAAATTTTGATAGAATATTTTACTTATTTAACTTTCACTCAGCCAGTCTTTAAAAGTTCCTACTGCGTTCCATGCATTGTGATACCTAGTTGTTAATACTGATGATGTTGACGGTCAGGATGCATCACCCTAAAATATGACTGTGGGAGACCTGAATACACACACACACACACACACCACCCCAAAAATATACCTTATTGGCATATTGATTATTTTGAGCTGTTAATTTGCGAAACTGTGGACACAGGACTGGCTCTGAACAGTTGTCCTTCTGTAGAGAGAAATTTCCATCCATAAAGGAAACTTTTCATTAGTGAGCTTGCTGACCAGGAAGAAAGCTACTTCCACAGAACACTCTCACCTAGGAGACTCTTATCTGCATCGAAAAGTCACTTTCATTCAACATAACATTTTTTTTTCTCTCCCCACCCTCCATTATGTGTTCCACCACCGACCCCGAGAAGCCCTCAACCCCCTTTCCTGTCTGTATAGCTTGGGATACTCTATAAGCTCCGATCATCTGGCCCTCGGTAAGTCTCATATCTATGTGGGACTCCTGTGTGTATGCACATGATTAACATATTTTTCTCTTGTTAATCTGTCTCACACCGATGTAACTTGTAGTCCATTTAAAGAAGGTGAAGGCTGGCGAGAAGGTGCTTGTCCCTCCCCTGCGCTGGCCTTGCTGGTTGAGTAGGCTCCCAAGGGAATACAGTATGGGTCTTTCCAGGCGTTCAGCAAGAAGTGAGACTACGCCCTTCTGGAGGGATTAGAGGCAAAGAGGAAATGGACAGGTTAGCACTCCAAGTGCCTACTCTGGCTCCAGTTCCACACTTATCACAGATTGCAGAATTGAAAACCCTGTGACATTCTGACTTAGGTGGTGATAAAAAAAAATCATATCATGAAAAAATGTTAAAGGGTGAAATGAAATGACCCATTCTGTTACCAACCTTCCAGGAATGAGAGGTAAGTTAAAAATTAGTGAAGAAAAATACAATATGGTTTAGTGAATTAGCCTTAACTATAACTATCATAATGAACCTTAGAGTGAAACCCTTGTTATTCCTTGGAATACCTGTAAGATACAGAATTCATTGGGTGTGAACTTATTGCAATCCTGAAAGCTGGGTCAAGAGACATTGCTAGACCCAACAGTTCCTTTCGTTTGTATGTGTTTTTAAAGATTTAGTTGTTGGGGCTGGCATTGTGGTGTAGCAGGTAAATCTGTTACCTATGACACCAGAACTACATTCAGGCACCAGTTAATGTCCCAGTTCCTCAGCTTCTGATCCAGGTCCCTGGTAATGGCCTGGGAAAGCAGTGGATGATGACCCAAGTGTTTGTGTCCCTGGTCCCTGCCACCCACATAGGAGACCCTCACTCCTAACTTTCCGCTGGCCCTTCACTGGCTGTTGTGGACACCTGAGGAGTGGACCAGCAGGTGGAAGATTTCTCTCTCTCTCTCTCTGCAACTCTGTCCAAATATATACATCTTTTGGGGGCAGTACTGTGGTGTAGTGAGTAAAGCTGCCGCCTGCAATGCCAGCATCCCATATGGGCGCTGGTTTGGGTCCCAGGTGTTCCACTTCTGATCCAGCTCTCTGCTATGGCCTAGGAAAGCAGTGGAAGATGGCCCAAGCATTTGGGCCCCTACACCCATGTAGGAGACCCGGAGGAAGCTCCTGGCTCCTGGCTTCAGATTGGCCCAGCTCCGGCTGTTATAGCCATTTAAGAAGTGAACCATTGGATGGAAGACTCCCCCCCCTCTGCCTCTCTGTAACTCTGCCTTTCAAATAAATAAATCTTTAAAAATAAATAAATAGATATACATCTTTTAAAAAATGTATATATTTATTTAAAAGGCAAAGGCAGCACAAGAAAGAGAGAGAGATGGAGGGAGAGACAGAGATCTTCCATCTGCTGGTTCACTCCCAAAATGACCACAACAGCCAAGGCTGGCCAGGCTGAAACCAGGAGCCAGGAAGTCCATCTGGGACTCCCATGTGGTTGGCAGGGACCCAATACTTGGGCCATCATCCACTGCTTTTCTAGGCATATTAGCAGGGAGCTGGATCAGAAGATGGGCAGCTAGGATTTGTCAGTGCTCCGCAATGAGATACTGGTGTTGCAAGTGCTGAGTAGACAATAAGGACGTTGGATGGGTCATTGGATGCTGAAGTTGGCAATTCATGGAATGATGGAGAGCCAGGAAGGAGCAGCAGTGACTGGAAGGCCAGGTAAGGGCAGCAACAGAGAGCAAATGAGATGGTGGGTATTCAGCTGACTTGAGAGTCGAAGCCGTGAGAGCCTTGAGAGGCCGGAGGAAGAGCAGCCGTGGGTGCAAAAAGGACGTCTGCTTTTAGGCTCCTGGAGTGAGGGCACAGCAGGGAAGAGCAGCACCACCAGAGAAAGCTAAGTTTCAGAAAGACCAACCAGGAAAAGGGATGCTCGGGAAAAGGTGGAAGATACGTGGGATTTAGAGCTGACTGTGTTTTTCAGACCAGAGCTTCTCGAACTTTAATGTGCAGCCATGTCACCTGGGGGTCTTGTTAAAACCACAGAATCTGATCCAGTAGGTCTTGAATGACATCTGACATTGTGTGTGTGTGTGCGTGCACGTGTGTGTGTGTGTGTGTGTGTGTGAAGATTTATTTTTATTTGAAAGATAGAATGACAGAATGAGAGAGAGAGAGAGAGAGAGAGAGAGAGAAGGAAAGAGAAACTGATTCAGACTCCAAATTCCACAATGGCCAGGCCTAAAGCCTGGAACCTGGAACTCTCTCTGGGCCTCATACATGGTGGCATCTTCCTCTGCTTTCCCAGGTGGATTAGCAGGGAGCTGGACTGGAAGTGGAGCAGCCGGGACCTAACTTGGTGCTCCTATATGGGATGCTGGTGTGTTGCAAGCAGCAGCTTAACGTGCTGCACCACAACACCGGCCCCAAGATTGTGTATTTCCAACAAGGTTCTAGGTAATGCTGCCCGTGGTGGGCTGTGGACCACGATTAGAACTCCCAGACCCCGAATGTGGCTCATGTGAATTGAGATGTGCTATTAAGTGTTAAACACACACTGAGTCTGAGGACTAAATATAAAATAAAAACATTTCGTTAGTAATATCTATATTGATTATGTTGTAGACATATTGTTTATGTCCCTCCCCCAGATTCATATGTTGAAATCCTGAATCCTGGGGTGGGTGCCACGGCTTTGCAGGTTAAGCCACCACCTGCACCTCCAGCACCTCATATGGGTGCCAGTTCAAGTCCCAGCTGCTTCATTCCCAATCTAGCTCCCTACTAATGCACCTGGGAAACAGCAGAAGATGGCTCTGCACTCATGTGGGAGACCTAAAAGAAGCTCCTGGCTCCTGGCTTCAGATAGGCTCAGCTCCAGACATTGCAGCCATTTGGAGAGTGACCCAGCAAATGGAAGATCTCTCTCTCTCTCTCTCTCTCTCTCTCTCTCTTTCTCTCTCCCTGTAACTCTGCCTTTCAAATGAATAAATAAATAAATATTTTTTAAAAAGAAAGAAAAAACTGTAACCCCCAATGTGCAGGGATTAAGGATTAGGGCCTTTGATCTTGGGCAGATGACTAGGCCAGGAGGGTGGAATCCCTCTTGAATAGAATTAGTGCCTTTATGGATGCTTCAAAATGCTTGTAGAAAAGAAAATTAAAATAAGTTTATTTTGATACCAAAAGTGTTTGAAATTCATGCATACAGGAAGTCTTCCAAGTTCACAGAAAATATATATTATAAAAAATTATGTATGGGTTTCCAAAAATTTTGACACCAAATCAAATATATATTTTAATTCCAAATTGAAAGACACAGAGAGATCTTCCATTTACTGGTTCACTCCCTAAATACCCACAATAGCCAGGGTTAGGCCAGGTTGAAGCCAGGAACCAGGAACTATTCAGGTCTCCTATGTGGGTGGCTGGGACCCAAGTACCTGAGCCATTCATTATCTGCTATCACCCAGGGTCCACATTAACCAGGATCCACATTAAGTTGGATCAGAAACAGAGGGGCTGAGACTTGAACCAGGCACTCTGAAATAGGATATGGACATCCCCAGCTATGACTTAACTGCTGCCCCAAATGTTGGTCCCCAGTTTTCCACAAACTTTTTGAATTACCCTCATAAAAGAGACCCCAGACTGTTCTCTGGCCCTCTTCCCACCATGGAAGGAGAGGTCCCTTAGCAAGACCAATCAGAATGGCATTCTGAACTCAGACCTCTACCCTCCAGAACTGTGAGAAATAAATGTTTGTTTTTCAAGCCACTCAGGTAACTGTAATCTGTTGTGGCAGCCCAAACTAATTCAAGTTACATATTCAAATGATAATATTTTGGATATGGTGAATTAAAGTACATTATAAACAATTTTACCACTTTCTGTTTACTATCCAGTGGTAATAAGAATCATATGTGTGATTCCCACTATCTTTCTCTCATCTAGTGCTATCCCCTGGACATGTGGGAGGCTGAAAGAGTGAGGAAGGAAGTCAGATAAAAAGTTGTGGGGGCTGGTGTTGTGGCCCAGTGGGTTCGACTGCTGCTTGTGATGCTGGCATTCCAGATCAGAGTGCTGGTTTGAGTCTTGGCTACTGTGCTTCCAAAAGAATATTCCTGCTAATGTGCCTGGGAAGGACTGCAGAAGATGCCTAAGTACTTGGGTTTCTGCCAATGGCATGGGAAACCCAGATGCAATTCCTGGTTCCTGGCTTCAGCCTGGCTGGTGTAGCTATTTAGAAAGTACCAGCAGATGAAAGATCTCTCTGTGTCTGTTTCTCCCTCTTTATTGCTGCTCCCTTTCAAATAAATACTAAATCTCCTTTTTTAAAAGGGCGGGGTCCCTGCTCTGTGGTATAGTGGGTGAAGCTGCCGCCTGCGGTGCCAGCATCCCATACGGGCACCGGTTTGAATTCTGGCTGCTCCACTTCCAATTCAGCTCCCTGCTAATGTGCCTGGGAAAGCAGCAGATAGATTTCTCTCCTCTCTCTCACACTACCTAATTCTGCCTTTCAAATAAATAAATAAATGTTAAAAAGGAAGGAAGGAGGGAGGGAGGAGGGAGGGAGGGAGAGAGGGAGAAGGGAGGGAGGGAGGAGGGAGGGAAGGAAGTTTGTAGCTTTTTTTTTAACTTTTATTTAATGAATATAAATTTCCAAAGTACGACTTATGGATTACAATGGCTTCCCCCCATACCGTCCCTCCCACCCGTAACCCTTTCCTTTCCCACTCCCTCTCACCTTCCATTCACATCAAGATTCATTTTCGATTATCTTAATATACAGAAGATCAGCTTAGTGTACATTAAGTAAGGATTTCAACAGTTTGCTCCCACACAGAAACATAAAGTGAAAAATAATAGATGATTTTTTTTAAATGATGATGAAATCAGATCAGACCTATTGTCATGTTTAATCTCAGTGAGAGTCAAGTTGGGAATTGATAATTTCTTTTTTTTTTTTTACAGAAGATCAGTTTAGTGTACATTAAGTAAAGATTTCAGTCGTTTGTACCCCCATAGAAACACAAAGTGAAATATACTGTTTGAGTACTCGTTATAGCATTAAGCCTCAGTGTACAGCACGTTAAGGACAGAGATCCTACATGAGGAGTAAGTGCACAGTGACTCCTGTTGTTGACTTTACCAATTGACACTCCTGTCTATGGCATCAGTAATCTCCCTATGCACCAGTTATGAGTTTCCAAGGCTATGGAAGCCCCTTGAGTTCTCCGACTCTTATCTTGTTTAGACACGGTCATAGTCAAAGTGGAGGTTCTCTCCTCCCTTCAGAGGAAGGCACCTCCCTCTTTGAAGACCTGTTCTTTCCACTGGGATCTCACTCACAGAGATCTTTTTGCCAGAGTGTCTTGGCTTTCCATGCCTGAAATACTCTCATGGGCTTTTCAGCCAGATCCGAGTGCCTTTAGGGCTGATTCTGAGGCCAGAGTGCTATTTAGGACATCCGCCATTCTATGAGTCTGCTGAGTATCTCACTTCCCATGTTGGATCACTCTCCCCTTTATTTATTCTATCGGTTGGTGTTAGCAGATACTAGACTTGTTTATGTGCTCCCTTTGACTCTTAGTCCTTTCATTATGATCAATTGTGAACTGAAATTGATCACTTGGAGTAGTGAGATGGCATTGGCACATGCCACCTTGATGGGATTGAATTGGAATCCCCTGGTATGTTTCCAACTCTACCAATTCCAATAGTCTCTTAGTAGAGTTCTTTGGGTCCCCTAAATAAAGAATCATGTCATCTGCAAAGAGGGATAGTTTGAGTTCTTCCTTCCCAATTTGTATCCCTTTAATTTCTTTTTCTTGCCTAATAGCTCTGGCTAGAACCTCCAGAACTATATTGAATAGCAGTGGTGAGAGTGGACATCCCTGTCTGGTCCCAGATCTCAGTGGAAATGCTTCCAACTTTTCCCCATTCAATAGGATGTTGGCTGTGGGTTTTTCATAGATTGCTTTGATTGTATTGAGGAATGTTCCTTCCAAACCCAGTTTGCTTAGAGTTTTCATCATGAACGGGTGTTGTATTTTATCAAATGCTTTCTCGGCATCTATTGAGATAATCATATGGTTTTTCTTCTGCAGTCTGTTAATGTGGTGTATCACATTGATTGTCTTGCGCACATTAAACCATCCCTGCATACCAGGGATAAATCCCACTTGGTCTGGGTGGATGATCGTTCTGATGTGTTGTTGCATTCTATTGGCGAGAATTTTATTGAGGATTTTTGCATCTATGTTCATCAGGGATATTGGGTCTGTAATTCTCTTTCAGTGCTGCATCTTTCTTTGGCTTAGGAATTAAGGTGATGCTGGCTTCATAGAAAGAATTTGGGAGGATTCCCTCTTCTTCGATTGTTCTGAATAGTTTGAGAAGAATTGGAGTTAGTTCTTCTTTAAATGTCTGGTAGAATTCAGCAGTGAATCCATCTGGTCCAGGGCTTTTCTTTGTTGGGAGGGCCTTTATTACTGTTTCAATTTCTGTCTCAGTTATGGGTCTGTTTAGGTTTTCGATGTCTTCCTGGTTCAATTTAGGTAGGTTGCATGTGTCCAGGAATCTATCCATTTCTGATAGGTTTCCCTGTTTGCTGGCATACAAGTCCTTGTAGTAATTTCTGATGATTCTTTTTATTTCTGTGGTGTCTGTTGTTACATTTCCTTTTTCATCTCTTATTTTATTGATTTGGGTCTTTTCTCTTCTTTTTTTAGTTAGTTGGGCCAATGGGGTGTCAATTTTGTTTATTTTTTCAAAAAACCAGCTCTTCATTTGGCTGATTTTTTGTAATGTTTTTCTTGATTCAATCCTGTTGATTTCTTCTCTTATTTTAATTATTTCTCTTCTCCTACTAGATTTGGGTCTGGTTTGCTGTAGGTTTTCTAGATCCTTGAGGTGAATTGAAAGCTCATCTATTTGGTGCCTTTCCAATTTTTTGATGTAGGCACCTATTGATATAAACTTTCCTTTTAACACTGCTTTTGCTGCATCCCATAAGTTTTGGTATGTTGTGCTGTTATCCTCATTTACTTCCAGAAAGTTTTTGATTTCTCTTTTGATTTCTTCTATGACCCATTGTTCATTCAGGAGCATGTTGTTCAATCTCCATGTGTTTGCGTATGCTCTAGGGATTCCTGAGTTGCTAATTTCCAACTTCATTCCTTTATGGTCTGAGAAGCTGCATGGTATGATTCTAATTCTTTTGAATTTGCTGAGACTTGCTTTATGGCCTAGTATGTGGTCAATCCTAGAGAAGGTTCCATGTACTGCTGAGAAGAATGTAAAATCTTTAGCTGTAGGATTGAAAGTTCTGTATATATCTGTTAGATCCATTTGGGCTATAGTGTCGTTTAAATCTGCTTTATCCTTGTTGATCTTCTGTCCTATTGATCTGTCTATTTCTGAGAGTGGAGTATTGAAGTCCCCCAGTACTATTGTATTGGGGTCTAAGTCTCCCTTTAAGTCCCTTAACAAATCTTTTAGATAAACTGGTGCCCTGTAGTTAGGTGCATATACATTGATAATTGTTATATCTTCTTGTTGTATTGATCCCTTAATCATTATGTAGTGCCCCTCTTTGTCTCTCTTAACAGTTTTTGTGGTAAAGTTTATGTTGTCCGATATTAAGATGGCTACACCCGCTCTTTTTTCATTTCTGTTGGCATGGTATATCTTTTTCCAGCCTTTCACTTTCAGTCTGTATGGATCTTTGTTGGAAAGATGTGTTTCTTGTAAGCAGCAAATAGATGGGTTTTGTTCCTTAACCCAATCAGCCAATCGGTGTCTTTTAACTGGACAGTTCAGGCCATTCACGTTCAATGTGACTAATGATAAGTGGTAACTTTGCCCTGCCATTTGCCAAAGATAAGTTCTAATATATGCTTTGAATTCCCTGTGATCTTTTGCTGTGAGGTTTCCTTCCTTTACCTTCTTTCATATTGATGACCGTGTTTCTGTGTTTCTGTGTATAACACATCTTTAAGCATCTTTTGCAGGGCTGGACGAGTGGCAACAAATTCTTTCAATTTCTGTTTGCTATGAAAAGTCTTTATTTCACCTTCATTCACAAATGATAGCTTTGCAGGATATAATATTCTGGGCTGGCAGTGTTTCTCTCTTAGTACCTGGGCTATATCTCACCATTCCCTCCTAGCTTGTAGAGTTTCTGATGAGAAGTCAGCTGTGAGTCTGATTGGAGATCCTCTGAGAGTAATCTGACGTTTCTCTCTTGCACATTTTAGGATCTTTGCTTTATGTTTCACTGTGGAGAGTTTAATTACAACGTGTCGTGGTGAGGATCTCTTTTGGTCATGTTTATTAGGGGTTCTGTGAGCTTCCTGTACTAGGATTTCTCTGTCCTTCTCCAAACCTGGGAAATTTTCTGCTAATATCTCACTAAAAAGGCCTTCTAATCCTTTCTCCCTCTCCATGCCTTCAGGAACTCCTAGAACCCGAATGTTGGTTTTTTTAATAGTATCCTGAAGATTCCTGACAATATGTTTTAGATTTCTAATTTCCTCTTCTTTTCTTTGGTCTGACTGTATCCTTTCCTGTTCTCTGTCTTCTAAGTCCGATATTCTCTCTTCTGCTTCACCCATTCTGTTTGTAAGGCTCTCTATTGTGTTTTTCATTTGATCTATTGAATTCTTCACTTCAGTCACTATCACAGTTTCCTGTTGTACTTGTACTAGTTGTTTCGTTTCATTTTGATTCCTCCTTAATATTTCATTTTCACGAGAGAGATTTTCTACCTTGTCCATTAAGGATTTCTGTAGTTCAAGAATTTGTTTTTGAGAGCTTCTTAATGTTCTTATCAATTTTTTGAGATCTGCTTCTTGCATTTCTTCTATGTCATCATCTTCATAATCTTGAATTGGGGTGTCTTTTTCATTTGAGGGCGTCATGGTGACTTCCTTGTTTTTATTACCTCGGTTTTTGCGTTTGTTATTTGGCATATTGGAGATATTTGGTTTCTTCACTGTGGTGCTTTTTCTTGTTATACTATGACTCTAGATTAAGTGGACTATCTGTTTTTGATGGAGCCTTAGGGCTTGAGATGGGTGTGGCCTGAGAGCTCTGTTTGGTGTGCCAAAGGTGACACTCCCAGGTTAGGCGTGGTAAATCTCTCTCTCTCTCTCTTTCTTTTTTTGATTCAAAAGGGAAGTAATTCCGTACAGCTGAACGAAGTTGGAGGTAGTTAGCAGGCAAATGATATACCCACAGGAGCCAGAGATCGGAAGCTCTTTCCCAAGGACCACACAGGGAATCTGTTCGGCCCTCAGAGTGGGCTCAAATTCTCCTTCAGTCTCCCACTGGGTTGCCAAAGTTACGGAATTGTAGCGTCTCTGGAGAGTGCTCACGTGAATTCCGTGAGTTCTCTCCCCCACCGTCTCTTTTTTCACAGTCTCAGTTCAGTAGCACCACAAATTTACTAGGTCCTAATCTCCTGTTAATTTGCCCCGCCCAGCGTCAGGTTTTTCTGCTAGGCTCAGGGCCGGTGCGGACCTGAGGTCGCTCTGCTTATGACGTATGTCCAAGATGGCGCCTGCTCTTTATCTTGCTCGCCCTTGAGAGGTGAGCGGAGAGAGAGAAACCCGTGTCCGTACCAGTCACCTTTTTTTTTTTTAATTTTCTCTCTCTCTCTCTTCCAGTTAGCCTGGTGAACTCCCCCCCCCCCCCCCGGGGGTCGTTCCCTCTAGTCTCCTCTCTCCGCTTGCCTGCCGGTGTCTCGGGCTATTGAGGTTCAGCTCACCTCGCGTTCCAGCGCTGGTGTGTTGAGTCTGCCGCTGGTGTCCCGAACTGTGGGCTCTCACACTCTCCACGCAGGTCCGCTGTGAATCACGCATTCCGGAAGAGTTTCTTCTGCTGTTTCCTCCCCTACTCTTCCTTGAACCTGCAGTATCTCCACTTTTATTAAACTATCTCTCCCCGGACTATCAGTGTGCTCCCTTCCTATTCCGCCATCTTGCCTCCTCCACGGAAGTTTGTAGCTTTTAATGCAGGGGAGTCCTGGGCCTCGGCACAGCTGACACTTCTGTGTCATCATGGTGAGGTGAGCTCTCATGATCTAGAGTTCATGGCAAGGCCAAAGCTGTGAAGATGGAGCAGTGAGAGGCCAGCAGCTGGGCCAACTTGTGGGCCACCTTGCACTGAAACGTTTGCTCGTGTGAACACCAACGTGATGGGAATGGAACATAGCCATCATTTCAGCTTCTGCTTAGGACTACCACATTTCTCAGGCTCCTGGGAGAAAGCTTTTCTCAGTTTGAAATAAAATGATTTACCGAGGTCAGCTGAAGGACTCCATAAGACCTCAATGCTATTGACCACAAAACACCACTTTGAAAAAGACTGTGGGCAATTTTGTGAAACAAAATTATTAAAAATACCAAATACAACAAGTATTTAGAGAAATGCCATTGACCAGTATTAGAGACAGATACAGCTAAACACCAATAAAAATATTTGAAAATATATCAGGATAATGTTCTTATATTGTTTCTAAGGTACAGATAGTAAACACAAAAGTGCTTTAAATTATTGTCAATACACAAACATCATTTTCCTTCTCTCTCTCTCTCTCTCTCTCTCACACACAACTTTTAGACTCTTGGTTGTCGCTCCCCGTCTTCGTGGAGGAACGACACAGGACCCTGCGCTGTTCTTTTGTCTGCTCGGCCCTCCCCGGGTTTGCTGCTGGTTCTTCCCGGGTTGGCTACCGACCCTTCCACCTCCGTGGAAGGGCGGTTCCCCCTGGCCACTTTCCCCACTTCCGCGGGGGAGTGGCACACCGCCGACTGGCTCTCTCGGGGGCTGCACAGGTGTTCCTTCAGATAGATGTTCCCTTTAGATGTTCCTCGTGCATGTTGTCTCTCTCCTCCTTTATAGTCCTCTTCCACCAATCCCAACTCTGCTACCCACACGCCGAGTACGCTGCTCTCCTCCAATCAGGAGCAGGTCCTGCTGTTTATTGGTTGAACTGGCGGCAGCTGCGTAGAAGCTGTTTCTCCCTTCTCAACGCCATATTGTGGGAGAGCAGATGCATAGAATAAGTCTTAATTCCAGTAACTTAGTCTAGTCCGAGTTGCTCCCAGTTGCTCCCCACATTGGTTGTGAATTTTTGCTTTGCTTCGTGTATTTGCTTCAGGGCCTGCCTCTGGTAACAGCCCCCTAATAACCTGGCAATGCTCCTTCATGACATTTGGGTTCTCAGATTTCCTGCTCAAATCTTGCCTTTGCTCACTCAACTTTGGCATTTCCTGTGTGTTAGGGCAGCCTTGCCTCTTCTGCACGTAGCTCTGGGGAGCCCCCACCCTGGCCCTTCCTTCCTTCCTGGAAACGGGCGAAGAATAGAATTGGTCTTGGAAAAGATGGTTTATGTTTAGAATAAAGGGCTACGTGTGCCTCCTGAGAGAAACTATGCGATTAGCGTAGTTTCAATTCAGTCTCAGAGTAGGTAGGCTGTTGAGAAAAAGACTGCAGGCGGGGACTCTGCTGGTAGCAGAATCACATACGAACTGGAGCGCAAGTCCTACTCGCCGTGTGGGTTCTGTTTTCCTGTTGCCTTCTGTCATCTTCCTCAAAAGACATCAGTCCACTTGCCTCAGCCCAGATGTCATAGTACACAGAGCAGGCAATGGAACGTTCCAAGAGAACTTGTAGCTAATAGCCTGGATCCTTTGGACACTGTAGGTCAGAATGAACTCCAAGGCAGATGGCTGTGCAAGGCATGCAGAGAGCAGGGGCAAAAAACTGGTTAGAACAAGCCCCAGTGCTCTGCCCATGTGAAAAGCACAAAGGATCGCAAAAGAGTGAGGGAAAGCAACCTTGAGAGGGGTTTTTGGAGAGAATCACCAGTGGTTTGTGAGCCTTTGTTGCCTTCAGAACCTGCCCTTGGTAACAGCCCGCTAATAATCTGGCAATGTGGAAATGCTGAGGCGGGGGTGGGCGCAGAGTGATATTGCCTTTGCTCTCCCAAAGCCAAGGAGACAGAGCTTTGATGGGATCCCCGGAATGTAGGCTGCTTTATGGCTTGGGAGACACAGAGTACGGGCTTCTTCCTGCCTCTTGACCAGAGAATGGGAGTGGTGCGAGTTTAGCTTGTCGTGGGAGTCCTTAGGGCACGGAAATCAAGGAGTCATTTCCACTGTGTTGAGAGGGGTCTGTGCTCCCAGATTCCATTAAGGCATGCCACGCATGAATGGGTGCTGTGGGTGCTATGCAAGGCTTGCACAAGAATAAGCAGGGAAGCCAAAAGCTGCCTGGGGGTACAGCGGGCACTCAGCAAAGTAACCTGGAGGGGACTGGCCGCATGCGCAGAGGCTGGAGTGAAATCTGAATTTTGGCCGTGTCACCCACAACAAGGTAACCGTGGATAAGGAACCACACTTTGAAACTCTTACCAGACCTACAGAGAGCAATGCTACCCTGAAAGAAGCAAAAACGTCCTGCTGCCCCTGCTCCTCCTGTCCCACCCAGAGAGGGGTCAGAAATTAGTCCGCAAGACAAACTTGTAAAGAGAGAGAAAATCAGCTACTTGTTCTCACAGGTAGACTTCCCACCTGCAGGAGGTGAGGAAAGAGGTGAGCATCAGGCATCAACTGCAGAAATTCAAAGTGGTGGCTTTGTCTTGGGACAGGACAGTTGTAAGGGATACGTGACAGTAGATTTTATGTGACAAAAGTTAAGGAATCCCAGGAAAACTCCCTGGGAAAATAATGCACAATTGATATGGAGAAAATAGGCAAGGAGTTAGTTTGGGGGTAGATGAGCTAGAATTTCTGCAGCTCCTCACTGCAGCTCTATCCCCTCACCTGTCTCTTTGGTACACTTGCCTTCCCAGGATCCACTTGTGTCTCATCCAGGACCAGGGAGGAAGACACTCCCCAATGGCCGTGTGGAAGTCAAACTCAGAATGGAGGCACCGCAGAAGCCCTAGAAATCCTCCCGTGCACCGGGTGTGGCTCAACCCCCAGTTTGTTCATTCATTAATACATCACTCCCTACCTCATGAAAGAGACTGACAATGGGGAGTGGGCTCTTCTTTTGTTCTTGACCTTGCTTGGGCATGCTTCTCTCTCTCTCTCCCTCCCTCTCTCTCTCTCTCTCTCTCTCTCCTCATAGGTAACATCTGGCCCGCTCATGGCACACCTGTGTATGATGACCCACACTCACACATCAATGTACATTCAGCCTCCTCCTCTTTTAAATAAACTGTGCTTTCATTTGTGCACTGTATTTTTACCTCTGCCTTGACCTTTTTAAAAAATTGATTGGTTTATTTGAAAGGCAGAGTTAGAGCAGAGAGAGAGAGTGAAATTTACCATTTACTGATTCTTTCTCCAAATGGCCACAATGGCCCGGGCTGGGCCAGGCAGAAGCCAGGAGCCAGGCACTCCATCCAGGTCTCCCAGGTGGGTAGGGGGCCCCAGGCACTCTAACCATATTCTGCTGCCTTCTCAGGAGCTTAATCAGGACGCTGGACCAGAAGTGGAGCAGCTAGGGAGGCTGGCATTGTGGCATAGTAGGTAAAGCTGCTGCCTGTAATGCTGGCATCCCATATGGGAGCCAGTTCATGACCCAGCTGCTCCAGAGGCAGTTTTACGCTTTAGGAAAGAAAAACTGGCTTGTGGAAGTTCCGGCGAGGCAAGCTGATACTGTAGGAGCTTGGAATGGGAGGTTTGTGATTAGGTTTAGTGAGGTGGATTTCAGTACTGGATAGCCTTGTTCGAGGGACCCCTTGCTACTGAAAGGGCTCCGGCCTTTAAGTTCTGGCCTTTGTTCCACTCTTTTGGTTCCACAGGTTGGGTTTTACCTTGTGTTGCAACTGTGTGACTAAGCCCTAGGCTGCTCTTTTAAGAAAACAGGCACTTGAAGATGGACTACAACTTTGTGGCCTGAGCCCATTGTTCAGGTACCAGGGCCTGAGAAGTGTCAGGGAAGGAACGGGGGAAACAGGGCAGGAGGCTTTTGAGTTTTTGGTTGTTGAGTGGAAACTCACTTAATGGGGCGATGCAGTCCAGCACAGATGCCCTCTCCCCATGCCCTCTCCCCAGTTTAACTGGCATGTGCAGAACCACTAACTCATGCAGTGGGAAGGCTGGAGAGCCCCCATGAGCTTCTGTTAAGGAGAACCTTGACCGACACAATCTGCTCTGGCCTCTCTGTAAAGCAGGCCCCAGCTTTCCGTCTGGGATACAAGCACTGGTGGACTTCAGCTTCTGTATTCTAAAGGGGTCGATGGTTATTTTTGCTTGAGAACCTCCTACCCCTGGCCCTGGAGTCCATTCCCTGTGATGCAGCTGCCCAGTCTCAGACTATCTGAAGCAGTAGGAATGGCAGGAACCCTACTGTTGCTGTTTGTCCTGCCTGGCAGCTATTAACCTACGCTTCCTCCCACTCTAAGAGTAACGGCTCAGCTCCCCGAGAGCCTGTAGCTGCTAGAAAAACCCATCTCTCTTCTCCGTGGTACACGTATGCCATACTCTGCCAGGAGTGGTAAAAAATCTAATTCTCTTCTTGGCTCAGAATTTTCTCTTTCCTTTCCCTCTGGGTCTGCAGAGGGAGGCAGGTGGCAGTAAATTTGCCCATGTACTTACCATGCATGGGAGGTGGAGCTGTGTAAGAACCACTCATCTAGCAATGATGACTGCACACTAAAATCGCCTGGGAGCTCTAAAAAATGCACCAGTGCCTGCGCCGAACCCCAGACAAACGGCATCAGATCTCTGGGGGTGGAGTCTGAGTACGGCTAGGTCTTAAAAGCTCCCCAGGTGCTTCTAATCTGCAGCCAAGGTTGCAATTCACCACTCCAAGCTGTATATTTATAACTAGAAAATTAATCTTTAATTTGACAACTCAGAAACCGGCTTGGAAAAGTAAAAATTGCAATCTCCTCATTAGTGGCATAGGGTTACACTTTAGAATCCTAACCGAACATTTTCAAAGGCTTCTTCCTCTTATCCACTGTCTCTCTCTCTTTTTTTTTCTGATCCCTAAACCTTATAGGATCCCTTGGGGAACTGTGCACAGCTACCTCACCACATTCTTATGGGATAGACACAGTGCACAGAACTAATCCAAGTTCATGCCAAGGTAGTGCCGAAGACTTAAAGACTCATTCATCCCCCTTTAAAAATTTACCATCAATGGATTCCATGAACACCACTGGCTGCCAAGTGTGTGCCAGGCAGTATTCTCACATACTGTGGGGATAAAAAGATGCTTAGAACACTACTTCCATTTTCAAGGCGCTAACCCCAAGGCGGTGTATAATGCCTTGAGAGAGGTTCAAAGTTTTAGGCTTCTGGAGTGGTGAAGATGAAGCTAAAAATAGACTGGTGCCACACTGGGGGACGGTCTTGATAAGCGTGCAGCTTGGCTCTCATAGGCAATGGACAGTTTATGAAACAGGATGAGGTGGGGTGGCAAGATAAGGTGGAGGTGTAGGAGATTATTGTAGCATCTGGAGACCAGGTGAATTGTAATAGGCAAGAACGATCCTACTCAGGCCAGGGAAACCAATTAGGAGACTACTTAATAGTCTAGATTGGTATGAATTAATAAGTGCCTGAAAAACTCATCTGTGGTGGAAGAAAATTGGGACAGTGTTTTCTTTTGGGAGAAGTGGAGACTGGGGAAGGGCATGAGAAAATGTTTTGAGTAATGGTAATAGTCTGTATCTCACTAGGGACTTGGGCTCGACTTATGTATTCATTTCTAAAAATCAGTGAATACACATAAAAGCTTTGTGTATTACATTATTTTTATCAGAAATTAAACTGCAAACATGAACTTATATGCATACTGAACACTTGAGAGCAAAGTCTCTTAATGTCTGAAATTTACTTTGAAATGTATCAAAAACTAAGGTGGATTAGTGGATGAAGAAATATGTGACAAAGCAAATATAGTTAATATGTTTATGGTATTTGACTTTCTTAGTTCCAGATATAAACTGACTTGTTTCATTTAGTATAATATCCTCCAGGATCATCTATGTTTTTACAAATGGCAAGATCACCTAATTTTTTAAGATCAAATTATATATATATATATATATACACACACATTTATATTATATATATTCTTTATCCATTCATCCATCAAAAAACAGATTGTTTTTATATCGTGACTATTGTGAATAATGCTGGAGTGAACATGGGAGTGCATATATCTCTTCAGATATTGATTTCATTTTGGAGGGTGGTGTGCACCCAGAAGTAGAATCACTGAATCCCACAGTAATTCTATTTTAAATATTTTTTAAACAATTTATTTTTGCATTTGAAAGTCAGAGTTACATAATAGAGAGGAAGAGACACACACACAGAGATCTTCCATCTGCTGGTTCACTCTTCAGATGGCCACAATGACCAGGGCTGGCCCAAGCTGAAGCCAGGAGCCAGAAGCTTCATTTGGGTCTCCCACGTGGGTGACAGGGGCCCAAGCAATTGGCTATCTTCCACTGCTTTTCCAAGATCATTAGCAGGGAGCTGGATCAGAAGTGGAGCAGCCAGGTCTTAAACAGGCACCCATAAGAGATGCCATGTCATATGCAGCAGCTTAACCTATTATGCCACAATGCTGGCCCCATCTATTATTTTCCTCGAAACATTTTATTTAATGAATACAGATTTCATAAGTACAACTTTAGGAATATAGTCAGTTTTCCCACCATACTTGCCCTCCCACCCCCACTCCCACCCACCACCTCCTCACTCTCCTATTCCCAGTCCCATTTTTCATTAAGATTCATTTTCAATTAACTTTATACACAGAAGACCAACTCTATACCAAGTAAAGATTTCAACAATTTACACATATACACACACACACACACACACAAAACTCTGAGAATGAGTTTTACAGTTAACTCTCATGAGGACAGAGGTCCTGCATGGGGATTTAGTGCACAATGACTCCTGTTGTTAATACAATTAATAGTCTTATGCATGATGTTAGTGACCACCCAAGCCTCTTGACATGAGCTGCCTAGGCTATGGAAGTCTTTTGAATCCACAAACTCCATCAGTATTTAGACAAGGCCATAAGTAAAGTGGAAGTCCTCTCCTCCCTTCAGAGAAAAGTACATCCTTCTTTGATGTCCACTTCTTTCCACTGGGGTCTCTCTCACAGAGACCATGTCATGTAGGACATTGTTTTGCCATAGTATCTTGGCTTTCCATATCTGAAATGCTCTTATGGGCTTTTCAGCCAGACCAGAATGCCTTTAAGGGCTGATTCTGAGATCAGAGTGCTATTTAAAGCGATTGTCATTGTATGAGTCTGATGTATGGACTGCTTCCCATGTTGGAACATTCTCTTTTTAATTCTATCTATTATTACCAGACACTTGATCTTATTTTTATTATCCCTTTAACACTTAATCCTATCTATATGGTCACTTTAACACTTAATATGGTCACTTTAGTAATTAGGATGGCATTTTTACCACCCAGCTTAATGATATTTGGGGTCTCATGGCAAGTTTTAAACTGTACCCTTACAAATAAATCTGTAGGAATGTATGTAGAACTCTACAGCTTTATGGTTACAAACTTCCTCATCTCTCTCTTATTCCCACTCTTATTTTTCACTGAAATCTATTTTCTTTCTTTCTTTTATTTATTTATTTTCACTTTTATTTAATAAATATATATTTCCAAAGTACAGCTTATGGATTACAATGGCTTTCCCCCCACATAACTTCCCTCCCACCCGCAACCCTCCCATCTCCCGTTCCCTCTCCCATTCCATTCACATCAAGATTCATTTTCTTTTTTTTTAAATTTTTTTTTAATTTTTTTGACAGGCAGAGTGGACAGTGAGAGAGAGAGACAGAGAGAAAGGTCTTCCTTTGCTGTTGGTTCACCCTCCAATGGCCGCCGCAGCCAGCGCACTGCGGCCGGCGCACTGCGCTGATCCGATGGCAGGAGCCAGGTGCTTCTCCTGGTCTCCCATGGGGTGCAGGGCCCAAGCACTTGGGCCATCCTCCACTGCACTCCCGGGCCACAGCAGAGAGCTGGCCTGGAAGAGGGGCAACCGGGACAGAATCGGGCGCCCCGACCGGGACTAGAACCCGGTGTGCCGGCACCGCAAGGTGGAGGATTAGCCTAGTGAGCCGCGGCGCCGGCCTAAGATTCATTTTCAATTCTCTTTATATACAGGAGACCAATTTAGTATATATTAAGTAGAGATTTCAACAGTTTGCACCCACACAGAAATATAAAGTGTAAAATACTGTTTGACTACTAGTTATAGCATTAATTCACATTGAACAACACACTAAGGACAGAGATCCTACATGAGGAGTAAGTGCACAGTGACTCCTGTTGTTGACTTAGCAATTTGACACTCTTGTTTATGGCGTCAGTAATCTCCCTAGGCTCTTGTCATGAGTTGCCAAGGCTATGGAAGCCTTTTGAGTTCGCCTTTCAATTGACTTTATACACATAAGATTAACTCAATGTTAAGTAAAAGAGTTCAACAAATAGTATGAAGGAAAATAAACAGAAACAACAACAACAACAACAAAATGAAACTGTTCCTTGACAAGGGCAGCTCAAGTCATATTTTCTCGAAGTGTCAATTTCACTTCTACAGGTGTCATTTTAGGTGCCCTATTAGTCCTCACAGATCAGGGAAAACATAGGGTAGCTTTCCCTTTGGCACTGGCTTATTTCACTAAGCATGATGTTTTCCAGATTCATCCATTTTGTTGCAAATAACCAGATTTCATTTTTTTTGCTTCTGTGTAGTATTCCATAGTGTACATATCTCATAATTTCTTTATCAAGTCTTTGGTTCATGAGTATTTAGGTTGATTCCATGTCTTAGCTATTGTGAATTGAGGTACAATAAACATGGAGGTGTAGATAACTCTTTTGTTTACTGATTTCATTTCCCTTGGGTAAATTCCTAGGCGTGGGATGACTGGGTCGTATGGTAGGCTTATATTCAGATTTTTGGGGTATCTTTATAATGTTTTCCATAGTGGCTTTGCCAGTATACATTCCCACCAACTGCGGATTAGGGTACCTTTTTCCCCGCATCCTTGCTTATATATAATATGTTATATATATATAATGTTTAGAGTAATGTTTAGTTATGGAGGGAAGTTATATAGGGGAATCAATCAGTCAGGAAGATTACAGAAGAATAAATAGAAGATTCATCTTAATTTCTGCAGAGCCCTGAACTGTAACCTCACCCCCTCACTTGTCAATCCAATATGCCCACTTTCCCATGATACACCTGTGTTTTATCCAGGAACAGGAAGGAAAAGATATCATTATGGCCATGTGGAAGTTAAACTACACATGGAGTCACCACGAAACTCCAAGAAAACTTTGTACACATTAACCTCCACCCAAACTCTGCTCTGTTTATATATTCCGTTAGAGGACCATCCCTCCTCCATAAAAGAGACTGTTACACGAAGGGGTGGCCCTTTTGCCTTTTGGCTTTTCTCCTTTGCTGTTGGTCCTTCCCTGGCCTCTTGCCACACTCCCTGCTCATAGACAACTCGCTGGTCCTCCCATAACAGCTGTCTCTCCGTGTGGAGTTGCCTATACTCATTGTAAATGTATAGTCACTCTTTCATTTTTAAGTAAATCCTGTTCTCACGTGTGCACTGTATTTATGCCTCAGCTTTGAATTCTGATCTCTGTGGGGGCAAGGACTTGGAATATAGAAATCCAGGTGCATAGTCCCATAAAATAAGCAGGGTAAATGGGAAAAATAGCAATAAAAACCCAGAAAGACTCTTGGTGAAAAATATGTAAGTGTCTGATGAGGACTTCTAAAGTTGGGTTTATTATATGACAAACTCCGTGCTGAGCACAGAGGCTATCAGCAATCATTTTATCCACTTGCATTCAAGTATCTCAGAATCTACTGGAGAAGATAGATGCATTAGTGTATATGATGGTGGAGCACGTGTTAACAGCACAGGCATAGATATATAAAGGAAGGAATATCTAGCTTTGTGTAGGAGCACTGGCAGAAGCTTCTTAGAGGAAATGGCATTTAAGACGAACTTTCATGATCAGAAGTAACCTGGGAAGAGGAAAAAAAAGGGAATCTCTTGGCAAGCCATTTGTGCAAAAGCAAGATGGAAAAGCATGGTGTATAAAATGATGGATGAACAGTTCATTTTGACTGAATTATAGGGTAAATGAGAGGGAGATGCAAGACATCAGGCTAGAAATACATACTAGCATTGGGTGATAAAAAAGAAATTGTGTAACTTGCTGAAGAGTTTGGGTTTCGGCAGTTGGCATTGCAGCACGGTGGAGTAGGCCGTCTCCTGTACTTGGCACTGCAGCACGGTGGAGTAGGCCGTCTCCTGTACTTGGCATTGTAGCACGGTGGAGTAGGCCGTCTCCTGTACTGGCATTGCAGCACGGTGGAGTAGGCCGTCTCCTGTACTTGGCGTTGCAGCACGGTGGAGTAGGCCGTCTCCTGTACTGGCACTGCAGCACGGTGGAGTAGGCCGTCTCCTGTACTTGGCATTGCAGCACGGTGGAGTAGGCTGTCTCCTGTACTACCTTCATCCCATATTGGAGCTCTGGTTTGAGCCCCAGATGCTCTGCTTCCAATCCAGCTCCCTGCTAACGTATGGCTTTATGATTATGGGCGAGATGTTTAGTAGCATTGCACATGGGACAGCAGTGGAAAATGGGCTAAGGATTTGGGATGCTGCCAAGGGAGATCCGGATGGAGTTCCTGGCTCTTGGTTTTGGCCTGGTGCATTCCTGACTGTTACAGGCATTTGGGTAGTGAATCAAAGGATGGAAGATTTCTTTGTCTCTCCCTTTCACTCTGTCACTTTTTCAAATAAAATAAATCTTAAAAAAAAGTTTGGATTTTATTTTGTAGGCAATAGGAACTCTAGCTGAGTAGAGTAATAAAATTCCTATTTAAAAAAGATAACTGCCCTCCAAGTGGATGGAATAGTTTGGACTAAACAATGCTTCCTCCAAGAATAGCTGGCAAAATTAGATCAACATCTATGAGAGCACTTCAAAAAGTTCATGGAAAATGCATATTATGAAAAAACTGTTTATGTATTTCAGACATTTTTGCACCAAAATAAACATCTTTTAACTCCATTTTCATGAATTTTTAAAAGTACATTTCAATTTTTTTTAATGTTTGGAAAAGAATGAAGGCCTCAAAGAAGTGCTGAAGCAAAAAGAATAAAACACCAGGGAAAGGAGAGTCACAGAGAACTGAGCTGAAATCATGCAGCCCTTTTTGCCTGAGGACAGTTTTCAGTTCCAAGGATAGAATACAAAAGCAAAAATTCACCGGGCCAGCGCCATGGCTCACTAGGTTATGGCTCACTAGGTTAATCCTCCGCCTGCAGCGCCAGCATCCCATATGGGTGCCGGATTCTAGTCCCAGCTGCTCCTCTTCCAGTCCAGCTCTCTGCTGTGGCCCGGGAGGGCAGTGGAGGATGGCCCAAGTGCTGCACCTGCAAGGGAGACCAGGAGGAAGCACCTGGCTCCTGGCTTCGGATCAGCACAGTGCACCGGCCGAATTGGCCATTAGGAGAGTGAACCAACGGAAGGAAGACCTTTCTCTCTCTCTCTCTCTCTCTCTCTCTCTCACTGTCTAACTCTGTCTGTTAAATAAAAAAAATTAAAAATTAGAATTCAGGCAGAGGAACTGGAAAGAAGTTAGAACAACCAGTAAAGCCTTCTACACTCTCTTCCCCAGAAGATAAAATTAGAGATTTAGAGGCCAGATTTTTTAATAACAAAATGGAGATGGGAAACTCCTTGGATTTTTCTCAAGACATTCCCTGAATTCTCAGGTTGTAATTGGAATGGCAGCTAGAGACCAAACAAAAACTCTGAAAAGTAGAGTAAAGATTGATAATCACTCAGTGCCGAGAAGAATAGTCTTAGCAGTCAGGATGCAATAGATCCTCAGGTGGAATACCTGGATATGCTATGCTCAAAGAAAGAGAGTTGATATATAACTAATCCAAGCCTAAAGTCCCCTCAGCACCTAAGTGAAACAAAGTATTTGCCCACTTTATCTACTAGCTAAGAAAAAAGTAAACCTTCTTGGAAAGTAGATGAAATAATCAAAAATACCGAACAATTTTCATACACAATTGCTAACATTGAAAAATTACTAGGCATAGCATACCTTCTGATTTAAAAATAACAAAAGAAAAACATAGACAATAAAATGATCCCAAGGAAAGCCAGATATTGGAATTATTAGAATAATTTTAAAAAGCTATGATTAATATGCAGGTATTTCATGACCATATAGCCATATATGTAAGCTCAATAAGAATATGTTCTCTTTGTAATAAGACACAATTGGAAACATTGGTTACATTATCCAGGCTTCGACTGCAATGTCATATTTGAGAATATGCACAAAGTAATAATTAACAAAATGGATTAAAGAAACTAAAGTTGTTTCTATGAAATAGGGGATGATTCCCTAATTGAATATAAAAGTGGGATGGAGTTTATATGTGTGAGGCTTTCTGGGAGTTTCATGGTGCCTCCATGTGTAGGCTAACTTCCATATGGCCATCATGGCATCTCTTCCTTCCTATCCCAGGTGAGACACAGGTGCATCATGGGAAAGTGGGCACACTGGATTGACAGGTAAGGGGGTGGAGCTACAATGCAGTGGTACATAGACATTATGAAAAGAATTCTTTCAGCTTTATTTATTAATACTTAATTACCTGCCTGTTTCCCCCATGTCATTCCCATCTCAGAGATTTTAATCTGCAAAGCTTTATGGGAGGTGGAAGGAGCTGAGTTGGTTTATTGGCCTGGAACAAAAAGGAACAAAAAGCTCTGGCTAACTGATCTAATGGATCCAACACAAAAACCTGAAGGGTTTTTTTTAAAATCGGTTACTGACAGTAGCTAGATCCCTGAATGATCATGATTTTTCTGAGATGTTGAATTCCGAATGGAACACATTTGGCAATTCAGATGAGCATAATTAGAAAAAGACAATGGTATCCATCTAAGGAATGGGAAAGCATTTTCTGTTGTTTCTCAGATCGTGGGAGCTGGTAGACTTTCTTAGCAAAATTATAGAAGCATTTAGCTTGGATATAAATCCTTGCAAGACCTCTTTCTGTGATCACATTGTTGTTAAAGTAAATGTGACAGATTCCATTAATTACTCTATATACTTCACTTTGTTCTACCAGAGCTAGGGCTAGTTAGTTGTCCATGACTACTTTTGCTAGAGAATCCACAGACTTTTGTAGTTGCTGTAAAATCTAGCCTGTAATCCGAGCTAAGATACCAAAAGTGATGGACAGATTATCTATATTTATTATTAGGATTTATTTTATTTATTTGAAAGGCAGATCGAAAGACAGAGAGGGAGACACAGAGATAAATCCCATATGGGCCCCAGTTCTGGTCCTGGCTGCTCCTCTTCTGGTCCAGCTCTTCTAAGGCCTGGAAAAGCAATGGAGGATGGCCCAAGCACTTGGACCCCTGCACTCACATGGGAGGCCCGGAGGAGGGTCCTGGCTCCTGGCTTCGGGTTGGTTCAGCTCTGGCCATTGAAGCCATTTGGGGAGTAAACCAGCGGATGGAAGACCTTTCTCTGTCTCTCCTTATCACTGTCTGTAGCTCTGCTTCTCAAGTAAATAAAATCTTAAAAAAAAAATCTCTTCCACCTACTTGTTCACTCCCCAAATGGTTCTAACAGTCAGGGCTGGGCCAGGCAAAAGGCCAGGAGCCAGGAGCCAGGATCTCCATCCAGGTCCCCCATATGAGTGGCAAGTGTCCAAGTATTTGGGCTATCTTTTTCTGCCTTCCCAGGCACGTTAGCAGTGAGATGGATTGGAAACAGAACATCTGGGACTCAAGCTGCTGCTCTGATATGGGATCTGGCGTTGCAGGTGGTAGCTTAAGCTGTGCCTCAATGCTGGCCCCAATGGACAGGTGTTTTTAAAGTGACTTTATGAGGTATAGCAGGGTTTTCCCCTATTATGATGGAAGAGCTCACTAGGAAGTGTTCCTGCCAACAGCAGTTTCCTGAGAGAATGAAGAGAACAGATACGTAAAGCATGTCTGCTATCAAGTACAACAGCCTTGATATAACAAAAGCTGCAACGTCCAGGATGGCAGGGACCCAAGTGTTTGGTCATCTTCTGCTACCTTACCTGGTGCATTTGCAGGGAGCTGGATTGGAACTGGAGTTGCAAACAGAAGCTTAACCCGCTGGCCCTACTGTTGGGTTTTTTATTCCAATGTAATGGATAGACTGTTTCCATGGCAGCTGAATTAGCAGTGAATTCCTTGGAGTAAGGTTAATGGTAGCTGTGTTTTGGGGGTAGTTTGCTATAGTTAGAAAAGGGAAGTTTCAGCAAGATATCTTTCTGCATCTCTGTAGCACAACTTTTTTCCAAGTGTGGGGGTAGGAGTGGGCCCTCACAGTGACGAATATGGCTTACAACTCAGAAACCTATAAGTTCAAGTTTTTAAGGAAACAAAAGATTTCAGTTAAAGTTTCCCAAAAAAGGAAAGCAGGGTATGTTCTCCACAAATAGGTATAATACTCTATTTCTTGTAGCATACATGTTATTGCCCTTCTGAAATTCAGATAAAAACTTGTAACAGATGGCTGTGTCATCTTTGCCTAGAATAATGAGGTATGCAACACTCGAAGGAATTGGAATGTCTTTTATTTCTTTTTTATGGTTTCTTGTAGCCTACCCATCATCAACTTGTTGACAGTGGAGAATCACTACTGGATCAAGGACCAGATTATCCATAATGACCTAATCATTGTGCTGTTCAGAAAGTTTTGGCTCTACTCGCCAGGAGTGGGCTTTTGGAAATCTCTGGGCTGTTGGGAAGCACGCTGCACTGAGCTCTGTTGGTGTTTTACAAAATATTCTCTTCCTTGAGTACAAATCCTAAAGCTTGTGAGACAGGATATTGTTCTGGGGCATTTAAAAAATGTTGCTTTCAATTTTACTATTTTAACAGATTTATTGAGTGCCATTGAACCAGAGACCTTTGGAAAGATCTTATTACAAAAAGAGCCTTCGGGTTGAGTACGCCTTTTCCAGGAACAAGAAAATGAAAGATGATGAGAATCCAGGAAAAAGCACACATGGATATACACGTAACCATCAACTTTGTTTTATTTCAGTCTTAAGGTGGTACCGCCGAGTCTTCTTTACCTATATCAACACACCGATGTCAAAGATCTCTGGTCTTTGAAATTTTCATTTTAATAGTTCAACTCCATTTTTAATGATGTAAAAGTTCTTTAGGAGTTCTTACACCAGTTTTAGATCAGTTCTGAAGTTTTATGGGATAAGGCTTGCCATTTTCCACACACCAGAAGTTACTTTATTTGAATACCAGGGTGTGTTTCTGCCTGCATACTGGCAAAGACTATTGGAAAAAAAAAAGTGTGAAATTCAATTTTATTGCTACCAGAAAATATTAGCCATAAGGTGGAAATGTGAGAAACCTCCCACTTTGCAAGAGACAGCCAAGATATCAGGACTCTGGGCTCTATCCACCTTGGTAATGAGTTCTTAGAACATTTTACCTAAAGTAGAGAATCCTTTTTTTAATTATAGTCATGAAAGGAGAGACCTACCATTCTTCACCCTTTCCTGAGTCTTACTGGCTAGAATGTGGATATCAATGGCTAGAGTTATGAGTAACCAGTGTGAACAATGATGTGGAAACCATGTGTTGAGAATGGCAGAGAAACAAGAGAGAAGCCTGGGTATGCTGATGGTCGTGTAGCTGCCGTTGAAGTCCAGGACGACAAGAAGGAGAAAGAGACTTTCAGTTTCTTTAAGTCAGAGGCTTGTGTCTTAAGGAAGACATTAAGGTAACCAAAACACATGTGTTGCTTTTTCTCTTCGGGGCCGATCTTTACTAATCCTTCTATTCCTGTAAGTATAAGTTGCCATGGACTGCACGTGTGTGCTCTGATTCGTGTGTGGGAGCCCGAACCAGCAATGTGAGGTACACTGTTTGAAGATGGAGCCTCTGAGAAAGATAGATCCTGGGGGTGGAGCCCTCAGGATAGGGTTGGAGCTCTGCCTCCCTCTTTGTCTCTCCACCCTGTGAGGATTCAGTTAGAGGATGCTGGCTGTGCACAAAGCCGGAGCAGAGCCCTCGCCAGGCAGTGGGTCTGTCAGTGCTTGGCTCTTGGACTGCCCAGCCTGTAGAACCATGAGAAACACAGTTGTTGTTGAATCCCTTCCATCTGTCGTATTTTGTTACAGAGGCCAAAGTGACTAAGACAAAGGATAGTGTGAAGAACTCTTAGGGACCTAAGAGTTTCAGCAGTTCTCATCCAGGAGTGATCTCGCTTCACCTGCACCCCACTTAATTCCTCTTATCTGTATTTTTAAAAGAAAATCCAAAACATTCTATCATTTAAGTCTACTTTTTTTATGTATCTCTATATCTCTAAAATATAAGAACCCTTGCGGTTTGATTTAATCAGATTCCAAACAAGGCCTACAGTGGTAATAGGTTAATATAAATGTTTAATTTTTTTAAAGAATATATTGATTTGTTTATTTCAAAGTCAGAGTTAGAGAGAATCTTCCATCTACTGGTTCATTCCCCAGATGACTGCAGCAGCCTGTAGTTGAACCAGGCTGAAGCCAAGAGTCAGGAGCTTCATCTGGGTGTCCTACATGGGTGGCAGGGACTCAAGCACTTGGGCCATCTTTCACTGCTTTCTCAGGCCATTAGCAGGGAACTGGATCAGAACTGGAAGAGCCAGGACAAGAACTGGCACCCATATGGGACGCTGGTATCTCAAGGGGCAGTTTTACCCATTCTACCACAATGCTGGCCCCATATGTTAAGTATCTTTTAACCTATAAGTCTCCCATTCATCTGTTTTCTTTTCTGTAGAATTTTTGGATGAAACACTGGGTTGCACAACTCATAGACTTTTCCATAGCTTGAATTTGCTGACTGTGTTTCTATGGTATGGTTTAATAGCATTCCCCATCTTCTGAACTTAATATAAAGTAGCAATTGAATCTAAAGCCTTGATAAATTAGGTCTTTATTCTTTATATGGCATAATACCTGACAGATGTGTGATGTTCCTTCTGCGTAAGGAGGCACATAAAATGTGGTTGACTAAATGTATGCATGTGTCTGTGATGCCTGTGTTTCTCATTACCTACATGGATTAAGTGTTGCAAAATTATACTGTATTTTTATCATTTCTTATGATTATTATTTTGAGTATCTTTTTGAATATGTAGATTTAGGTATGTTTTTTATGTTTTATTCATTGCTAGTATTATTCTTATTGATGATCAAATTGTCCCATCTTTGGCCTCTCCACACTGGCTCCTGAGTACTTTTGACACAATCCAAGCAGCCTCTGTTGAGCTTCCCTTTCCACACTTATCTTTAATATTCCCACCTGATGTCTGATGTCAGCTGTTTTTCCCCTAAGAAACCCTGCTTCTTTTTCATGAGAAATGATGTATAGAAACTGCAGTCAAGACTGGAAGGAGACTCATTTCTGTTGGGTTGATTGTTGTTTCCAAGCCCTTCTGAGTGCATGCTGACCATTCAGTGCATATAAGGCCCCCAGGGTTTTCCTCAGCCTTTCTGAGCTTACATCTCATTTTCCACACAGGAGAACCTTGCTTCTTAAGGATACTGGGAAGTATAATTAGAGCATGACATGATTACTCCTTTCCTTTAACCCAAACAAGACACACAAGAGTAGCTACCACCCATAGTATTACTGAAAGCAGCTGAATTATTTTGTAGTGGTTTTTCCCTCTTCGTGATATATTCCATTACGATGTAATGTTACTGTGTTTTAGAATCACCTGGGCCTTTGGCACAGCAGTAAAGATGTCACTCAGGACACCCACATCCCACATCTGAGTGCCTGAATTCCAGTCCCAGCTCCATGGGTGGTTCCAGCATTCTGCTAATGTCTACCATAGGAAGCAGCACGTGATGACCCAGGGACTTGGGCCCCTGCTGCCCACATGGAGACCCTGATGGATTCCAAGCTCCTGGCTTGGGCCTGGCCTAATCCAGCTGAAGCAGCCTTTTGGGGAGTGAACTAGCAGATGAAAGCTCTTTCTCCCTTTCCAAGAAATAAAAAGCAAATTCAAAATAAAATAAAATGACTTGGAACAGTCTAGATGTTAATATTTCCAACTAGATTTACATTTAATTTCATTTGTTATATTTTATTTTAAATTTAAGGAGGTTTTAAAAAATATCTGGAGCTAGCGCTTTGGTATAAAGGGTTAAGCTTCTGTCTGCAGTGCTGGCATCCCATAAAGGAACCAGTTCAAGTCCCAGCTGCTCCACTTCTGATCCAGCTCCTTGCTAATGTGCCTGGGAAATCAGAAGAGGATGCACCATGTGGGAGACCCAGAAGAAGTTCCTGGCTCCTGGCTTCAGGCCCACCCAGCTCCTGCCGTTGGGGCCAATTGGGGAGTAAACAAGCAGATGCAAGATCTCTCTCTCTCTCTCTGTGTGTGTGTGTAACTCTGCCTTTCAAATAAATACATACATATTTAAAAAAGAAAACATGCAATCCAGAACTCAGGGGCTCAATAAAAAACTTCAAAAAAATTAAAAATAAATTTTAAAAATCCTTTAAAAATATTGTAAAAGATTAGATGATTCCAAAGTCAAATAAACCATTTGGTAGTAAGCAAAGTAAGAGTGCCACAACATGTCTATGTCATAATCCCGGGAACTCATGAATATGTGTGATTACCTGGCAGGATTAGGGGTGTAGGTGAAATTAAAACTGCTCATCAGTGCATGTTAAATTGGGGAGATTATTCCTCATTACCCCGCTGATCTCAGTGTAATCATCAGGTTCCTGAAAAGTGGAACTGAGTGGCCAGAGCTGTGGTATAGGGGTAAAATCACAAGCATTCCATGTGGGCGCCAGTTCATGTCCTGGCTGCTCCACTACTGATCCCACTCCCTGCTAATGGCCTGCAAAAGCAGCAGAAGATGGCTGGCGTATTTGGATCCCTGCCATCCATGTGGGAGACCTGGATGATACTTTTGGCATTGGCCTGGTCCAATCCTGACTTTTACAGTCATCTGGGGAGTGAACCAAGGGATGGAAGATCTCTTCCTTTCTTTCAAATAAATAAGTAAATCTTAAAAAAGAAGAAGAAGAGGAGGAGGAAGAGGAGGAGGAGGAGGCTGGCACTGTGCCATAGTAGGCTAAACCTCTGCCTCTGGCACTAGCATCCCATATGGGCACCCATACAAGTCCCAGCTGCTACTCTTCCGATCCACCCCTCTGCTGTGGCCTGGAAAAGCAGAGGAAAATGGCTCAAGTGCTTGGGCACCTTCACCCAAGTGAGAGACCCAGAAGCTCCTGGCTGCTGACTTCATATGGGCCCAGCTCTGGCCATTGCAACCATTTGGGGAGTGAACCATCAGATGGAAGACCTTTCCCTCTGTCTCTCCCTCTCTCTGTCTGTAACTCTACCTCTCAAATAAATAAATAAAACCTTTAAATAAATAAAAAGAAGTGGAATTGGGCAATGGAAGGGAAAGAACCCAACAGATGGCAGAGAAGGACTTGATCAACCGTTGCTGGGTTTGAAGGTGAGGAAGGGGCCAGGAGATGCCGGTGGTCTATAGACGCGGAGAAAGGTAAGGAAATAGATTCCACAGTGCCTCTAAAAGCTTAACCTTTAGCAATAGTAAGTCCTATTGACTTCTGACCTCCAGAATTGCAAGCTAGTAAGTTGTGTTGTTTAAAACACTAAGCTTGTGGTAATTTGTTCTACAGAAAGACAATGCTCATTCTTACTGTAAAAGATAGATTTCGTCTTCTGAGAAAGAGAAAATTTACTATGATTGCAGGAGAGGGGCAGATAATATTAAAGCCCAAATCAATCTCCTTGTTCAGATACGGGTTTGGGAATTTATGGATTTGGGGTGAATGGGATGTAAGTGGACAAACTAGGTGACTGAACATGATAGGTGCAGAGGAAAGGGTGAAGGAGTCCGGAGAGCACATGCCTTAACAAATCATGCCTTGGCATACTTGATGTGTTTGAAGATGGCCCCTGAGACTTCATCAGAGATGTGTCATTCGACATTTTAACTCTCCAGACAGCCTGAGTTGATCCGTGCTGGTACCTGTCGCAATGTTGGCCGTAGCCAGTTGTGTCTGGTTTTACCAGGTACCCTAGAAAAACTGCTCAGCAGATATTTAGCAAAGCCAGCTATTATGTGATAGCAAGTGACCACACAGCAGGCAGGCAAATGACTAGCATTAGCTGTGAGTAAGTGACGCAGCTAAGGGAAGCAGGGTCCTCTGTTGTCTATGGCTTCAGTCTCAGCAATAGAAAAGTCATGCACAGATGTATCAAACAGTTGTCTCGTTTCTCTCCATATCTCCCCTGTACTATTTTTCCTCCTGTAAAATAACAATTAGGGGCCTGTGTTAAGGCACAGTAGGTTAAGTCACTGCTTGCAACACCAACATCCCATATAGGAGTGCTGGTTTGAGTCCCAGTTACTCCACTTCTGAATTAGCTTTTTGCTAATGCAGCAGAAGATGGACAAAATACTTGGGCCCCTGCCACACATGTGGGAGAACAAGGTTGGGTTTCTGGCTCACAGCTGCGGCCTGGCCTGGACCTGGCTGTTGCAGTCATTTGGGGGTGTGTGTGTGTGTGTGCGGTAAACCACCAGATAGAAAATATCTCTCTCTGTCTCTGCCTCTCTCTCTTTCTTTCTCTCAGTCTCTCTCTCTCTCTCTGTCATTTTGCCTTTCAAATAAATATGTAAAAAATAAAAATATGATTTCTATTTCAATTTAAACATCTATAAATACCATTTGTTCTATACACAGTTGTTGGGTTAAAGGATGTACAGAGGAAATGTGTATATAAAATATCTAAATGTTGCCAAATATCCATAAAGAATGTACAGTTTTGTATTCCTATTAGCAATATAAGAGAATACCTGTTTCCTCATAGCCTTCTCAACAGTTGTTGAACTTTTGGATGTCTGCCACTCGTAATCCATTTTTACTGTGGTACAGCACACAAAACGTGAGGCCTACCCTTTTAACAGATTTTTATGTGCACAGCACAATACTGCTAACTATGTGTACGTTGTGCAACAGGTCTGTAGCAGCTGTTCATCTTGCGCGAATGAAAGTTTATGCCCACTGAACAGCAACTCCCTGTTTTCCAAATCCTTCCATCCCCTGGCAACTAGCATAACATCCTACTTTCTGTTTCTACGAGCTTAATGATTAGATGCCTTATATAAATACAGTCAAACAATGTCTGTCTTTCTGTGACTAGCTTATTTAATTTACCATAATGGTTTCTTATACTGAAGCCTATGACAGGATTTTCCTCTTTTCTTAGGACTAACATTCCATCATATGTATACAGTATCATGCTTTCTCCTTTTGTTCATCCATCATGGACAGTTAAGTTTTTTCCATGTCTTGGCTATTGTGAATCATGCTACAATTAACAGAGGAGTGCAAATATTTCAAGGCCCTATTTTCAATTCTTTGAGATAAATATCAAGCAGTGGGTTTGCTTGATCATAAGGAATTCATTGTAATTTTTTGAGGTACTTCCATGCTGCTTTCCATAGTAATGGTATCATTTTACATTTATACCAACAATATACAAGTGTTCCGATTTCTCCAAATCCTTGGGAACACTTGTTATTTTTTTTTTAAGTTTTTGCCCATATTTTAACCATGTTGTTTGTGTTTTTGCTGTGACTACTAGGAAGTTCTTATATATTTTGAATAGTAACCCCTTATCAAATGTAAGGCAGCAAATGTTTTCTTCCAATCTGCAGGTTGCCTTTTCATTCTGTTGATTATTTTCTAAGCTGTACAGGAGTTTTTTAGTTTGACACAATTCCGCTAAACTGTCTTTGCTGTTGTTGTCTTCTTGCTTGATATCGTATCAAAGAAATCATTACCCAAACCAGTGTCATGAAGATTTTCCATTATTTCCTTTGAGGAATTTTGTAGTTGCAGGCCTTACATTTAAGGCCTCTAGTTCACTTTAAGCTTGTTTTTGTGTGTGGTGTTGGGTAAGGATCCAGTTTTATTCTTTCCCCTATGGATGCACACATTTCCCATCACCACTGGTTGGGGAGACTCTCCCATCCCCTTTGGAGAGGGAGTGCAAACCTTCACTCTCTGCCTTCATGTGCTGCTGTGTGTATGTCTTCGGCTTTGTGTTTTCTCCTCCCGTCAGATTAAGGGCCCACCAGTATGGATGACCTCATCTTGATCTTGTCTGGAAGGACTCTATTGTCAAATAAGCTCATAGACTGAGGTATGGAACCTTAGGACTTCAACATAACCATTGGGGGCACACAGTTCTACCCTTAACAACTAGTCTGGTTTTTTATCTGCTACCCTGGGTAACCAACCCTTGCTTGTACCCCTCTTCAAATTTCAAGTTACAAAGTTTAGCTTGCTTTTTAAAAGTAAATAGGAAAATACTTTTCATAGTTTTCCCTAAGGATGCTTTAGGAAACCAAAGCATAGATTACTTTTAGAAAAATTTAAAAATAACTATTACCAAATATTTTTCAAATTTTAAAATCTTTATTATTTTTGCTAATTATAAATGAATGCATACTCATTATAAAAATTCAAACAATTTAGAAACATCAGTAGAATATAAAACAGATCTGTCTGCGATATATCAGAGGAAGTGAAATAAAAATGCAGATTGTTGATATGTATTAAGTTATTATCCAGGGCTGGCGCTGTGGCGCAGTGGGTTGACACCCTGGCCTGAAGCACTGGCATCCCATATGGGCGCTGGTTCTAGTCCCGGCTACTCCTCTTCCGATCCAACTCTGCTATGGCCTGGGAAAGCTGTAGAAGATGGGCCCCTGCATCCGCGCAGGAGACCTGGAAGAAGCTCCTAGCTCCTGGCTTCGGATTGGCGCAACTCCGGTCATTGCGGCCAATTGGGGAGTGAACCATCGGATAGAAGATCTCTCTCTCTCTCTCTCTCTCTCTGTAACTCTGACTTTCAAATAAATAAATGAATCTTTAAAAAAAGTTATTATCCAACCCTTCTAAACCATTTCTTATTAAATTATTATTATTAAAGTTATTATCCAACTACTTCTAAACCATTTAAAATTTTGGATAAAATGCTTATATAAAAGACATTTTCTTGAAGTCATCAAAAATCTGCCAAGATGTAAGGAATTGGCAGTCTAAAATCGAAGGGGTGGGGCTCAGGGAGGTGAGCAGAGCACAGAGCTCCCAGGAATCCAAGGGCATTTGCTGTTCTGGAAACTTGACTCTTGGTTCTGACACCCTTGTCAGGTGACAGAAAGCAAATGCTATTATCATGGGTGTAAGAAGGGGATGAAAATTAAGAATGGGCGAAAAGGGGTAGACTTTATAGTAAATCGTCAGTGAGCTCTCACCAGGCATCTATAAGAAAACTCGTTCTGAAACTGAACTGAGGTATCCTAGAGGGCAGGGATACCCACCTCTGAGAAACAGGAAGGTGCAGCATAAACATTTCTTCTACATGGTCAGAACTTCTTAAGGGTGAACTTACTGGTAGGCATTTTGTCTCATAGTTAAGATGTTCCTGGATACTGTATCAGAGTGCTTGGGTTTTAGTCCAGGCTCCATTCACCATTCTGGCTTCCTGTTCATGTACACCCTGGGAAACAGCAAGTTATGGATCACATGTATGGGGTCCTGCCACCTACTCAGGGGTAGGATTGAGATCCTGGCTCCCAGCTTCAATTCTGTGTGACTCTGGCCACTGCAGGCATTTGGGGATTGAACAGAGGATGAGAGCTCTTTTCTGTGTGCGTGTGTGTGTGTGTGAAAAATGAATGCATGAGTGAAGAAGAATAATAAACCGACAAGTATATTCTTATAGAATTACTTTGGAAAGCATTGTGGTAGTTTCTTGTGAAGCTAGTCCTTCACCTACCACCTGACCCAGTAGCTCTATCCCCAAGAAAAACAAAGATGTACATTTGTTAGTTGCTCATTTATATGAATAAGGTTGATCGTGTATTTCAGAGTCATTCATAATGTCCAAGGCCTGGGGAAACTGTTGAAATGTCCATGAACTGGTAAATGGATAAATAAATTTTGGCATATTTATATCATGAATTACTCCTGAGCATAGAAAAAGAACATGTTACTGCTACATTTAGCAACATAGGTAGATCTCAAAAATATGGTGCTGAACAAGAGTAGGTAGACACAAAGGAGTACAAATTGCATGACTGCATTTACATACGATTTTAGAGCAGTCTCAGCTAATCTGTAATGACAGGGAGCACATTAGTGACTCTTTGGGGATGACTGTGGGGGAGATAAGACCTCAAATGGACATGAGAAATTTCTCGATAAAAACGTTATATATCTTGACATTGGAGGTGCTTACAGAGTTGCAAACATTTTCCTCAAGTCGCTGATATGTTTAAGTAAAGGAAGCAAGTTTTATGTAACTGATAATTAAAAGCAAGTTTTATATAATTGATATTTTGGTAGCTTTGTTTAAAATGTAAAAACAACAGCATAAAAGTGATCCCAGACTGGTAGAGCCACTTGGAACCTGGCACCAGATAGAGATTACTGTATCTCAGCCTTCAAAAAAAATCTGCACCAATAATTTTTCATGGACATTGCCTAACACACAATAAAAAATAATGAGGCATACACAGATACCTTGTATCACTGGTGAAAAGTGTAGAGAAACTTCAGTTTGCAAATCAAACTTGCAAAGACTTTATGTAGTGAAATGATCAGCTGTAGGTTGTAAAACAGTCATTTTCACTATGCTTCAAGGAAAAAAATATGTATGCAGACAATGCAACCCCATAAAAAGTGACCATGGAAATCTGAAAAAGAACCAAATAGAACAAAAGGTAGAAAACTGAACTTTAAATATTTGCTGGATGATTTTTAACAGAAGACTCAACTTTTCTGTAGAGAAAATTAGTAAATTGAAATGCAGGTTACAATATTAATCAGAATTTTATGCAAAATATGAAAGAAGGATTAGAAGATATTGAAAATAAAATGAACTCTAACATGTCTAACTGGATTTCCAAAGAAGTGGAAAAAGAGAATGAGAGAGTCAGTGTTTGAGATGAAGTCTAGGAACATTCTAGAACTAAGGACTACCTATTCACAAATACAAGAAGCCTACACATAAAAAATATTTTCATCCAGCCTTAAATAAGTATCACATTAAAATAACACATATTGATAAAAGTGAGGAAAGACAAAGACAACATCTTAGAAGAGTTACTTTCAAAACATTATTGATTAGAGTGAATATTATCAACTGAACTTCTCAATAGCAACAGTTTAAACCAGGAGGCAATACACTGAAAAAAAAATAATTGCCAATTCTGGTTATAAAACAAACAAGAAATGTTTTTTTAAATGAGTTTTTAAAAATTCTTTTTCAGGTAAATGGAAGCCAAGAGTTCGCTCTCAGCTGACCCTATCAAGGAAATGTTAATGCATGTACTACAGGCAAAAGATCATAGTCCCAGACCTGCAGGAAAGAATGAAGAACAATGAACGAGGTAAATGTCTGGATAAATCTGAAGGAAAAGTAAACAATACTAGTTTTCAGTTGAACTGAAACAAACAAACAAACAAACAAACAAGAGTTAATATAAGAAAAACATATGTGATAGGGCTTCAGAATTTTCACAGAATATTCACATTATCTTTCAGTTCCATTTCCCACAAACATTTTGAAGAGCCCGCATATACTTTTGTGTGTGTATGTATTTGCTTGCTGTATGACATATCTTTTTATTTTTAAATATTTATTTATTTATTTCAAAGGCAGAGTTATAGAAAGAGGGAGAGAGAGAAAGAGAGAGGGAGAGAAAGAGAGAGAGAGAGAGAAGAGGTCTTCCATTCACTGGTTCACTCCCAAATGGCCACAGTGTCTAAGGCCGGGCCAGACTGGAGCCAGGAGCCAGGATCCAGGAACAGGGATCATCCTCTGATGCTTTCCCAGGAACATTAGAATGGAGCAAGGTTGGAAGTGGAGCAGCCTGGACCTGAATGGATAACCATATGGGATGCCAGCATAGCAGGTGGTGGCTTAACCCAATATGCCACAATGCCAACCCTTGTATATTAAATATTACAACGAAAGAGGTTTTTAAAAACTTGAAGCACTGCTCACAACAAAAAAACGGTCTTCACATCTTCCTTGAATATCCATTGATCATAGATGAAAGGGTTCATTTAAGGACCTCTATTCTCTCAATTCTATTCATTTGGCCAATTGGTCTGTCCTTCTGCCAGTACCAAACTGTTTTGAATAAAACAGATTTGTAGTAAGTTAAGAAAAGCTCATTTTAATTTGTGAGGCAGAGAGACAGACAGACACAGAGAGAGAACTCCTATCCCCTGGCTCACTGAGCTGGGTGAAACGGGGAGCTGGGAATTCCATGCACATCTCCCACAGGGGTAGCAGGAACCAGTTAGTAGAGCCACTGCCTTTCAGGGTCTGCATTAGCAGGAAGCTGAAGTCAGGAGTGGAGCCAGGAATCTGACCCAGGCACTCTGATGTGGAATGCGAGTATCTTAACTGCGAGGCTAAATGCGCGCCGCAGATTTATAATAAGGCTTACATCTGTGAAGGCTTGGAAAACCATAGCTCACAATGAAGATCTCTGATCGACTCTGCTCCGGCCTTCCTGTCTTTCACTCTCACGTTCCGCCAAGACAAGCCGTAGAAACTGGAATCCCTCTTTCCTAAAGTGAGTCGTGGGCCACATAGCCCCTTCTTCTCAGACAGCCATGGAGCTTAAAGATAGGACTCCAGTCTGTCCCCTTCTTCTCAGACAGCCATGGAGCTTAAAGATAGGACTCCAGTCTGTCCCCTTCTTCTCAGACAGCCATGGAGCTTAAAGATAGGACTCCAGTCTCTCCCCTTCTGCATCCCCGCTGGCCATCAGGGAAGCAAGACTCATTCCAGAGGACCCCGCCCCAGACCAGGGAGGGAGAAGGGCTGCAGCAGAGGGGCCGAGGTGAATCTGCGCTTTCCCACCTGGTCTGTTTCCAGTGGCTCCTGCGCTTCTTGTCAGTCACATTCCTGCACAGCTGCCCTGCCTCCTCATTACACTTCCTCCTCGGTGTAATAGCCAGTGGCTTGCTTTGTGCCTTCAGCTCTGCATGCTGAAGACTGTGTGCCATGAAGTGGTCACCAAGTGAATTTGTTACGCCTTTCTCTGGTGAACCTGTGAGCAACCCAGGGACCGTCACCTTTTCCAGCCCCTGCAGTTGCTTTGGTAGTACTGGTCTCTTAACAGTATTGTGTTCCAATCCATGAGCAGGGGCTATCTTCCCACTTACTTGTTTTCTTTGATTCCTCCGCAGTGTTTTATAGATTTCAGTGTACACATCTTTCTCTCCTTTGATTTCACATTAAATAAAGTTTTATTTATATATTTAATTATTTATTTATTTTAAATGGTAGAGTGATGGAGAGAGAGAGAGAGAGAGAGAGAGAAATAGAGACAGAGCGGTCTTCCATCTGCTAGTTCACAACAGCCAGAGCTGGGTCAGGTGGAAATCAGGAGACTGGAACTCCATCTGGTTCCCTCACGTGAGTGACTGGGGCCCAAGTACTTGGAACATCCTCTGCTGCCCTCTCAGTTGCATTGGAAGCAGAGCGGCTAAGACCTGAACCAAGCACTCTAATACAGGATGGTAGCATTGCAAGCAGCAGCTAACCCTGCACCACAACGTTGACCCCATCTTCCACCTCTTTGATTATGTTAATTCCTAAGAGTTTTGTTTCTTTGTATGCTATTGTAAAAGGAGTTGTTTTTCTTGATTTCCTTTTCAGATTGTTCATTGTTATTGTATAGAAATGTAACATAGTTTTGCATGTTGTTTTTGTATCTTGCAACTAGACTGAATTCATTTATTAGCTCTAACAGATTTTTGTGAAATCTTTAAGCTTTATAGTTAATATTTTAAAATGTTCATGTAACATTTATATAAACTGATTACCTAATAGGCCATGAAAAACACCTCAATAAAACTTAAATTAGAAATTCCTCAGGCCACACTCTCTGACATCAGTGAAACGCTGTTAGAAGCTGAGGACACAAGGGCTGGTATAGAGATGCAGTGTGTTAAGCCACTTCTTGAAACGCTACCATCCCATATTCTAGATTTGGCTTGATTCCTGGCTGCTCTGTTTCCCATTCAGCTTCTTGCTAATGCACCTGGGAGAATAGCAGAAGATGGCCCAAGTACTTGGGTCCCTGCCAACCATGTGGGAGACCTGGATGGAGCGCTGGACTCTTGGCTTCGGCCTGGCCCAGCCATGGCTGTTGTGGCCATTTGGGGAGTGAACCAATAGATGGAAGATATCTCTGTGTCTCTGTCTCTCACTCTGTTACTCTTCCTTTCAAATAGATAAATCTTTTTTAAAACAGTTAAGAACACATCAAAAAACCAAATACACATACTATACATACATACATGAGAGAGATTGTTATGTTAAATACCTTTTGAATTTAAGAAAAAAAAAACTTAACACTGTACTTATTAAAAAAGAAATGCAGGGGTCAGCATTTGGCACAGTGGTAAAAATGCTACTTCGGGCTTGGGGCACCTGCATCCCACGTCAGAGTGCCTGGTTTGAGTCTTAACTTCACTCCCGGTGGCTCCTCTTCCCATCCAGTCTCTGTTATGGCCTGGGAAAGCAATGGAAGACAGCCCAAGACCTTGGGCCCCTGCACCTTCATGGGAGACCTGGAAGAAGCTACTGGCTCCTGGCTTCAGATCAGCTCAGCTCTGGACATTAATGGTAATTTGGGGAGTGAACCAGTGGATGGAAGATCTCAATCTCTCTCTGGCTCTACCTTTCCCTCCAGCTCTTTCAAATAAATAAAATAAATCTTAAAAAAAAAATAGACTTAGGGAAAATTTGTAAATGAAGGATCTGTTGCCTGCAGAGTCCAAAAGGGCCCAATTGGGCTTGTTTCAGTGTTGGTGGTATGAGGGGCAACTGCTGCTTCTGAAAGTATCAGCGTGGTGAGGCCCCGTCCTGTGTCGGGGCGGGGGTCCAGCCCCATCCTGTTGGGGGACAGGGGTCCAGCCTCATCCTGTGTTGGGGGCAGGGGTCCAGGCCCTGTCCTGTTGGGGGGCATGGGTCCAGGCCCCATCCTGTTGGGGGGCAGGGGTCCAGGCCCCGTCCTGTGTCGGGGGCAGGGGTCCAGCCCCGTCCTGTTGGGGAGCAGGGGTCCAGCCCCATCCTGTGTTGGGGGCAGGGGTCCAGGCCCCATCCTGTTGGGGGGCAGGGGTCCAGCCCCATCCTGTGTTGGGGGCAGGGGTCCAGGCCCCATCCTGTTGGGGGGCAGGGGTCCAGGCCCTGTCCTGTTGGGGAGCAGGGGTCCAGCCCCATCCTGTGTTGGGGGCAGGGGTCCAGGCCCTGTCCTGTTGGGGGGCAGGGGTCCAGGCCCTGTCCTGTGTGCGGGGCGGGGGTCCAGTCCCCGTCCTGTGTTGGGGGCAGGGGTCCAGCCCCGTCCTGTGTCGGGGACAGAGGTCCAGGTCCCATCCTGTGTGGGGGTCAGGGGTCCAGGCCCTGTCCTGTGTGTGGGGTGGGGGTCCAGGCTCTTTCATGTTCTGCACATCCTGAATGGCTCTGTCACAGGAACCTCTGCGAAAGAGAATGCCATGAGGGCAGTGCTGTTCCTGTACTCTTGGAGGAACCTGGATGTGGTTAAGACCTGGCCTGCAAGGATTCTGTGTTTAAAGTCTGCTCCAATCTCTGACTAGTCTCTGGGTCACATGTGTGCATTGTGTACACGTGGAGTAGACTCCAAACAATGCGGCTAAGACTAGGAGAACCCATCTGGAATTGGAGCCGCTGCTAGGTGGCCAGTCTGTCAGAGTTTGTCCAGGACTCTCCTTGGTTGAGTACTGACAGTCCTTTATTCTGGGAGCCCCTATCGGTTCTAGGAAGAGTGGATGACCGCTCACTCCAAATGCTTCCCAGCAGAGAGTCTACAGCTTGAATCCGGCGAAGGGCGTAAGCGAATGAACGAAGACCATCAGGAGGAATATTGTAGATTCGAGAGTCTCCACGACGCAGCATTCACGTTGTGTTGCGGACAGAATGCTTGTGTCCTTCTCATATTTGTGTGTTGACGTCCAAGGAGTGGGGCCTTTGGGAGGTAGTTAGGTCAGGAGATGAAGGCTCTCATGAACGGGATCATTATAAGAAGAGAATAGGAACTGCTTCTTTCTCTTGCCATGTGAAGATGCAGGAAGAAGACTGCCGGTCAGCCAGGAAGCAAACCTGCTAGCTTCTTGATTTTGCAGTTCCCGGCCTCCAGAACTCTGAAAAATAAATATTTGCTGTTGAAGCTCCCCTACCTATGGTGACTTGTTATGACAGCCTGACCTAAGACATGATGTTCAGCGGAAAGAGAATCTCTGGAGACAGCCACTCAAGATGATCAAATCATTGGGATTATTGATAAAAAGGCCTGTAAACTGTATTTAATTATGTGAAAGAAAATGAGGAATGAATGAGAAAACAGGCACTCTCAGAAGAAAAATGAAAAGTATTAGTGAGAACCAAATAGAAATTTCATCTTGAAAACAAATTTTTAAAAAATGGCAATATAACTAACAGAAAGAAAGAGAAGAGAATAAACAATCTCGTGGACCTTTGGTGTGACTTAGAGGTAAGGTAATTGGTGTCCCCAAAATGTTGAGAGAGAGAGAGAGACAAATGAGCAAAAATCAACTCCTCAAGTTCAATGAACGAGTGAGAAAATTAACGAGTACTATAGAACCTCTATGATATCAGAATAAAATAATCTATTAAAAGAACTATAATTGGGGGCTGGCTTTTTGGTAAAGTGGGTAAAGCCGCTACCTGTGATACTGGCATTCCATATGGGCTCCGGTTCATGTCTTGGCTGCTCCACTTTCCTTTTTTGTTTTTAAAGATTTATTTTATTTGTTTGAAAGGCAAAGTTACAGAGAGAGGTAGAGACAGAGAAAGAGAGAGAGAGAGAGAGATCTTCTGTCCATTGGTTCACTTCCCAAATGGCTGCAACAGGTGGAGCTGAGCTGATCCAAAGCCAGGAACCAGAAGCCTCCTCCAGGTCTCCCACGTGGGTGCAGGGGCCCAAGGACTTGGGCCATCCTCCACTGCCTTCCAGGCCGCAGCAGAGAGCTGGATTGGAAGCGGAGCTGCCGGGACTTGAACTGGCACCCATATGGGACGCTGGAGCTTCAGCCCAGGGCTTTAACCTGCTGCACCACAGTGCCAGCCCCTGCTCCACTTTCTCTCCAGCTCCCTGCTAATGGTCTGGGAAAAGCAGGGAATATGGCCCAAATACTTGCCACCCATGGGGGAGACCTGGCTGAAGCTCTTGGCTCCGGTCTGTCTCAGCCCTGGCCAACGTAGGCACTTGGGGAGTGAACCAGTATATGGAAGACCTTTGTTTCTCTCTGTCTCTCCCTCTCTCTCCATAACTCTGACTTTCAAATAAATAAAATAAATCTTTTTTTTAAAAAAATTATCACTTTGGGCAGAGTTTTAATAGTACTATTTAAGGAAAATTGGATAGTTATTATTAAAAATGTATGGTAAGTGTGGGCACCCAGCACAGCAGTTAAGGTGCCGCTTGGGAAAGATGACCGATCAACGTGCTTGGGTTTGAGTGCCAGCTCTGCTCTAGTTCCCGAGGATGCTCGCCCTGGGAGGCGGCAGGTGACTACGCAAGTACTTGAGTTCCTGCTACCCATGTGGGGAACCCAGGTGAGTTCCAGGCTCCAGGCTTCAGCCTGGCCCAGCGCTGGATGTTGTGGGCATACGGGGAGTGAACCAGAGGTAGAAGATCTTTATTTGTCTCTCTCTGTCTTTCAAATAAGCAAATAAAATTATTTTAAAAAAAACCTCTTTACAGTAGTTTAGCCTGTTTGTTGAGTGTAGACATCATGTCCATGCTTGTTTTACAGTCCCTCCCATTGCTCCTGGGCGTGTTCTGTGGGAAAGCCCCACTCCTCTCAGTCAGGCTGGGTGCAGGTATTAGGAGAACTCACGCTCATGTATTCAGGTCTCTTGACTACCTGTGTCTGATGAGCAACAGGCTCGGTGGATCTGTAGCCCCTCTGTTCCCAGTCCCATTTTCTCCTCCTCCGTTTTTTAGAACTTTCTCATAGAGGACATATACAGTCCTGCAGCCAGCTCTCCGCTGTGTTCCTCTTTCTGAAAATATCTGATTTGTCCCACTCTCTTTGCTGCTTCCTCCCATCTACACCCACCTTCTTCCCCTCCAGGCTGTTTAAACTGGAAACACGACCCACGTCCAGGGCAGCAAGGTCACGAACACAGTCGTGGGCAGGCTTCCTGGGCCTCTGCCTTCAATTACACCCTAAAGGGGTATCTTTTCCTTGGGAAGGAGTTGCTTACCTGTCTGGCTCTCAAAGAACCCCCTGGGTGGGTATTAGGATGGAGGAAGGCTCTGGCTCTTCCTGCCATGGGCACTCTTCCAAAGCCAGTCACCTAGGGTCTGCATTGTCCCAACTCATTCTTACAAAGGCAGTGGGCAAACTACAAGAACCTTTGGAGGAGTGGGCTCATGACCAGGAGACATGCCGCCTGTTTACTCATTCATTTAGAAAGTGTTGATTGAGCTCCTACTGAATGCCCACCCCATCCCAGGCGTTATGAATAATGGTAATAATAATAGCAATTGCTGGGGCTTCGGCGGCACCCATCTAAGTGACTAGGATATGTTAACTCCACAGACAAGTAAATTAGGCTTTAACCCCAGGGGAAATACACACACACACACACACACACACACACACACGTAGTGTGATATAAACAATGATAAATGGGCACAGGCCAACACACTGAACCCACCACAAAAGGATGAGGTTCAAACATCTGCTGAACTGGTTGCCCGGGTTACAGGGGCTGTCCTCTTACTACTTCCTGGCCCGCTCAGCTCAGTGGGCTTCAGTACCAGGACGTTTGCCAGGGAAGGGTACACACAGTTCTCTCTCAGTCAGAAGTTTTCTTGCTCCAGGGCTGCTTCTTACAGGGTGTAATGGCTTGACAACATTCCCCTCCTTTTGTCCTCAGAGTCGGTGGGACGGTGACATTTCCGTGTGACAGCTATGCAGCGCCTGACACTCTGGCAGCTAGGAGGGGCATGAATGCCTAGGAGTTTGCTCCCTGTGATGAGAAGATTCTGAAAGATGCAGCCAAGGGAAGGCTCTTGGAGGTGCCCATCCCCCAGCAGCAGTTTTCAACATGTGGTCCCAATCACGAAACATAGCATCCCTTGGTACCCTGGGCCCGTAGCCATCTGGGTGTCAACAACTCTAATTCCAAAGTTTCAGGAGTCACATTAGTCTCTTTTCTTAGACTGTTGGTTTGCCTGAAAAGATCCTTTTTTTAAGATTTAAAAAAAATTATTTGAAAGGGAGAGTTAACAGAGAGACAGAGGGAGGGCTAGATAGAGATCTTTCATCTCCTGTTTCACTCCCTAAATTGGGCCAGGCTGAAGCTGGGAGCACAGAGCTTCCTCCAGGTCTCCCACGTGGGTGCAGGGCCCAAGCACTTGGGCATCCTCCTCCTTCTCAGGTATACTAGCAGGTGGCTGAACTATCCTTTATACCCATCCAACGACAGGTACAAATTCTTACGTAGATATTTCTCCACAATGGCATATTTAGAAAGAAGCCAATGAACATTTACTCTTAGCACCTGTGAACCCAAATATAGCTTGTGACTGGTTCTTATATAGCCCTTGGACTGAGGAAGGTTTTAGAGCTTTGAAAGTTTGTTAAAAAACAAAAACCAGAAACAGGCACCACGAAGTGGCAGGTACAAGATAGTCCTCTAATACTTTGCTCTCTGCTCACCCTTTCATTTGGATAATACGTCAAAGATCTTATTTAATTAATTTGGATTTAACTTTCATTTTTCTTTTGTAAATGTAGCCTAGTGTCCAGATCCATCAAGGAATAAAGTTTTCCTCATGTCCTGAGTTGGGTGTTCTGTTGGTGACATTTAAACTTTGCACTGCTTTTGTCACTCGCTAATGCCCTGAGCGGCTCCAAAGACTCTATGGTGGCTCATTTCTATTTGCCCTGAAAGCTCTTGATGTTCTGCAAAGCTGTCAGGTTTTCAGTCACAATCCCCCGCCCCCCCGACTGGTCCAGACTGCCAGAGCAACACCTGCACAGTGGCCAGGGAGCACCCTCGAGGTCACCTAGAGGTCACCCCTTGCTTCATTTCTAATATGGTCTCCACCCCAGGAGCAGATGAAGCCTCATTGCACAGCCTGTTGAGGCCTGTTTCTGAATTGCACCTGTGTAGACCTGTACTCATCCCACACCTGATGAAAAGCCCTCCCCCATGGATTCGTTGCCCCTCCAAATAAAAGACACCTGACTCTGCTTCTCATGCAGTCATGGCTTTGGAAATGATTGACGTGTCTCCTTCTTCGCTGCAAATACGTTACTCTGTGTGACAACTTGTGTTGTATTTCTTCTGTCTCATCAGGAAGTGGGCCGGCAGTGTGGGGCCAACTTGTTTTACAACTGCCTGTCATCTTCCTGGAGAGGAACAGTGCCCTGTGCTTCATTCCCCACCGGCCAGTGCTTATCAAGAGGACACAAAGAAGAACAAAGTTAAATTCGCTCTGAATCCTGGGAGAACAGTAGAGGAGCTGGACTTGAAAGTGGATACGGTGTGATGAGCTCTGCCTGCTGAGCTCAGATAACACATATAAAAGGATGTGGACTTAATATTCCACTGTAGGGGCCGGCACTGTGGCATAGTAGGTTAAGCCGCTGCCTGTGACACTGACATCCCACACGGGTGCCGGTTTGAGACCTGGCTGCTCCATTTCCAATCCAGCTCCATGCTAATACACCTGGGAAAGCAGCAGAAGATGGCTCAAGTGCTTGGGCTCCTGCCACCCACATGGGAGACCTGGAAGAAACTCCTGGCTTCTGGCTTCGACCTGGCCCAGTGCTGGCATCTGCAGAGTGACCAGTGGATAGAAGTGCTGTCTCCCTCTCTGTGACTCTGCTTTTCAAATAAATAAAAAATAAATCTCTTAGAAATATCCCATTGTAGGCTGTGCTCTTAAGGTGGACATTTTGGTTGCCTTCAGTGTTTCTTCTATTAAAATAATGTTGACATTCATAACTGTACATAATTCTATGTAGGAGCAGAATTGTTGGGTTAAAGTCCATGTGCTGAGAGACTAAACACAGCAGTGGACAACTGCCAAACTACAGCCAGCCCCCCATTTCCATGGGATTAACTGACCAGGGATCAGAAATATTTTACAAAAATGTATCTGTACTTAAAATTTTAGACTATTTTTCCTTATTCTCTAAACAGTATAGTAAGTTTAATAACTACTTACTAGCTTTCACACTGTGTTAAGTGTTATTCCTAGAGATTTTTTTAAAAGTATGTACAGATTATATACAAAGACTGCATCATCTTATAATAGGGAGTTGAGCATCTGTGGATTTTGGCGTCCGTGGTGGGAAGGGAGTCCTGGAACCCTTGCCCCATGGGTTCCAAGGGATGACTGGTGACATAAAAACAGAACTCTGACAGCAGTCTGCAGCCACCAGCCAGGAAGCCAAGTAGTCATGTCGGTAGCTCTTGCCTCCAGATGGTTGGGACTTGATGAGTCACTGGCAGCTTCCCTGCTTTTGTCCCTGCTGCCTACCAAGGACCAGTCGAGAAAAGCTAATACATGCCCTGAATGGGATGACCCCCTTCAACTTACCTGGTTCACGCTTTCCCGCGCTGACAGCCTCAGTTTTCCACTACAAAGCTTTCACAGTCCCTCTGCCTGCCTTTGAGTCTCCGCCTAAACACAAGTGTGGTGGCTGATTCTCCTGAGATGAAAAACACTGAATAAATAGCCTTTGTTCTCATTTATTTCCAGTTACAGTGGAGCTTCCAGTAAGACATGTTCTACACTCCCTGTTGCATGAAGGCCAGCCTTTGACTAGGGCTGGTCTCCACAGAGGCCCTTGTGACTTGCTGCTGTCAGTGTGGTAAGTCAGCTCTGGGTCTAAACTCTGCTCTTTCTGTGTCAAGTTCCTTGACTAATGATGCTCAGCTTGGCACTCAGGTCTTTTGTTATTTCATAAGACTTTATTTGGTTTATTTGAAAAGCAGAGTTACAGAGAAAGAGAGAGAAAGAGATACAGAGACAGAGATCTTCCATCCACCGCTTCACTCCCCTAATGGATGCAATGGCCAGGGCTGGACCAGGCAAAGCCGGGAGCCTGGAACTCTGTCCGGGTCTCCCACATGGATGGCAGGGGCCAAGCACTTGGGTCGCCTTCTGCTGTTTTCCCAGGGATATCAGCAAGGAGCTGAATTGCAAATGGAGCAACTGGGACTCAAACTGTTGTCCATATGGGATGCAGGCAGCAGCTTAACCTGCTACGCCATACATCAGCTCCAGCTAGGGCTTTCTAAGACCCAGGGAGTGGTTCGCATTAATTTGGCCTCCTTCGTGGAATCAGGGCAACTTTCGTCAGTCCACTTTGCTGTCTTCCATTTTGCTGAGTTGTGTTGTGTTGTGTCGTCTAGCAAGTGTTGTTTGTCCTAAGAAGGAGAGTCAGGGGCAGAACACAGGCACAGGCCCTACTTGGCTGTTTTCTGAGCTACCCTCACTTTTCACTGGACTGGCATCCACGTGAACACGTTTTGCTGCAGGCAACTGATAAAGCTGGCTGGGGTTCTCAGTCTGTTTTTTTTTTTTTTTTTTTTTTTTTGACAGGCAGAGTGGACAGTGAGAGAGAGAGACAGAGAGAAAGGTCTTATTTTACCGTTGGTTCACCCTCCAATGGCCGCAGTGGCCGGTACACCGCGCTGATCCGATGGCAGGAGCCAGGAGCTTCTCCTGGTCTCCCATGGGGTGCAGGGCCCAAGCACTTGGGCCATCCTCCACTGCACTCCCGGGCCACAGCAGAGAGCTGGCCTGGAAGAGGGGCAACTGGGACAGAATCCGGCGCCCCGACCGGGACTAGAACCCGATGTGCCGGCACCGCAAGGTGGAGGATTAGCCTAGTGAGCTGCGGCACCGGCCCTCTCAGTCTGTCTTGAGAGGTCTTGCCTGCCTGGCTTGATCCACAGTGTTCTTTCTGGCTGTCTGCCTCCAGGAGGAGCAGATTGTTGAGTCCGCGTTTGGAGGTGGCTCACTGTCTGTCTAGGACTGAGATGCCAGACGCACAAGCCGTGCATTCCCACTGACTACCGCCAGGTCTCACGAAGTTGTCTGAGTCTACATCCTCTCCCTGATCTTGGAAACCTCCTGCTTCCTACACGTTCTCTGAGTATCCTCCTTATCTCACAGTCTCTCTCTAAATGGTGTAATTTCATCAGGAATCATCGCATCTTTGAGGGACTACTCTAGAAAACATTTGATTTGAGCAAACTGGTTAATCTGAAAGGAAGGAAAACAGCATTCCGCAGACTCAATGAAAGTCATTTTTTGTCCGGGGTGGGATGGGGGGAGGTTTGTTACGCAGAGGCCTCCAAATAAAATTCTGAAGCAAAAATTGCTTCACTGAAGTATTCTTTGACTAAAACTGAGGAGCATTTGGGCCAACTTAAGCCAGAACAAAGAGCCTCTTCCTAAGAAATCTCCCACCCCTGTTTCGTCTCCATTGGCTTTCCTGTATCTGGCTGTTCTTCCCTCTTTCATTCCTGACCTCTTCCCTTTATGACGTCTTTCCTTTCACACCTCCTTCTCCATCTTCCTTTGGTTCACATCCCCTACCTTGTCTAAAGAATCCTCCTATAACCACTCAAGGCCAGTTGCCTCTAAGAGTCTATCTATGCCTCCCAAGAGCCCGGCATGCAGGCAACTGTAGAATTTCAACCTTGGACTTGAGCTGAATTAAGAGCTATAACTAAAGATTTTCATCACACCCCAAAAGACCAGCAAATATTCACAGAAGAATGTAGAATTCATTTGGGGGCCTGTGACCCAAGGTTACCTGACCTATATCAACTTGTACACAAGTTGGTTAGAAACTCAGATGCTAGATCTGGATGATAAAAGTTGATTGGTTGATGCAGAAGAGGCCCCAGAGAGTCTGCCTTCACATATTAAACCTGAGGGTCAAGGAAAGGCCCAAATACAGGACTCTTAAAAACCATACCCAAAAGGCTTCCAACAAAAATCTGTCGGGGCATAATTTCATCACTCAAACAAAAACATGAAACTGTAGGACATTTTTGGTCTAGGCTAGAAACGACTTTGAATAACATTGAACATTAGAGAAGATGGTGATGTAACTCTAGCCTTTTCATCTTGTTTTGCCAATGGAATTGAACCTGAAATTGGAAAGATAATTTAAAAACAGATTAGAATAAGGAATTGTTCCCTTAGCTGAACTATAATACCTGGAAGAGGTAGAATATGTTAGAAGGAATTTAAAACAAAAATAACATTACATTGCAAGTCAGCTGTGGTCCTGCAGATCACACAGCTAGGTGACCCACTCATTTACTACCCACCTATACAGTAGGATACTTGTGGATGTCCATAACTGGGAAAAAGATCATCCCATCACACACACACACACACACACACACAGAGAGAACAAAAAATGAAGACAGAAAAATCCCCCAATTCAGATCAGTGAAACTTTGCAGAAGGACAATGGCCAATATCCTGTCTTACCCCGAATGACTCAAGGTGAGTCACTGTGAACGTAGATTTCACTCCTATGACTTGCTGGAAGATACTCTTCTCAGTAAATCCTGTCCCTCTGGTCAACCTCTTCCTTGAAGTAAACATAGCCTACAGGGAGGTGGTTGGTATTTCTAACAACCCACAGGTAACCCTTGGGCCCTTCCAGCCTTCTGGGACCACCTCTACAAATTCGGTGGGGAGAGACCTCCTCTGCAATTGGAATTATACTGTTTGATGCATACCAGTGAGTGTACTTCTGCATGTTCCGGAGGACTCCTCTATTCATTGCCAAGTGGGTTGCTCTGGCAATCAAATTACGTTTGATACAGGCTTCAAATGAGGATTACAGAGCAATGTAGGCCTGGGAAACTTTGCTTTAGAATTTAATGGAGCATTCTGAACTTCGTAGAGACAAATTACAGATAAATTATTCTCAACAATAGCTAGTGTAGGATATATACAGCACCCCAACATAAATATCTCTAAATATGGCCGGCACCACGGCTCACTCGGCTAATCCTCCACCTGCAGCACCAGCACCCCAGGTTCTAGTCCTGGTTGGGGTGCTGGATTCTGTCCTGGTTGCCCCTCTTCCAGGCCAGCTCTCTATTGTGGCCCAGGAGTGCAGTGGAGGATGGCCCAAGTGCTGCACCCGCATGGGAGACCAGGAGGAAGTATCTGGCTCCTGGCTTCGGATCAGCGCAGCGCACCGGCTGTATTGGCCATTAGGAGAGTGAACCAACGGAAGGAAGACCTTTCTCTCTGTCTCTCTCTCTCACTGTCTAACTCTGCCTGTCAAAAAAAAAAAAAATAGAGGAAAAAAAATCTCTAAATATTTGGCAACATGAAATTTAATTTGAAACAAAAATTGGGGAAACCAGTAGTCAACTGAGCAGATGTCTTGCATTTTGATACATTTCCATTTCCATTTCCATTTCCATTAGATGATAATTATGGGAACAGCCTCATCAGGGTTGATTAATATATGGTGGTCACCCCTTATCCTTAGAAGATATATTCCAAGACCCCCAGTGAACTCCTGAAACTGTAGACAATCTGAATCCTGTAATCAAATATCTTTTCCATCTTATTTACTTACCGTGCATTGTAGCTATAACTTTTGCAGTTTGAGGTGTGGCAGCAAAAGTCCTGCACATTTCTTTTTCCTTCTTCACAGTTTGACAGGTAGAAGACGCACCCTCACCATAGATCTCAGCAGCCTCCGCGCATGACCTTTTCCCTTTCCCTTTCCCTGCTGAACAGAGAGCTTTCACTTTTTCACTTAAAGGAAGAACTTTATGGCTTCTCATGGGTTTTATATCTGAATTGCCAGTATCACAAGTCTTGTGCTTTGGGGCCGCTGTTATGTCAAGCACTGCAGTACCTTAATAGTGGATTCGGTGACCGAGGTGGCTGCTAAGTGACCAACACGTGGGTGGATTTGCTGTGGAGTGGGATGATGCAAGATTTAATCAAGATGCTTAGAATGGCATGTAGTTAAAAATTCGTGACTGGTCAGCTTCTGGAACTTTCTACGTTTTAGACCGTGGATGACCATGGAAAATGAGGTCTCTGATGAGGAGGCCTCTTACAGTGACGAGTCCTTGAACACTGACCTCAGCAGTTCAGTGCTGACTCGTGAGGACGGTTCACCTCCTCACCAGTGCCCCGACTCCAGGCTCCAGCCCCAGCCCCTCTGGCCTTCTTGCTTCTGCAGGGTCCTTCCCTCATTCAGGAATTCCCCAGGAAAGACCAGCAAGGTGCCTGCGCCTGCGCCTGCGCCTGCCTCTCCTCCCCGAGGCCAGAGGTGGCAGGTGGCTTTTGGGGATGGGATGCACAGAGGGGAGGTTTGCTCCCTTCTCCGGTCCCGTGGCACCAGCTGCGGCTGCCGCAGGCCTGCTCTGCAGCAGTTGGTCTCATCAGGACTCCGCTCTCAGGGACTGGATCCCAAGTCACAGCAGCTCAACCAGAAGTTTCATCAGTTGGCTCAGCTGGGCAGGACAGGGGGAGGCAGGGTGGTTGGGGCTGCTCCATCCTCTCCCGTTCACCTCCCCGTCTCTTGTCTTCTTCGCTCCCTTTCTTCCCTCTTTCTCTCCTCTCTCCGTTCCCATCTCCCTGTCCCTTTGCCTTTCCCCACATCTTCCTCCCCACTCCTCTCTCCTCTCTTCTCAACTCTCCTCCCTCTTTCCCCTCCCACCTCTCTCATTCTTTTCTTCGTGTCTCTCTGCCTCATTCTGTTTCCTCTCTGTCCTCTTTCTCCTCCTCTCTTTTGGTCTCATGACCTCTCTCATCCCCCCCCCCCCCCCCCCCGCATCTCTCTTCTACTCCAAACAAGCTTTGTCACAGAGCCCAAGAGATCCAACCAATCTCGCATCTTAAAGACCCCACAACCGAAGAAGACACTACTCTTGCAGGCCAGCCCCAGCTGGACAATACTGGGGTGGACTCTGAATGGCCCAGACAATGGCTAGGTCACGTGATTGGAAGGAGCCAGGCAGTGCCAGTCTGGGGATACGAAATATTGGGAGCCAGTCTCAAGGGGCATGAGCGACTGTTCCCGTGGTGGGCAGCAGTGGGCTCCTGCCCCCTGTGGAAGAGGACCACCTGCTGGGAGGTAATGTTTCTGACCTGCCTTCCAGAGCACAGCGCACACATTGCTTTCGGCATGGTTTTGGCACTTACCTGCTTTCATATGGGAAAAAAGTTAAGTAGTATAAAATTAACAAGCCATCATGCTCCTTGTTTCTGGATTAAATGAGTGGATGAGCAGAGAGCTTGCATAACAAGGAGGTGGCGGTCTCCAAGGCCATGTGACTTAGTAGGAAGAAGACTCCCACCACCAGACATTTAGACCCCCTTCAGAACCCCTTGAGCAGTCAGCGCGACCTGTGGAGTAGAAGCCCTAATTCTTAAAGCCAGCAACGGGGACTTGACTACGACGTGGCAGGTTGGTATGTTTCCGTAGAGGCGACGCAGGCATTCAGCTCTGTGTGTTGACAGGGTTGCTGTGCTGTTGGTGCTGGGAGATCCCAGCCTTGAGATGCCTGCTGTCTGGATGCTTCCTTTTGAAGGGAACACTTCCAGGCTGGCTGGCCGGCTGGGGCAGAGGCAGTGAGACAGCTGCTGTGCTGTATCTGCGTCAGAGGTCCTCACGCACGGTGGGGCTGGTCCCCACCCAGAGGAGGCAGAGTTCTACTTCCTGGACACCTGCAGGCCGACAGAGCCAAGCCACCCTCCCCTCTGCTCTCTGCAGTTCGTGCCATACCCTGCCTGGGGAAGTGACCGTTGTATCCCTCAACTTGCATTTTCACCAGGTGTCTGGACAATCCTAGAAGACATTCAGGTCAGGCTGTGTTTCCCCTCTATCTTGTGATTACAGACTCAGCCACTGAAAGAAAAACAACTTTCTGTGAGCCCTACCGCAGGCACCAGCACGCTCACTCCTCAGCACACTGGCCATGTGAAGGCGTGTCAAAAAGCTCATGGAAAATGGAATTAAATGGATGCATTCATCTGGGTGCCAAAAAAAATTGTAAACCATGCATAGGTGGTTTCTTCAAAAGGCTCATGGGAAATGCATAGTATGAAAAAGCTATGAATGAATTCAAAACTTGCTGCACTCAGGCAAGCTTTACCCCAGCAATTAAGACCCCAACTGGGACATCCTTGCCATTTTGGAGTGCCTGGGTTCAAGTCTTGGGTCTGCTCGCGACTCCAGCTTGATCCCACATAGCCAGTGCCTTTGGGGAGAGCTTAGGCAAGCCACACTCTGGGCTGTGCTGTGCCCATCTGTGAATCAGAGGGTCACACTGGATGGCACTGAAGGCCCCTCATGGCCCAGTTGGGCCCTCATGGACATGCGTCTTCAAGTTCCTTTATGGGTTTTTATTTTTGATACTTAAAGAGGTTTTATTCCACTAGCTGTAATCACAGTCCTTGTTCGTTGAAATGAAAACTGAGAACCAGCATACAGAAGTTGATTGTCAGTCAGGTATTAATAGTGGTCAGAGGTGCCACAACACCAGTTAGCCAATTCCATGATTTTCCCCTAAATAAATGTAACAGCGCTAGCTCCTCTAGTGCTTACCCAAATACAGTAGAAGGCGGCTGAGGTGAGGCTGTCCCTTCCCTGCAGGCTGAGGGAGGTGGGGTGCCCTGGGGGCTGGTGCTTCTGGAAGGGACAGATTCCAGAAGGGGCACTCCTGCTAGTGTGGCCCCAGGTATCTCGCCAGGGGGTCTGCCCTGGGCCTGGGCTTGTGGATCCTGGGACTGGGGGAAGGTTCTAGACACCGGCTGACCTAGGGCCATGACCTCCCCTCTCGCTAGAGGGCCATGTGAGCATGACCATGAAGCCTTGGAAGGTAGGGTCACCACGGGTCAGTCTCCCTTCCATGTCCCCAACCATTCTCTCTATCTTGTATTCTTAATGATTTTTCTTTTTATTACTTGACATTCTTACCAATGTTTTTCCTTTTTCATTTTATTTTTTTTCCTGCTGAACTTTTTTTTTTTTCTTTATATTTCTTTGGGAGTGAGAGGTACAGAGCGAGTGTTCCCATCACTGCTTCACTCTCCAAAGGGCGAAGCCAGGAGCTGGAAACTCAATCCAGGTCTCCTACGTGGCTGGCAGGGACCCACCTGTGCCTTCATGGTTGCCTCCCAGGATCTGCATAAGCAGGAAGCTGGAGTCAGGAGCCAGAGCTGGGACTTGAGCCCCCTGTGGCTAAGCACCAGGCTAACTGCCAGGCTAAGCAATGTGAACCTGACACTTGCAGTGCACTCTAAGTCAGCACTGCAGCTGAGGTCCTCATTCCCTTGTACCTCCAGGGAGGAGAGGCATCGGCACCGGCCTGGCCTTTGTCCTGACCTGCAGTGACCTCCTTACTGTCAGTAACTGCCAAGCACCAAGTTCTTAAAGATACTCTAAGGCATTCACCACAGCGTGTCAGCTGTGGGCTCTGCGTTGTGTGCGGCACGTCTGTCACTTGTTTTGGGGATGTCTGGCTGCTTTCCCTACAGTCCGCTGGTCCCCCCTGTCATTCCACCTCTCCACATGCTCCCCAAGAACTCGTTTGTGAGTGTCTATTGGAACAACTTTTTTTTTGGCGGGGGGGAAGGAAGGGGACTTGGGTCTAGAACTTTTTATTTCTTAATGATAATAATACATATTTTCAAAATATAAAAGATTAGTATAAAATTCATTTGTGTAGCTTTAAAGAGGAAAATCTTCAAGTCAGAGAACTCTGACATAACACAGGGTTAGAATCTTCCTTTCCGATTGGCACTGCAGACGTGGCTGGGAGAATACACAAACAGCCAAGACAGTTTGTCCTTCCGGAGTTGGCTGACAAACTTTGGCCTGCAGGCTAAATCTGGCCTTGAGCTAAGGATGGTTTTGCATTTACAAATGGTTATAAAGTAGTCCCGCTATTCATAAAGGATGCAGTCCAGGACCTCCAGTGATGTCAGACTGTTGATAGTATTGAACCCTACATGTACTATGCTTTTTCCTAGCCACACGCACGTGCGCACGCACACACACACACACACACGTGTTAAAGTTTATGAATTACAGTAAGAGATGGACAACAATAATTAATAAGAAAATAGAACAGTTATGACAATGTATTGTCATGGAAGTCATTTAAAAACCTATGAATTAGTTCTAGAACATTCCATTTAATTTTTCTTTTACAAACCACTGTTTTTTATTTGCAAACTACTGTTTTCAATGGGTAACTGAAACCACAGAATGTGAAACCGTGGACTAAGAGAGACTGCTGTGTAAGTGCCCCGACCCTAACTCTTGGCCCCCACGGCCTGACACATTTACTCTGTGAACCTTTAAGAGACGGCTGCCAACCACACTCCCTAGGAAAGAGATGAGTAACTCCTCCAGCATCTCAGCAATGCAAACTTGAAAACTTTGATAATGAAAAAGAACAGGAAAGTTGTAGTCAGTTCATCCAGCAGTACTTCCGAGTCTGAGTGTGTCACTAACAACGTGACCCATTTCAGTTTCTCGCTGGCATGATTTCAAGTCCTGATGTCAGAGATTGTTCCATTTAGTATCCATAGGTACGGATACATCAAGTGAAGACACAATGAAAAGAGATTGTGGAAGGGTCCCGATGTGAATTACCAGAGGGAGCGTGCATATAATCTGAGAGCAGCCTGTGGACCATGTCCGTGTTTCTAACTCCAAATACGAACTTGTGTTTCTCGTGCGCATGTTGCCCCGTATCCTGTTTATAGGAAAATTCCCACGCAGTTCCAGAGCTCTGACCTGGGCAAGGTGAACAGTGGTGCTTTTCTAGCTGGGGAACAGATAAAGAGTATAGGCACAGGTTAACTAACACTGGGAAATGAAACACATCCCTTCTGCTGAATGCTGGATCCAGGGCCAAGAGAAATAGATGGATCATCAGGCTTTACAAAGGGAGTTCACAGTAGTCCCTGATAGGGTGGAACAATATCTTTGAAAGTTTCAAAACACAGATAAGATGAACTCATTTGTATTTCTTGGGAATTACTCTTTGAAAACAAGGATGAGGTCCAGCCAACCCCAGGTAGTGCTGGAATGCAGTCAACACCGCCACCTGCTGGCCCAATGGATGAAGGCTGTTTGTGTGGCCCCATTTCTTTCCTAGAGAATTACGCCATAAATCACTCAGCAGGGTGCTGCAAGGCACTATCATTTCAAGGTTCAATCTCTTTTCCTTTTTACTAATAGCTTTCACATAAATGTGCTTTTATATGTGACTTTTAGTTACATTTTCCTATTTGAAAGGTAGAGTAACACAGAGAGAGCTTCTACCCACTGGGTCTTTCCTCAAATGCCTGCAAGGGCTGGGACTGAGCCCAGCTGAAGTCAGGAGCCAGGAACACAATCTAAGTCTTCCATGTGGGTAGCAGGGACCAAGCACTTGGGCCATCATTCCTGCCTTCCAGAATCTTCATTAGCAGGAACTGGAATCAGGACCTAGAGCTGGGTCAAGAACCCAAGTGCTCCGGCATGAGTTGTTGGCATCTTAGCTGTTAGGCTAAATGATGTCTCTGCAGCTTTCTAAATTGAGGGTATTTATTTATTTGTTTGAAATACAGACACACAGACAGATACACACACACAAACACGCATACAATCTCCCATCTGCCGATTTACTCCCTGCTCGTGATGGCTGGGACTGGGCCAGTGCAGAAGCAAGAACCAGGTCTCCCGCATGGTATTAGGTTTCCAGGAACTTGAGCCACCACTGCTATCTCCCTGGGTGTGCACTGGCAGAAAGCTGGAGTCAAGAGCACAACTGGGACACAAATCCAGGCCCGCCCAGTGGGAGGCAGTGGGCGTCTCTCCCTGGCATCCTAACGGCTATGCCAACATCTCCCCTCATTTTTAAAACACACACGGTGGAGACAAAATCAGGAAAAGAGGGTGGTACTCACATCAACAAATTATATTTCATGCTGGCATTCAATGTTGGGTGGAAGGGCAGTTTAAAATTCCTAATTAAACTGATTCTTGGTACTTTCAGTTCATTCCTCATTGATACAGGACTTGGCTTTAATGGTGTGCATTGATTGAATCACACAGGGTTGCATCTGTACATGTCCTACTGCGCATGCTTACTCCCCAACAAATGTTCTGAACCACACATTTGGGGCAATTAGTTTGACCAAATGTTTTCTTTTTAAAAATTTATTTATTTATTTGAAAGGCACAATGACAGAAAGGGAGAGGAAGTGACACACACACCACACACACACACACACACACACCTTCCATATACTGGTTCATTTCTCAAAAGCCCATGACATTCAGGGCTGGAGCAAGCAGGAGCCAGGAGCCAGGAACTCCATCTTTGTCTCCTATGTGGGTGATGGGGTCCCAAGTACTTGGGTCATCATCTGCTGCTTTCCCAGGTGCATTATCAGGGAACTGAATTTAACCCTATCTATTTTTCTACCACCTCTGTAATATCACTGCATTTAAGTTTATTTTTGTGTTTTTTAAAAGATTTGTTTATTTTTTTTTTGAGAGGCAGAGTTACAGAGAGAGGGAGAGACAGAGAGGTCTTCCATTTGCTGGTTCGCTCCCCAGATGGCTGCAACAGCCAGAGCTGGGCTGATCCAAAGCCAGGAACCAGGAGCTTCTTCCAGTCTCCCACATGGGTGCAGGGGCCCAAGCATTTGGGTCATCTTCCACTGCTTTCCCATGCCATCGGCAGGGATGCTGGATTGGAGGTGGGGCAGCCGGGACTCAAACCGGAGCCCACATGGGATGCCGGTGCTGCAGGCAGAGGCTTAGCCTGCTACGCCCCAGCACTGGCCCCTTGTGTTCGTTTTATGAACAGAGCACTTACAAACGATGGGGATGCCTGAAAGGAACACATAGAAGCAGCATCTGTGCAGTTCTAATGGGCTGGATCCTCGAAAAAGTAACAGTGGCGGTGAGGTGGTGTGGGGGTGGCGATTTGGGAAATCCAGTAAACTGTAACAGCGGAAGAATCTGCTGATACCACGTGCACATTTAACGTTGCACGTAACTAGAAGTGTAGCACATATGCCCAAGGACAGGCAGATCTTTATTATTAGAGAAGATTTTAAAACTTCTAGTTAAAAAAATAAAAATGAGCCCCAACAAAAACCTAAGAGCTGTATAACATTTTAAAACATTTAATTATAGTTTTAAACTTAAAAATAACTTTTGTAGTATACAAAGTTAGGGACGGATAACAAAAAGTGTGTCTGAGCACACAAATCAAATATTTTGGGTTAAAATATATTTTGGTTTCTATCCATAAAGCAACACAACTTATTTTCAGTAATTCTGTCTCCTTGGACTCTTTTTCAGATTCTTGGAGGATATCCCAGGATTTCTTACTTAGTGGTTAAGGTCTAGTTGGAGTGCTTGGTATTTGTACTACTTTACCCATTAGTTCAAACTGTTACTCACTAAGATGATGGTATCAGGGTTTTTTAGAGTTTATTTATTTATTTCAAGGGCAGAGTGATGAAAAGAGAGGGGCACACACATACACACACACACACACACAGAGAGAGAGAGAGAGAGAGAGAGAGAGAGAGAGAGATACTGATTCACTCTCCAAATGTCTGCAAATACCAAACGGATGCCAGGAGCCAAGAACTCAATCCGGTCTCCCATGTAGGTGGCAGGGACTCAATTTTTTTTTTTTTTTTGACAGGCAGAGTGGACAGTGAGAGAGAGAGACAGAGAGAAAGGTCTTCCTTTGCCGTTGGTTCACCCTCCAATGGCCGCTGCGGCCAGCGCACCACGCTGATCTGATGGCAGGAGCCAGGAGCTTTTCCTGGTCTCCCATGGGGTGCAGGGCCCAAGCACCTGGGCCATCCTCCACTGCACTCCCTGGCCACAGCAGAGAGCTGGCCTAGAAGAGGGGCAACCGGGACAGAATCCGGCGCCCCGACCGGGACTAGAACCTGGTGTGCCAGCGCCGCAAGGCGGAGGATTAGCCTAGTGAGCCGCGGCGCCGGCCTCAAATTGTTTTTAAAAACATTTGTATTTATGTTGATTTGTTGGCTTATATTCATTCACAGTTATGGATATCACAGGCAGATGACTGACAGATGGGTAGACAGATGCAGATGACACCTTCTGGTGAGGACCCTAATTCTTGAGCTGTCACCTGCTATTCTAGCAGGAAGCTAGAATAGGGGGCAGAGCTGTCTTGTCCAGCCTGGTCAGGACAGATGGGGTGGCATGAGATTTCATCATCCTAGCCAGAGCGATGTGCAATTTAAAACATATGAATTATTTATTTCTGGAATTTTCTGTGTTACATTTTCATATCACAATTGACTGTGAGGAACTGAAACTTTGGACAGTGAAATTAAGAGGTCTACTGTAGCATGAAGATGTTGCTAATGTCAGTTGGAAAACCACCAAGTAAACCAATACGTATGCATTTCTGGGCTTAAGTGACTTGGAAATTTAGTAATCCAAATAATAAGGCAGAAGTAAGAGAGTCCAGGTTCCGCAGCTCAGCACCGTGGTGACAAAGCAGCTCAAGGCCTTTCCAAGGCGGCCACAGCAGTGCGGTAGGAGACCGGCACCGCCAGTGCCCCAGGCACCGGGACCTTTGCTTGTGGCGAATTCACTATAGGAAGCCGCCTTTCCGCTGCAAGCTGCCGCTTGCATTTTTTCTGACAAATGAATCCATTGCTGTTTGCTGGCCTGTGTACACAGAACATGTATGTTATGGCATGTAGACTGTAATGTTACTACCTACAAATCAGTATGCACCGTGTGACTGTCCAATCAGGGACTTGGAGATCAGGAAACGACGCTCTGAGAATTTCACATCCTAGCGGTGTAGTGATTACTTCCACGAGTCACACGGACGTTTCACTGTGTCGCGGTGGTGTCTTAGGACACTAAGTAGGGGTTAAGGGTCGCCATGCAGCATAGTACGACTTATTTTTTCATTTGTAAATAATGGGGAATAAGCTCTTAGTGTTGTTGCACAGTAAATATGATTTTCAGGAATAATTTAATGGGCAATGTTGGGGTGTCACAAACCTACACCATCATCCCTTCAGCCACACCACAATCCTAGTCTAAGCTGTTCTTTCCTGCCTAGCCTATCGCCAGCACTCTCTATAGGTCTTTGCTTCCAGCCATCCTTTCTCTGCCACAAAGCAATGAGAGCAGCTTTAAAAAAATCTGTAGTAAAATTGCACAACTAGAATTGACTGCTTTAACCGTCTCTAAGTGTTAAGTTCAAGGCATTAAGTATACTCACATTGTGCAACCATCACCGCTGTTGGTCTCCAGAATTTTTTCATTTTTTCGTCTTGCAAAACTGAAACTCTATACCCACTAAACAGTGATTCCCCGGGGCAGGGATTAGGATATATTTTGTATCAGAGGGCCTGGTTGGAGTCCTGGATTCCAGCTTTCTGCTAATGTGAACCCTGGAAGGCATCGGGTGGAGTATCAAGTACGTGGATTCCTGGCCCCCACAGTGGAGAGACTCGGATCAGAGCTTGGAGTTCCAGCCTCCCGGCTTCAGACTGGCTCAGCCCCAGCTACTGTGTGCATTTCGTAAGTGAGCCAGTGGATGCAAGATCCCCTCTGCCTCTGTCTTTTCAATAAGCAAAACAAAAAAAAATTTACAAAACAAGCAGCAGAAAACCCCCCCAAACACACCATTGTATTTGTGTCTCTACGGATTGGACTCCTCTAGGTACTTAACATAAATGTATGAGTAACATCATGCAATATGGAGTCTGATTTGTTCATAATGTTGATCCATGTTGTGGCATGTATCAAAATGATGTTTCTGTATATGGCTGAGTAATAATCCATTGTTTGATCATCCAAAAAAAAAAAAAAACCCCTCTCTCTAAGTTTTTTCCACCTTTTACATGACTAATGCTGCTAAGGACATCAGTATACAAGCATCTGAGTGACTGTCTGCTTTCAGTTTTTTTGGGCATCTGTCCAGAAGTGAGACTGTTGTGTCTTATGCTAATTCTGCTTTAGAGTAGCCATTTGCATTTCACAACAGCTGCCACATTTTGTGTTCCTACCAGCAACGTACCAGGATCCCAGTTTCTCCACATCCTTGCTGACTATGTGTCATGTTCCTATTTATTTATACTTGCTAAAAGCCAGCCTAGTGGCTGTGAGGTGTAGCTCATTGTGCTTTTGATTTACATTTCCCTAATGACTAAGGTTCTGAACCTCTTTTCACGTGACTCCTAGCCTTTTGGATATCATTGAAAATATATTTGTTAACTCTTTACCAGTTTTTTAAAAAGATTTATTTTATTTATTTGAAGGGCAGAGTTACAGAGAGGCAGAGGCAGAAGCAGAGAGAGAGAGAGAGAGAGAGAGAGAGAGAGAATCTTCTGTCTTCTGGTTTGCTCCCCAAACAGCCCCAATGGCTGGAGCTGGGCTGATCTGAAGCCAGGAGTCAGGAGCTTCTTCCAGGTCTCCTACTTGGGTGCTGAGGCCCAAGCACTTGGGCCATCTTCTTCTGCTTTCCCAGGCACATTAGCAGGGAGCTGGATCAGAAGTGGAGCAGCCAGGACTTGAACCGGTACCCATATGGGATGCCAGCACTGTAGGTGGTGGCTTTACCTGCTACGCCACAGTGCCGGCTCCATCTCTTTACCACTTTTGATTGGATTATTTATTGCTAAGTTGCAGTATTTAAATGCATGAGTTTTTATTTGTTGTTTTTTCTTGATTTTTAAGGCATGGTAGTAAACTATACTATTAAGTTGCTTGGGAAAAGCAGTGGAAGATGGCCCAAGTGTTTGGACTTCTGCTGCCCATGTGGGAGACCTGGATGAATCTCCTGGCTCCTGGCTTCTGCCTGGCCTACCCGTGGCTACTGCAGTCATCTGGGGCGTTACCAGCAGATGGAAGACCTCTTTCTCTCTGTCTCTCCCTGTAACTCTTACTCTTGAATAAGTAATAAATCTTTATAAAAAATGGGTAAAGTTGAAAAGGAAATGTCAAGGTTTACCCTATGAGGTAGGCATTTGGCATAGCGTTTGGGAGGTCTGTGTCCAACATTGCAGTACCTGGGATCGAGTCTCAGTTCTGGCTCCTGACTCCAGCTTCCTGCCGCTTCAGGCCCTGGGAGGCAGTGGTGACGGCTCAGGCAGGTTTTCACCACCCATGTGGGAGACCAGGATGGAGCTCCTGGCTCCCTGCTTTGTCAGATTTGTGGAGTGTTCCAGTGGATGAGAACCCTGTTTCTATCCACCTGTCACTTACTTTGTCAGATAAATAAACTAAAATAGAATACTTAGCTTATGTCCAGTCATCGTCATTCTTAATAGTGCTGCATGTGGTACAAATACAGTTAATGTTTTTGAAGATTTATTTTATTTTATTTGAAATACAGAGTTACAGAGAGAGAGGTCTTCATCCTATGGTTCACTCCCAGCTGGCCGTGACAGCCGGAGTTGTGCCGACGCGAAGCCAGGATCCAAGAGCTTCCTCCAGGTCTCCCATGTGGGTGCAGGAGCCCAAGGACTTGGGCCATCTTCTACTGCTATCCCAGGCCATAGCAGAGAGCTGGATCAGAAGAGGAGCAGCCAGGACTAGAACCGGCGCTCATATGGGATGCTGGCGCTTCAGGCTAGGGCTTTAACCCGCAGTGCCACAGCTCCGGCCCCAGTACTTACACAGTTAGTATGCGCTTCAGAACTATCAAGTGGGGACAGAGGGTTGCTGAGTTTCTGATTGATCCACAAATGCTTTCTTTCACCTGGAACACAGACCCTGCCCCCACTTCAGGTTCATTCTCCCCCCTCCCCCAGACCATCGAACAACCTGGGTGGCTAGGCTTCTGGGCTTGCACATGTCTTCGCGGGCTTGCCATGCCGCAAAACTCTCCCTCAGGGTGTCTTTGAAGAGCTCCTTGCACTTTGCCACTGCAAGAAGGGAACTTCCAGAAGTACATGGGAACATGGAATTAGTGGGTAAGTTTATCTTGGTGCAAAAAATTTTTTGAATTCCATGCATACAAGGGGTCTTCGAAAAGTTCATGAAAAATGTGTAGTATGGAAAAATGCATGGATTTGAAAATACTTTTACACCAAAATAGACATATCTTTTAGTTCCATTTTTTCATACATTTTGAAGCAACTTTTAGCTACTGTTTTGACCACATCAATGCATCAACTTTCTTTCTTTTACTTTAAGATTACTTTTATTTATTTGAAAGTCAAAGTGACAGAAAGAGAACACACACACACACACACACACACAGAGAGAGAGAGAGAGATCTTCAATTTGTTGGTTCACTCCCCAAATAGCCACAATGACTTGGGTTGGGCTGAAGCCAGGAGCCTGGAACTCCATCCAGAACTCCCTTCTGGGAGGCAGGGGCCCACGTACTAGGGACATCTTACTGCTTTCCCAGGTGCATTAGCAGGGAGCTGGGCTAGAAGTGGAGCAGCCGGGACTTGAACTGACACTCACACAGGATGCTGGCAACACAGGTGGCAGATTAACCTGCTGTGCCACAATGCTGGCCCCTTGACCACATCAGCTTTCTATTACAGTCCCCTCATCCTACTTTTTTTTAACCTCCTTTTGTTTATATATATATATATGTGTGTGTGTGTATATTTGATATATATACATACATGTGTATATATATATATATATATATATATATATTTGAAAGGCAGAGTTACAGAGGAAGAGAGAGAGAAAGAGAGAGAGAGAAAGTGAGTGTTTCCATCCACTGGTTCACTCCCCAAATGTTCACAACTGCTGAAGCTGAGCTGATCCGAAGCCAGGAGCTTCTTCCGGGTCTCCCACTGGGTGCAGGGGCCCAGGCACTTGGGCCATCTTCCGCTGCCTTCCCAGGGGTATTAACAGGGAGTTGGATCCAAAGTGGAGCTCGAACCAGCGTCCATATGGGATGCCAGCTCTGCAGACGGCAGTTTAACCCACTAGGCCACAGCACTAGTCCTCAGCCACCCGCCCCTTTTTTTTAACCTCTTATCATTCCATACTGGGCTTCTTCTGTATGTGAAACTGGGTCAGTCCTTCTAAGCACCTGGAGAAAACACTGGTAAAACGTTCCACTGAATTCTCTTGTATGAATTGGGAAGGGCATTAGCTGCACTTGGCTGCGCCCGTCTCCCTGAGGGAGCTCCCATCTCCCTGAGGAAGCAAACCTCGACAGAGCTCAGGCGAGCTGCTTTCGCACGTGCTGTTGGCTCCGGTGAGTTCCTGCCTGCTGTGTACCTTCCTCGGGCAGTTGACGGCCTCGCCTTAGTGGAACTTCATGTGCACGCGGTGTCTGCCTGGAGGCTGGAATTATGTGCTCTGCACCATCTGATTCAGAGACAGCATCTTTACTGATTAAGTTACAATGAAGTCTGTAGGCTGGGCCCCGATCCAGTATGACCACGTGCTCATAAGGAGGTGAGATTTGGGGCAGGTGCTGTGGTGTAGAGGGCAAAGCTGCCGCCTCCAGTGGCAGCATCCCACATGGGCGCCGGTTCTAGTCCTGGCTGCTCCTCTTCTTATCCAGCTCTCTGCTGTGGCCTGGGAAAGCAGTGGAAGATGGCCCAAGTGCTTGGCCCCCTGCACGCAAATGGGAGACCCAGAAGAAGCTCCTGGCTTCAGATCGGCGCAACTCCGGCCATTGCAGCCATCTGGGGAGTGAACCAAAGGATGGAAGATTGATCTCTCTCTCTCTCTCTCTCTCTCTCTCTGCCTCTCTGTAATTCTTTCAAATAAATAATAAATCTTAAAAAAAAAGAGAAGAGATTTGGACACAGGCGCTTGTGGAGGGAAGACCACGTGACAATGCAGGGAAAACAGAGGCCTCAGGCCGGCAGGAGCAGAGGGTGGACACCCTGTGCTGCCCACTGGGAGAATCTGAGGCCCTGCCCGTGCTTGACCACTGAGGACTTCCAGGCATCAGAGGAGGGTAAGGGTAAGAAGGCGAGGAGTGGGAGCCACTGTGTTCCCAGCTGCATGGCTCTACCACATCTGGGCCATGAAGACATCACCCCAGCTGCACCTGCTGCCCACAGCGGCTTCACATCAGCTTGTACGCTGGGCAGAGGCTATCCGAGGCTCGGTGCTCAGGGTACTTCCAGCAGCGTTGCTGTGAACTAAAGTCGCGTTTTTCTTCTCCAGTAGAAGCCAAGTCACTCAGGTCCCTCTGTTGTCTGCTTTGTTTCTATTCCCTGCACATAGGAAAAGGCCTAGTATCACAAGGATTTATTAATGAGTACATAAATGTAGGTGAAGGAAAAGTCAGTGGTCTGGATAATTGATTTTTAGAATTCATGTTAGGGGGCTGACGCTGTGGTGCAGCGAGTTAACGCCGTGGCCTGAAGCGCCGGCATCCCATATGAGTGCCAGTTTGAGTCCGGGCTGCTCCACTCTGATAGGGTACAGCTAGGAAAGCAGTGGAAGATGGCCTAAGTGCCTGGGCCCTTGCACCCATGAGGGAAACCTGAACGCAGTTCCTGGATCTGCCTTCAGCCTGGCCCAGCCCCTGGCTGTTGCAGCTATTTGGGGAGTGAACCAGTGGATGGAAGACCTCTTTCTTTGTCTGTGTCTCCTTTTCTCTCTGTAACTCTGTTTTTCAAATAAATAAATAACATCAAAATTTATTTTAATTTATTTATTTGAGGAATGAGAGGGAGAGAGAGAGATTGATTTTCCATCCATTTATTGGTTCATTCCCCAAATGCCTACAAGACCTGGGACTCAGCCAGGCTGAAGTGGGAGCTAGGAACTCAGTCTGCATCTCCCACGTAGGTGCAGGGACCCAAGCACCCACGCCACCACTTGCTGCCTCTCCAGTGTCACAGCAGCAGGAAGCTGGAATTGGGAGTGGAGCTGGGACTCGAACCCGGCACTCTGATAAGGAATGCAGGCATCCAAGTGGTGTCTTTTGTTTTTAAAGATATGTTTATTTATTTGAAAGAGTTACAAAGAGAGAGGAGAGGCAGAGAGAGAGAGAGAGGAGAGGCAGAGAGAGAGAGAGAGAGAGAGGTCTTGCATCCGATGGTTTACTCCCCCAGATGGCCGCAACGGCTGGAGCTGCGCCAATCCAAAGCCAGGAGCCTGGAGCTTCTTCCGGGTCTCCCACGTGGGTGCAGGGGCCCAAGGACTTGGAACATCTTCTACTGCTTTCCTGGGCCATAGCAGAGAGCTGGACAGGAAGTGGAGCAGCCAGGTCTCGAACCGGCGCCCATATGGGATGCCAGCGCTTCAGGCCAGGGCGTTAACCCACTGCACCACAGCGGCGGCCCCCCAAGTGGTGTCTTAACTGCTATGCCCTGGATAATTTAAATCATCCGTCAAAGTGAAACTGATGCTGAATTCAGTGCAAAGCTTACCCTTGTGTCACCGACTATCCTATCCTCCATGGCACCTGTTCCTTGTGCTGTCCTCATTAGCCCACACAGGAGGAGCGCTGGATGCCGCGGCTGTGAGGACCCAGAAGATGATGCATCTGGAGTGCATGAAAAGGGCACATTTGGGGGGACGTGTGATTACCTTCCGTGTGTTACCCTTTCAGTGCAGCACGTGGGCGAAGCCTAGCTCCAAGCTACTCCCTAAGGCCTGACCCTTGTCTTAGGTCAGGCTGCAGCACAGAACACACTGCAGCAGACAAACGTTTATTTCCAATGGTTCTGAAGATGAGCTTGGAGCTCAGGCTGCCGCAGTGGTCAGGTTCTGGTGAGGGCCCTCTGGGTTAGCAGATAGCTGACTTCTTGTTGTGGGAAAGAGAATGAGAAAGCTCTCTTCTCACTTTTTTTATTATAAGAGTGCTAACCCCATCAGGAGGTCTTCAGCCTCATGACTAATCACCCACCAAAGGCCCCACCTCCTTGGACCATCTTGCTGGGGGGTAGGGTTTCAATATTTGAATTTGGGGGGAAAACATCCCTACCAGTCCATGACTGAGACAGATTCTAAATGTCACCAGGAGGCCAGCTCTAGAAATAATAGTGCTGGAAACCACTTCACACCCATCCTAGTGGCAACAATTAGAAGGATGGATGACTCACGCATTGACAAGGATGTGGGGAGACAGGGCGTTGCTCATGGGAGTGCACACTGGTCTACGCAAGCCTTTCTGGAAAACCATCATTTTCTCGGTGAAATAAAGTGTGCATCTGTCCTCTGACCCAGCAGTCCCACTCTTGGTGTTGTGTAATCTGCAGCTTTCACAACCCGAAGCTGTGGCCCGGATTCAAGACCACAAGATGAGCTGCTGGAACATCTGGGAAAAGGGCGTGCTGCTTGCCAGGTAGTTCAAAGACTTGGGCTCGTCACGGCAGGAGTGCCCCGGAAAGGAGAAGAAACACAGCCTTTGTATTTCTGGGATTGGAAAGGAAAACAGCCAAGCCACCCGGGGAATCCTCAGGTCTGGGAAGACCTGGGTCACGTGAGTTCCATGAAGGCTCTGAAGCTGGGTGTCTTCCGGGAAGTGAGGCCTCGGAAGAGCATCCAGGGAGGGAAGGCTGAGCCTTTACTTCTGGATTTTTAACTTACACTTACAAATGGCGCGTACTCTCGGGGTAGCATGTGGTGTTTAGGTACATGTATGTCTCAGAGCCACACCCGGGGGGAGGCCAGGTGATGGGCACCCCTGTGGGTTGAGGACAGAGTGGCAGAGAAGTCAGTCGAGCACCTATCTGTCTTTTTTCTTTTTTAAAAAAATCTCTATATTTTTTTGAGTGGTAGAGTTTGGGAGAGAGAGAGAGAGAGAGAGGAAAGGAAAGATTGAGAGAGAGAGGAAAGGAAAGATTGAGAGAGAGAGGGAGAGAGACAGAGAGAGAGAGAGGAAAGGAAAGATTGAGAGAGAGAGGAAAGGAAAGATTGAGAGAGAGAGGAAAGGAAAGATTGAGAGAGAGAGGGAGAGAAATCTTCCATCAGCTGGTTCATTCCCCAAATGGCCACAACAGCCAGGGCTGGGCCAGGCTGACGTCAGGACCATCCTGGTCTCCCAGATTCAGGGGCCCAGGTTACTTGGCCATCCTCCGCTGCTCTCCCGGGTGCATTAGCAGAGTCCTAGATCAGAAGTGGAGCAGCTGGGGCTTGAACCTGCTGCTCGGAAACAGGATGCTGGCGCCACAGGTGGCAGTTTAACCTGCTGACCCACATGGCCCACCCAAGTACCTCTCTTTTGAGGCACCCTGCAGACCCTGGCAGGGATGGGCAACGACTGACAAGGCAACATGAGGGCTTGGTGTTAGCACTGGAAGCAGAGCTGGGAGGCCGCGATGGAGCTTTCCCGAGCAGGAAGGAAGTCTGTGGTGGGGCCATCTTGGACCCCTGAGTGTTGCAGGAGGACAAGAAAGTGCAGGTTTGTGATTCTGGCCCACTCTGACTGAATCTGGAAACAAAAAGGAGGCAACCCCCAGAGGACTGAGAGCAGTGCCTGCCGGCTGCGCTCATTGCCATATTCATTTTCCTCCCCGATTGTGACTTTCTCAACAGGAGGGTCCTTGCTTGATTTAGAGCCACAGCCCCAGAAGGCCAGGAGATGGGAACCCCTGTGGATGGAGGACGGAGCCGTGCAGAGGCCTGCTGAGCGCCTGTCTTTGGAAGGGCCCTGCTGGGCCTTCTGTGTGGCCCCAGGACCTGGCAGAGTCTGGCACACAGCAGTTCTCGATAAATGCCAGAAGGAGCACACGACATCACACCAGGAGGGCTGAACGTGGCAGGCAAGAGCAAGTGAGCCCCGGACATCAAGGGGAGTGCCTTCCTCTCCCCTCTCTCTTTGGCACAAGCGTCCACAGAGCAGCTCGCTCCAGATCATCTGCCCAAACTCCTGCTGAGTAGTCACTGTATCCAAATATTCCCCCGAAAAGCCGGCAGCGAGGAGAGTGGTGACTGATGGGGGATGACGACTCTGGAGATACCCACCGTGCACACTTTGTGACAAACCTTGCAAGATAATCCATCCCAGATTCCACTCTCCTCTCCTGGCGGCCTGTTTTGATCTACGTAACAGCCAATAAAGTGCTGGTTAGAAACTCAAATAATGGTTGAAACAGAAAAGTGAATGACCCACATTCTTTAAAAATTTTCTTTTAAAGATATCCTTTTATGTATTTGAGAGGCAGAGTGACAGACACAGGGAAAGACAGAGCCAAAGAGATCTTCCATCCACTGGTTCATTCCGCAAATGGCTGCAGCTGTCGGGACTGGGCCAGGCCGAGGCTAGGAGCTAGCAACTCCATCTGATCGCCCATGTGGTGGCAGGGCCCAAGCACTTGCACCACACTCTGCCTCTTGTCCAGACATGTTAGCAGGGATCTGGATTGGAAGTGGAGTGGCTGGGACTTGAACTGGTGTTGCTTAACCCGGTGTGCCACAGCACTGACTCCAAGTGATCCCCATTCTAAGAACTGGAGAAAGTTGATTTATATTTTCTGATTGTTATCCCTGGAATACACGTGTTTTCTCCTAATAAAGGAAGTAAAGGGAAGAGAAGGCTATTGAAAATGGACTAACAGGATTTCTTTTCTTTCTTTCTTTCTTTCTTTCTTTCTTTCTTTCTTTCTTTCTTTCTTTCTTTCTTTCTCTCTCTCTCTCTCTTTCTTTCTTTCTTTCCCTTCCTTCCTTCCTTCCTTCCTCCTTCTTTTCTTCCTTCCTTCCTTCCTTCCTTCCTTCCTTCCTTCCTTCCTTCCTTCCTTCCTTCCTCCTTCTTTTCTTCCTTTCTTTCTTTTATTTAATTTCCACAAATCTCAACCTTTGCTAACAGATTTGGCCTCTGCAGGGCACTTGACAGATTCTAACTGAAATAAAAGCTTTAGCACAGTACGTTTTTGTTCCTGGGATGGAGACTTCTGGAATGGTTTAGTTGTATATAAGGGTTGATTTACTAGTTCTACAGCAAATAAACACAGATATGTTCCTTGTAGACAGCCTCTGTGGCTTGGGGGTTGACGCTCTTGACGTGGCCTTCTGCGCAGACCGTGGTGTGAAAGTTTTAGCAGTGTCTTCAGTTCCTTCTGCTGTCCTTGAATGAGCGAGCTTCAGTGTCTTCTGACTTAGGGAATATGTGTTGGGTGTGACAGCGAGCACAGATTGGATATCACACAGGACACAGATTTGTAGCTCTGTGCACGAAGAATGGGGTGGTACCTCACAGTAACATCTAGCGTACCTTCATGTACAAGCTCACGGAAGAACTGAATTTAGTTTTCCTTTGGTGGTTAGTTATGCTGTTTGCCTTGCTTTGGTCAACATGCTGTCTGATTTTCTTGTCTTTTACTTAACTCCGTTAGTGGTTCCTTTTGTGTTATGATAACAAAACATCCAAAGCTGGGTAAATTATACAGTAAGAGATTTGTTTCGTTTGCCATTCTAGAGGGTAGAGGGTCCGAGTAGCATGGTGCTGGCATCCTGAAGGACCCTGTCTACATCAGATCACGGTGGAGGGGCTGGTGCTGTGGCACAGTAGGGTAAGTCTCCACCTTCAATGCCAGCACCTCCTGTGAGAACAGGTTCAAGTCCCAGCTGCTTCCCCTAATGTTTCTGGGAAAGCAGTGGAAGATGCACTAAGGACTTGGGCCCCCGCCACCCATGTGGGAGACCCAGATTGAGTTCCTGGATTCTGGCTTCAGCCTGGCCCAGCCTTGGCCATTGTGGCCATCTGTGAAGTGAATCAGTGGATGGAAGATCTCTCTCTCTGTTTCTTCCTTTCTCTCTGCAACTCTGCCTTTCTTTTTTTTTTTTTTTAACTTCGCATTTCTTTTTTATATCATAAATCTCCCACAATGTCTTAATCCAAAAAATACCAAAAATTAAAATCTCAGAGTTTAAGATCATATAATAAGCTAAATCATAAATATCTTGATTAAAGAACTAAGAATATTATCCAGGGGCCAGCGCCGTGGCACACTAGGCTAATCCTCTGCCTGCAGTGCTGTCATCCCACATGGGCGCTGATTCTAGTCCCAGTTGCTCCACTTCCGATCCAGCTCTCTGCTATGGCCTGGGAGAGCAGTAGAAGATGGCCCAAGTCCCTGGGCCCCTGCACCCACATGGGAGACCAGGAAGAGGCACCTGGCTCCTGGCTTTGGATTGGCGCAGCTCTGGCCATTGCGCCATTTGGAGAGTGAACCAAAGGAGTGAAGACCTTTCTCTCTGTCTCCCTCTCTCACTGCCTGTAACTTTACCTGTCAAATAAATAAATAAAAATCTAAAAAAAATATTATCCAAATAATAAAGTAGGCACATGCTCAATGATCATATTCCCCACATCAGAGAAGGGGCATGAAGCATTCACGTCCTAAGTTTATTTACAAACATATCTACTTAGTTCAAGAGTTTGAGCCGTTTTCAAGAAGACTGTACCCATTGAAATGCTCTTCATGATCTGTTAAATGTGTGACCTAAAGCATCCTTATTTGTTAGCAGTGAGCATCACACTATAAAGGAAGGTGCAGCAAATATAGATCCAAAATACAAACTCATCGTCATTGGCAACCTCCACTTGTTTTCTGCTGAACATGACGTATTCACCCGGGGCCCTCCTCCTCGCGGCTCCTACGGACCTCGAACCTCGGCAGTTGTGAACCTCCCAATGCTCTGTCCCAGCATGGCTCTGGTGGAAGTTCTGTGTGAGGCCCAGAGCCTGAGGAGGAAGAAATGGTGGCACCACACCACGCCTCGCTCTTTTCACAACCTTGTTTCTCTGATCTAATTCTGGCGTTCAAATACATAAATAAAACTGAAAAAAAAAAAAACCATGATGGAGAAGCAGAAGGGGGCAAAAGCTCACACGGAGATGGCAGGCGAGGCAGTCAACGGAGGAGGCCAAACTCGCTTTCCAACAATTCATTCTCATGAGCGCTGACCCACGCCTCAAAACCAGCATCAGTGCTCTGGTGGTGGGAACCCCGCGACCTCATCACCCTCCACCAGGCCCTATTCTTTCTTTAAAAAATCTTTTCATTCACTTACTTGGAATTTATGTAAAAGGCAGGCAGACACACAGAGGAAGAGACAGAGGGAAATCTACCATCTTCTGGTTCACTCCCCAAATCCCTACAGCAGCCAAGGCTGCGCCAGGCCAGACTCCAGCCAGGTCTCCCAAATGGCAGGCTTGGGCCAGAGGACTTGAGCCAGCGTCTGCGGTCTCCAGGGTATGCACCAGCGGATAGGTGTCTTGGAAGCAAAGGGACTAGCACCCAAACTGGGTACTCCAGTACGGGATCAAGCGTCCGCGTGGTGACTTGACCCCTTAGCCAAAGCCTGCCCTAGACCCTACCTCAGTATCACCATACAGGACCAAGCTTCCGGCACACGGTCTTTAGGAGACAAACCACAGCACTTGCCGCAGCTATCATGGAAGCACGTATCAGATGGTCTCTTAGCAGGTGTGGGCCCCTGAGTCATTAAATGAGCATAGCTGTTCCTTTTTTATTTTCCCAAGGAAATCTTTTATTTAATGAATACAAATTTCATAAGTACAACTTTAGGAATATAGTCATTCTTCCCACCATACCCGACCTCCCACCCACACTCCCGCCCCTCCTCCTCCTCCCTCTCCTATTCCCAGTCCCATTCTCCATTAGGACTCATTTTCAATTAACTTTGTACACAGAAGACCAACTCTATACTAAGTAAAGATTTCAACTGTTCACACATACACACACACACACACACACAAACTGTCTGAGAACAAGTTTTGCAGTTAACTCTCATAATACAACTTATTGAGGACAGAGGTCCTGCCTGGGAAGTTAGTGCACAGTGACTCCTGTTGTTAATTTAACAATTAACACACTTATGTATGACATCCGTGACCACCCAAGGCTCTTGACATGAGCTGCCTAGGCTATGGAAGCCTTTTGAATCCACAAACTCTGTCAGTATTTAGACAAGGCCATAAACAAAGTAGAGGTTCTCTCCTTCTTTCAAAGAAAAGTACCTCCTTCTTTGATGGCCACTTCTTTCCACTGGGGTCTCACTCACAGAGATCCTTCATGTAAGACATTTTTTGACACAGTGTCTTGGTTTTCCATGCCCAAAATAGAGCTGTTCCTCTAATCTGCACTGGTTGTTTGGGTCACTAGTAAGAGCATAACCTGGCCAGTCTAGGTTACTGGCATAACCCAGCCAGTAAACAACATATTTATACTCATAAGAGTGCACATGTGGGTCATTAATAGGAGTAACTGACACAGCAATACATTCACCGAACCCTGTGTCTTCATGAACACAAAACTGGGCACTGTTTCTCACATTCTCTTGCAGATAGGCGTTCTTGAAATAAGTGATATTGGTTGTTTCTAGACCTGGTCCACAGAACATCTCGCACACAATTTGCTGCATGTTCTCTCTCTTTTTCTGCATCCCAATGCAGAGACCCCTGGGAGGCCCCCGAGGCTCTGGGAATGGTGCTAGCGCTGTACATGGGAGGGGCATGGATCCCAGCATGACCGCCCGGAGGCAAAAGCCCTCATGCTTACTCCTGACCCACTTTGGACCAGGATCTGAGTGGTTACAGCAACTGCTGCCATGACAACGTAATGGCCACACAACCACTTCTATTTGTTTAAGATTTGGGGACTATTTCAGAAATTAGCAAATGCTGGGTATTTAAAAAAATAAAAGACTGGAATAGACATTTGTCTGAACTCTCATGACGATACTGGGGATGTCCACATACCGCATGGGAATGCCTGGGTTTGATTTCTGGCCTTGGCTCCCTATTCCAGCTTCCTGCTCATGCAGACTCTGAGTGGCAGTGGTGATGATTCAAATAGCTGGGTCCCTGCCACCCATGTAGGAGACCTGGACTGAGTTCTTGGCTGCTAACATTAGTTCCTGGCTGACATAGTCCTGGCTGTTGCAAGCATTTGAGGAGTAAACTAGTGGATAGGAGATTCTCATTCTCTCTCTCTCTCTCTCTCTCTATCTCTATCTCTTCTCTCTCTCCCACCCCATCTCCTTCTCTCCCACCCTCTAAAAATAAAAATACCTATTTTAATCTCAAGCCAACATTATGTTCATGGAGAAATACAAGGTATTCGCATTAGAGTTAAGGACAGGAATGACTACTTAGCATCATTGTTTATCACTGTTCTGGTGGTACTAGTCAAAAAAACAAGTCACAAGTTTTAGCGATAAACTGTGGGAGCCACTGGCCCTAATAACAGGCCCTTGTAACTCCGGAAATTCATTATGTGATAAAAGTACAACCAATGATGAATAAATGAATCCTATAATAAATGATGCTGGGATAACAGGATAAGCATCTGAATAAAACTGGGTCCCTGTCTTACATATTAGCTGCCTCTCCATTGCAGATCTACCAGAGCTTTAAGTGTAAAAAGAAAAGCAAAGACAAAAGAACAAAAAGAAACCATGAAAATCCTGTAAGAGAGCATAGAAGATTGTAACAGTCTTGGTGTGGGACAGGTCTTTCTAGTTACCACACAAAACTCTGAAGTAGTAACACAGAGATTGTTAAATTCAAATATGTATAAAAAAATCTTGAAAGTTTTCAAAGGACCAAAGTAGGAAAAGTTAAAAGTTTCCTTGTGTCACAAGCAAAGGGTTCATTTCCTAGTAATGTCTCATGCTGTGTAGTTGCATTTCAGTCAATGAGGGGCTCCCTGTACCACAGTGGTCCCGTAGATTACAAGGAGCTGTCGCCTGGTGACATTGAAGTGGGCACTGTGTCGCAGCAAGACTGTGTCGTGTGTGTGTGTGTGTGTGTGTGTGTGTGTGTGGTGCTGGTGGAAGCACTCCTACTGCCCTGCCAGTTATGTAAAAGTATGGCATAGACAGTCTGTGCAGCTCACCATACTTGACAATGGTAAGAAGTGACTGTTATTGGCTGATCTACTTACTACACATCCTCCTGATCACAAGTTTGAGTGAGCACCCACTTAGCAGGACGAGGTGGTGACAAAACTGTGTGTCACATTGAGCTGGCCGCAGACCCACCCGTCTGGATGGACTGTGTCTGCTGATCACATCAGGAGGCCTGATCCAGTGAGTGCCTTGCACCACCTGGGTTTGTGTGAGTACTGTAAGTAGTCACACCGGGACAAAATCAACCAACAACACAGTCCTCACACCACATCCATCACTATGTGACACACGACCCTGTCTAAATCTCTACTTAGAAACCAGTGGGAAGATTTCGCCAACACAATAGAAAGATGGGAAATGGTAAGGACAGGACTCAGATACCAACAGGCGGCTCTGCAAGCGAGCTTTCTCACTCTGGAAAGCTTCAAGTCTGTGCCGGGACAGAGTGGCGCGGTGAGCTGCCATGCCACGTCCATCAGCTTCCACCTTTCCAGCTGATGACCAGCTCCTTCCTCAGAACACCAGTTCCCACCCTTCAGCTTGACAAAGATTTTAAAGCATCCACAGCTTTGTTGGAGAAAAAATCCTTTTAAACATGAAGTCTTACTCCTTTCAGGAATGTAAACCGATTGTCATTCCTGTTTGAGAGCAATTTGTTCTTACTTATCAACACTGCAAACACCTGGACCCAGAAATTGCACTTCAAAGATTTTAATATGAAGCTTTATTTGCACACTTACAAACAACATATCTACAAAATGAATTATTATAATAACCAAGGCTTGGAAATAATTTAAATGCAAAAACTCTGGGGCCGGCATTGTGCTGTAGCGAGTAAAGCTGCTGTCTGTGGCACCAGCATCCCATATGGGCACTGGTTCCAGACCCGGTTGCCCCATTTCTGATGCAGCTCCCTGCTAGTGGCCTGAGAAAGCAGCAGAAGATGGCCCAAGTGTTTGGACCCCGCCGCCCTCATGGGGATACCCAGAAAAAGATCCTGGCTTCTGGCTTCTGGCTTTGGCCTGGCCCAACCCTGGCTGCTGCTGCCGTCTGGGGAGTGAACCAGCAGATGGAAGATGTCTCTCTCTGTAACTCTGACTTTCAAATAAATAAATAAATCTTTTTTAAAGATGCAAAAACTTTGCCACTATGGGAAAAAAATCAGGAAACTGCACTGAAATGAGTGCCCTCCAGGGTGTGTTAGGAAGTGAGAATGCAAGGTGTACCACATATTGCAGTGTGAGCTCCCATTTATATTAAAAGAGGAAGAATGTCAGCCAATGGCAAGTGCCCAAGGCCTCTGCAGAAGGAACTGACAGTGAGGAGCAAGGCAGAAGGAAAGAACTTGAACTGTTCTCTACAATTTTTGAATCGTGTATCAATTCCAAGCACTAATGATTCAAATACAAATTAAGTCAAAAATTAAAAAGCAAAAATATCTGGCAACCACCACACCGTATTTAGGCAGAGAGCAATATTTGTCTTCTGTCAGCTGATGACTATAGCAATAGTGAGGGTTTTATGAAAGGAGTGGCTTGGGGCAGGTGCTCTGGCGTAGTGGGCTAAGCCTTCCCCTGTGGCACCAGCATCCCATATGGGCGCCTGGGAAAGCAGTGGAGGATGGTCCAAGTGCTTGGGCCCCTACACCCACGTGAGAGACCTGGAAGATGCTCCTGGCTCCTGGCTTCTGGCTCCTGGCTTTGGCCTGACCCAGTCCTGGCTGTTGTGGCCATTTGGGGAGTGAGTCAGTGGATGGAAGATCTCTCTCTCTGTCTCTCTCCTTTTCTCTCTCTGTAACTCTGCTTTTCAAATAAATAAATCTTAAACAACAACAACAACAACAAAGGCAGTGCCCGAGCTTTCCTGAAGCTGAGAATCCAGCGATGGAACGTTTACACTTGGTGTCCAACATGTGGCTGAGCCTTAGGGTGCATGCTGTACCCTGCCACTTAGCTTCTCTGTTCAGGACCCTGGTGCTCCGGCCTCCTGCGGCCACAGGGGACAGATGAAAGTCTTCCACTGAGCTCCGTTTTGGGAACCGCCCTGAGCAGAAGAGAATAGTCCTAGGTCCAAGGTCATACCCCTGCCAGGTGACACACATCCCACGACCAGCATAGCACAACATTACAGTCCCACCCCACCCCCACCAGAGAGCTAGGACTGTATTTTTTTTTCTTAGCTTTGCTCTGCAAATGACCTAATTTCCTTGCTGAGAGAGCAAGACTAGTGACCTTGGTCATTTCTAAGAAGCAAAGAACCCAGTGACCTTGGTCATTTCTGCAAAAGTGGAGAACACAGTGGCTGGTTATTTCTCAATCTTGCTCTTTCTTCTGCGCGGAGAGCTGTTTCCTTGACATCTGTGTCCCAATTACAATACATGTTTCCAGAGGACTCCTTCAAAACTCTGTGTCTTTTTTTCTCCAACCACATTTGATACTGAAACCAGCTTAGTGTTTCAAAGAAGGTCTTTTAAACTAGCACCTTTATTCCTTTTAGAACCATATACGTGAATGTAAGCTTTTATTGTATTTAAAATGCACATTTGAGGGGCCAGCACCATGGCTCACTTGGTTAATCCTCCACCTGCGGCGCTGGCATCCCATATGGGCATCGGGTTCTAGTCCCAGCTGCTCCTCTTCCAGCTCTCTGCTGTGGCCCGGGAAGGCAGTAGAGGACGGCCCAAGTGCTTGGGCCTTGCACCCGCATGGAAGACCAGGAGGAAGCACCTGTCTCCTGGCTGCAGATTGGCGTAGCTCTGGCCGTAGCAGCCATTTGGTTGGTGAACCAACGGAAGGAAGACCTTTCTCTCTGTCTCTCTCTCGGTCTCTCTCTCACCATCTAACTCTATCTGTCAAATAAAAAAAAAATCAAATCAAATCAAATGCACATTTGAAAAACAGGCATACCTAGGATTCAAACTGGACTCACTGGTGAAATTTGATTTATAGTATCTAATTTGAAAATCTTTCTAAGAGGAGCCAGTGTTGTGGGGCAGCAAGTTAAGCTGTTGCATGTAGTGTTGGCAGTCATATGGGATCCCATCTGGCTGCAGTTTCCAGGCTCTGGCTGCTCCACTTCCAGTCCAGCTCCCTGCTAATTCGCCTGGGAAAGCAGTGGAAGTTAATCTAAGTACTTGGGCCCCTGTCACCATGTGGGAGACTGGGAGGGAGTTCCAGGCTCTTGGCTTCTGGTTGGCCCAACTCTTGCCATTGTAGCCATTTGGGGCAAGGACCAGCGGATCAAAGATCTCTCTCTGTGTCTCTCCCCCTCTCTCTGTTACTCTGCCTTTCAAATAAACAAATACATCTTTTAAAAAAACCTTCATAGGAATTTTTAAAAATTTTTTAAGATTTATTTTATTTACTTGAAAGACAGAGTTACAGAGAGAGGTAGAGCCAGAGAGAGAGAGAGAGAGAGAGAGAGAGAGAATCTTCCATCCACTGGTTCACTCCCCAAATGACTGCAACAGCCAGAGCTGAGCCGATCCGAAGCCAGGAGCCAGGAACTAGGAACCAGGAGATTCTTCCAGGTCCCCCATGTGAGTGCAGGGGCCCAAGCACTTGGGCCATCTTCCACTGCTTTCCCAGGCCATAGCAGAGAACTAGATCGGTAGTGGATCAGCTGGGACTCAAACTGGTGCCCATATGGGATGTCCACCCTTCAGGTCAGGTCTTTACCTGTTGTGCCACAGCGCTGGCTCCTCCCTGCAGGAGAATATTCGAAGGTGTCATTCACATGTGTGTAACAGCCAGCGGGTGACAGAACAGTCCACTCTGCAAATGTCCCAGTTCCTCTGCCAAGAGAGCAAGAGTAGTGACCTTTCAGATAAAACAGTGGTTCTCAGCTTGGGCCTAGTGGGTCCCCCCAGGGAACCTTTGGCTGTGTCTGGGAACATTTTTGGTTGTCACACTGAGGCGGGGGTGGGGCAGCCTTCTTCACAGCAATCGCCCCCTCCATCAGCCCTGAGGCCCTGTGGTTGTTTGCAACCCTGTCGGAGTGGGGTTCCTTTCGCTGACGCAGGGGCCCTGGCCCTTGTCCCTTGTAACTTCCTAAGATTGGAATCCCAGAGTTCAGCCGAGAGGGAAGCATGTCGGTCAGTCTGTCTGGGCAAACTGTTCCACTGGCCTAGGGTTCCTCTTGAGCTGGGGGAATTGACCGTGAAGCTGTGTCGCACTGAGGTGGCCCGGTCGCACACACTGTGAGGGCCGGGAGGGGCTGGGTGGCGTGGGGAGGTGCTCAGAGGTCTGAGCATTCCAGCCTGTGCTTTATAGCTGTGTAGACTTTGGCTGCAGTGTGAAATAAATGGAGTAATGACTTCTTAGAATCTTAACATAAGATAAAACTGGGCCCGGATGTTTTTGCCAGTCCATTCTTTTAAGCATTTAAAGGAGAAGCCATAACAGTGCTATATAAACATTTCTAGAATATAGGAAAAAAAGAATGGTTTCTGTTTTTTAGGTGTTGTATATCCTGAATTTCTTTTTTTTTTTTAAGATTTTTATTTACTTATTTGAGAGGTAGAGTTACAGGCATAGAGAGGGAGATGAGAGAGAGAGAGAGAGAGAGAGCGAGGTCTTCCATCCTCTGGTTCATTCCCTAAATGGCCGCAACGGCCAGAGCCAGGCTGTTCCGAAGCCAGGAGCCAGGAGCTTCTTCCGGGTCTCCCACATGGGTGCAGGGGCCCAAGTGCTTAGGCCATCATCTGCTGCCTTCCTAGGCCATAACAGAGAGCTGGATCGGAAGAGGAGCTGCTGGGACTTGACCCAGCGCCCATATGGGATGCTGGCACTGCAGGCAGAAGCTTAGCCTGCTACACCAGACCCTACCCTGAATTTTAAAACCTGACAAAGACATTATAAAACAGAACAATTACAAAATGCCAAATTCCCTACAAAATGTTAGCAAATTAATCCAGCCATGTATAAACAGGAGTGGCTTATTCCAGGAATTCAGAGTGGCTTGCTTTTTAAATTTTTTTTTAATTTTTATTTTTATAGAAAGATTTTATTTAATAAATATAAATTTTGTAAGTACAACTTTTGGATTATAGCGGTTCTTACACCCATACCCACCTTCCCACCCACAAACCATCCCATCTCCTACTCCCTGTCCCATCCCATTCTTCTTTAAGATTTACTTTTAATTATCTTTATATACAGAAGATAAACTCCATACTAAGTAAAGATTTCAACAGTTTGAACTCATACAGACATACAAAGTATAAAGTACTGTTTGAAGACTAGTTTTACTGTTAATTCTCATAGTACAACACATTAAGGACAGAGGTCCTACATGGGGAGCAAGTACACAGTGACTCCTATTGTTGATTTAACAATTGACACTTATTTATGACGTCGGTAATTACCCAAGGCTCTTGTCATGAGTGGCCAAGGCTGTGGAAGCCTCTTGAGTTAACAAACTCTGACCTTTTTTAGACAGGCTGCAATCAAAGTGGAAGTTCTCAGGGGCAGGCACTGTGGCTCACTTGGTTAATTCTCCACCTGCGGCACGGGCATCCCATATAGGTGCTGGTTCTAGTCCTGGTTGCTCCTCTTCCAGTCCAGCTCTCTGCTGTGGTCCGGGTGGGCAGTGGAGGATGGCCCAAGTGCTTGGGCCCTGCGCCCACATGGGAGACCAGGAGGAAGCACTTGGCTCCTGGCTTCGGAATGGCACAGAGCACCAGCCATAGTGGCCATCTGGGGGGTGAACCAACAGAAGGAAGACCTTTCTCTCTGTCTCTCTCTCACTGTCTATAAATCTACCTGTCAAATAAAAAAAAAAGTGAAAGTTCTCTTCTCCCTTCAGAGAAAGGTACCTCCTTCTTGGCTGGCCCCTTCTTTCCACGGGGATTTCACTCATAGGGATCTTTCATTTAGGTCATTTTTTGCCACAGTGTTTTGGCTTTCCATGCCTGAAATGCTCTCACAGGCTTTTTAGCCAGATACAAATGCCTTAAGGGCTGATTCTGAGGTCAGAGTGCTGTTTAGGGCATGTGTCATTCTATGAGTCTGCTGTGTATGCTGCTTCCCATGTTGGATCTTCTCTCCTTTTTAATTCTATCGATTATTATTAGCAGACACTGGTCTTATTCCCCGATCCCTTTGACACTTAATCCTATCTTTGTGATCAGTTATGAACTTAAACTGATGGCATTGGTACCTGCCAACGTAATGGAATTTGGAGTTCCATGGCAAGTTTTTAGCTTTACCCTTAGGGGTAAGTCCAAGGGAATGTGTGCCGAACTGTACATCTCCTCCCTCTCTTATTCCTACTCTTATTTTTAACAGAGATCAATTTTCAGTTGGATTTAAACACCTAAGAATAATTCTGTGTTAAGTAAGGAGTTCAACCAATGGTATCAAGTATTAAGCACCCTTTAGGTGCTCAGTTATTTGTCACAGATCAGGGAGAACATATCTTATTTGTCCCTTTGGGACTGGCTTATTTCACTCAGCATAATGTTTTTTCAGATTCCTCTGTTTTGTTGCAAATGACTGGATTTCATATTTTTTTTTACCACTATGTATTATCCCATAATTTCTTTATCCAGTCTTCCATTGATCATTTAGGTTGATTCCATGCCTTAGCTATTGTGAATTGAGCTGCAATTAATATTGAGATGCAGGTAGCTCTTTTGTTTGCCAATTTAATTTCCCTTGGGTAAATTCCGAGGAGTGGGATGGCTGGGTCGTGTGGTAGGGCTATATTAAGGTTTCTGAGGAATCTCCAGACTGACTTCCATAGTGGCTGTACCAGTTTGCATTCTCACCAACAGTGGATTAGGGTGAGTGGCTTGCTTTTGAGACTCAATCATGTTGCTCTTTAGATTACTAGGGAAAAGGGGGCAAAAATCATAGCATCATCTTGATAGAGGAAGGGGAATCACTTCTCAGCCTTCTGGCTAAGATCAAGGGATAGATGAAGGGGAAAAAATGGGCAGAATTCAAAATGCCTTCAGGATGGAAACTCCCAGAAAACTCAGAATAGAAAGAACCTTTCCTGATCTGATAATGAATATTTGCAGAAGGACCCACAACAGCCAAAGCTGTGCTTAACGGCAAAACTGGAAACTCTGGGAAAGCTGAGGTTTTAAAAGGCGGATTTTCAACATACGTAAGAGTCCCGGTACATGCCTGTTTACTTATGGCACACGCGTGTGTGTGCACACGTGCTCGCATACATGCCTCGGCTTCACAAACTGAGTCATATTTTTCCTCTCCAAAAAGACCCTGAGTTGCTGGAAATGCTTTGTGAAATGTTGAAACCTAAGGAAACTTTGGCTACCCTCAGAAAAGCAAAACCAAACAGGCCAACGAGAAATCAGATCTGCCATCAGGACTCCCTTCACATGGTGAGCTGTTTTTGTGGTCACACAAATCGTGCATTTGAAGGCACTCTGGAGTTGAAGTCTGGCCTTTGAAATTTCAGTGGTACTTTTGGTGCCCGACTTTCTTGAATATGGAAGAGGGCTGGGAGAATGTACATTTCATCTAGGCCAGGGGTTCACACTCTGCAGAAACATCTGGACAAACCTCTATTAAGGAAAAAAAATACTCACAGAATTCCCCAGTGTTTGAATAACCTTTGTTGTGCACTTCAGTGCGGAAGTATGCCGCACAGCTATGCATCGACTTCCTGCACTTGTGTGTTCTTCAAGGGCACAGGTTCTGTCCCAAATCGCCACTCTCATAAATACGGTATTGACTAACAGGACACTTCAAAAACACTCATGGAAAACTGGAATTAAAAAATAAGTGTCTTTCTGTACAAAAAATTTCAAAATCCATGCACAGGTTTTTTCCCCTCAGTACACATTTCCCATGAACTTTTTGAAGACCTGCCCATATTGAAGGTCAGTTTTCTTTTGCATTTTTTATTTGGTAAGACCATTTTATCATCTTCTGCAAACTGATACTGTTTTCTTACCATTTCTTTCTGTTCACACTGCTGCGAAGTTTCTCTGTCCCACTGTCTGGCTGTGCCACTGTCTAGGTGTCCCTTGGCTCAATGCGTCATTGAGATTAGAATGGGCAAGTGACAGTGTATGGGCCAACTCCAGCTGCCGCTTTTTTTTTTTTCAGATTTATTTATTTATTTGAAAGTCAAAATTACACAGAGAGAGAAGGACCTGCAGAGAGAGAGGTCTTTCATTGCTGATTCACAACCCAACTGGCCGCAACAGCTGGAGCTGCACTGATCCGAAGCCAGGAGCCAGGAGCTTCCTCCAGGTCTCCCGTATGGGTGCAGGGGCCCAAGGACTTGGGCCATTTTCTGCTGCTTTCGCAGGCCATAGCAGAGATCTGGATCAGGGGTGGAATAGCCGGGACTCGAAGCAGCACCCATATGGGATGCTGACACTGCAGGTGGCGGATTTACCTGCTACACCACAGCGCTGGCCTGCCACCTGTTTTTATAAATAAAGTATTATTGGAACACAGCCACATAGTCCATGACTATGGGAGCTTTCATGCTTCATTGATCATGTGAGTAAATGTGACAAAACCCAAAAGGCCTGCAAAAGCTAAAATAGTTGTTATCTGGCCTTTTGCAAAAACGTGGCTTACAGGATAAGCTCATGTCTATTTTATTCAACCATTGCCATTAAGATAATATTTTTTGGTCTGAATGCTTTCATAAAGTGCATGGCAGGAGTGGGTATTTATATGAGACTCTGGGGCAGTTCTCGTTATGAGGAGTGTTCCCATGATTCTGAATTGCTTTATGTTTCTGGAGGAATTTAGACCACTTTGCACTGCCAAATGTTGAATGTTTTGTCCAGATACGAAATTAGAGGTGCTGTGATAGGGCTGTGTCTGCTCCAGATTCAGTAAGGGACGATGAAGCCACAGGGATCCTCCCACGTGAGTGGGATTAGGTGCCTTGGTTGGAGTGCAAGGGCCTGGCGGGGGGGCATTTGGTGCTCTAGTCTGTCTGTCTGTCCTGCTGCATCTGCCATATGAGGATGCAGAAAGGGGCCCTCACCAGACGCCTTTGCTTTATTCTGATTTTTTTAAGATTTACTTAAGTAGAGTGACAGAAAGAGAGGGAGAGAGAGACAGAGAGATAAAAAGATCTTCCATCTGCTGATTCATTCCCCAAATGGCCACCAACAGCCTGGCCCTCCAGGTCGAAGCCGCAAGCCTGGAACTCTATCCGGGTCTCCTGGGTGGGTGGCAGAGGCCCAAGCACTTGGACCGTCTTCTGCTGCTTTCCCAGGGATTTGCAGGGAGCTGGATTGGAAGCGGAGCAGCCAGGGCTCCCTCCAGTGCACTCATGGGATGCTGGCATTGCACCACAGCGCCAGTCCCAATGTCTTTCACTTTGATCTTGGACTTCCCTGCCTTCAGAACTGTGAGAAATAAATTTCTGTTCTTTATAAATCGCCCTAGATCAGGTATTTTATTATCGCTGCCCAAAACAGACTAAGATGAGAAGGAACAATTTATTGGCAAAGGCAAACTCGGAATTTCTCTGATTTACATGTTAATGCTGCATAATGGTCTTTTCTCTAGCTGCCGCTGTGGCACAGAGGGTTAAGTCAAAGCTGTGACACCAGCATCCAGATGAGTCCTGGCCACCCCGCTTCTGATCCAGCTCCTTGCTGATGTGCCTGGGAAGACAGCGGAGGATAGCCCAAGTGCCTGGGCCCCTGCACCTGTGTGGGAGACCTGGCAGTAGCTCCTGGCTCCTGGCTTTGGCCTGGCACAGCCCTGGCTGTTGCAGCCATTTGGGGAGTGAACCAGCAGATGGAAGATTCCTCTCCCTTGTGTCTCTCTCCCCCTCTCTCTTTACCTCTGCCTTTCTCTCTCATTCTGCCTTTCAAATCCATAAAATCTTTTTTTTTTTTTTTAAAAAAAAGGTTTTTTCTCAGTGTATGGAAAAAAATGGACATTACTCAAAGTATTTTATTGAAAACCTACTAGGGACCCCAAAATAAATCAGACACAGTTCCTAACTCAGTGTTTTTGCAGAGCTAGACTTTGGGGGTTCATTTTTCTCAAGACTTGGGTTCAAGGGTGTTCAAGTGGGTATCTGAAGTTGGGTTCTGGTCTGTATAAGTGACCGTCAGTCTGCTTGATCTTCCACATTCTTGTATGTCTGCTGGAAACAATCTCAGGGGAGAAAAGCCGAGAAAGGAGACTCCAGAAAAGAGGTGTTTCAGGAGTGGGCGTTGGCACAGTGGCTTAACTGGCCCCTTGGGCTGCCCGTGTCCTGTTTTGGAGTGCTCGGTTCAAGTCCTGACTCCTCTGCTCTGGTCCAGCTCTGGCTTATGTGCGCCCTGGGAGGCAGCACGTGATAGAGGTCCTTGAGTCCCTGTCACCCACATGGGAGGCCTGGATGGAGTTCTGTTGAACTCAAATCTATCTTTTAATTCCATTTTTCTACCAACGTTTTGAAGTCCTCTCTTGTTTGTGTGACGAGGGGACGAAAATCGTGAGATCCCACAGGAGAGGGAACCCCGAGGTCAACCGGGGGCAGGGAGACATCAGAACTGGACTGAGATCTTCAGGCTGTCTGTTACACTCAGAGCACAGGAGGAACCTTGCAGCGGAAGTCCGAGCATGTGTGCAGGTTTCTTTGTAGAGAACTTCTGGGGTGAGAACAGCTGTGGCTTTGCTGGTTGCAGATGTCTGAGTGATGTTTGCAGATGCTGCCTTTTCATTCTCTCTCCTTGGGCCTGGAGCGCGCAGCCCCGTGTCTGGAGAATATCTCTGGGCTCGCTGGTTTCTAGGGTTCCGCCGACACTGAGTTCCACGCCGCGTGTGGAGGGAGCACAGGAAGAAGTTACACTCTCCCACCCACCTCGCTCCTACACGACCTCCAGAGTAATAAAGCAGACAGACTGGTCTGTATTTGCCAAACCCTCTTACGCTCGGAGTCTGTAATATATTGGCCTGTTTCTCCTTTCCCCCAAAGAAGGAAACTTTGCTCTCATATTTCTTTTTATGGGTGAGACGGACTCATACGCGCATATTTCACAGGAGTTTCAAAATGCCTAATTTCAAGTCGCAGTGTTCCTGCTGATACTCTCTCCCTTCTCCTCATCCAGGCAATGAGGTGCACATGCCCCCAAATGAGAGAGGGTATCTTACTGGGCAGACTGGTTATCTTAGGGGAAACGCATTAGGAACGAGATCTGTTTGGGCAAACCCTGTTTAACTGTTGTGTGTGTCCTTACTCTGGACAAATCAAGAAACTCTCTCTGCCCTCGAGTGGGCAAAAGGAAGGGCTGGGCAGGAGAGGCGGCACCACTAACTGGTCTGCTTCAAAGTGACTCATTAAGGGGAGTCCCTGTTAGAGACTTCCCATCCCCCAGTAGCCCTGAGCCAGCTCCCTCTCCATCATGTGTGCCCTTGTGTTTTTTTTTTTAATTATTATTAAAGATTTACTTATTTATTTGAAAGAGTTACAGAAAGCGGAGAGGGTTGAGGGAGAGAGACAGAGACAGAGACAGAGACAGCGATCGTCCATCCAGTGGTTCATTCCCCAAATGGCTGCAACGGCTGCAATGGCTGAGGCTGGGCCGGGCAGAAGCCAGGAGCCAGTAACTTCCTGTGGGTCTCCCTCGAAAGTGCGGGGCCCAAGCACTTGGGTCATCTTCTTCCGCTTTCCTAGGGGGATTGGTGTGGAGCTGGATAGAAAGTGAAGCAGCTGGGACTAGAACAGGTGCTCACATGGGATGCCGGTGGCACGGGGGTGGCTTAACCTGTTGCCGCAACACCAGCCCCTGCCCTCCCATTCTTGATGGGTGCCCTGGAGGCTGGGTGCTAAGGGCATGATTTCTGGTTCCTCACAACATGCTGAACTCCCCCTCCCCCCCGCCCCGACAAGTCACTTCACACGTTTGGGCTTGTGGGGTTTGCCTTTTAGCATTCTGTGAATGACTCTATTGAATATGCTCTAAATCCCTAGGCAGATGGAAACAGAGGTTGGAAGTTTATTTCATACAGGAATTTATGAGCCACCCAGCATCACGGCACAAGCCCTCAGTTTCTTGCCGCCGTCACTGATGCCAGTCCACTGGCAATCGGCAGAATCAGATGTGGCTCTGCCCAGGCGGAGTGGACGGAGGGGAGGCTGTGCATGGGTGTGTGTTAGTGCATTGTGCCCCGTGTTGGCGTCTCCCCGTCACAGCGCTCATCTGAGAGACCACTGTTCCAGAACACCTGGGGCTTCCTTCCATGAGGGTCATGTTATTCTCATTAAGCACAAGAACATGCAACAATTATGTAAAAATGTGCAAGTGGGGAAAACTGAGCGCATTTCACCAGGGAGTGGGTATACAAAGCCGGCTTTGAACCTGCGAACCTGGGCCAGCCAGCCTGTCACAGGTGAGAACGTGTGAGTGAGGGGGCGATGACAGTTCTGGAGCCATTAATTCATTTATCCTCAGAGACACTCAGGCAATTGTTCTGGGTTTCCGGGCGGTGCGCGTGCAGGCCATGCCGCAGACACGCGCCGCCTTCGCCCTCTCCCGGTTCTCGGTCTTCATAGAGAACCACTGTGTTATCTGATAGGTCTCTCTTCCCCACTTCCCTTTCTTCTACACTTCTTCCTCCTTTGTTCCCGGGCAATGAATGTGGCAAGTTAGTAAGAGGTCGTTAAACAAGAAGAAGGTGGACAGTTTTCATATTTGGGATAGTGAAGCATAAGATAAGGGTGTACTTTCTGGAGCGGTCAGTGTCGTGGCACAGGCCAGTGAAGCCGCTGCTTGTGACGACAGCATCCAATATTGGAGAGCTGGTTCAAGTCTCACCCGCTCCGCTTCTGCTACAGTTCTGTGCTAATGCACCTGGGAAAGCAGCAGAAGATGGCCTGTGTGCTTGGGCCCTTGCCATCCACATGAAAGACCCAGATGGAGTTCCAGACTCCTGGCTTGAATCTGGACCAGTCCTGGCTGTTGCAGCCATTAGAGTTGTGAGTGAACCAGCGGATGAAAGAGTCTCTCTCTCTCTCTCTTTCCTTCTGTCACTCTGCCTTTCAAATGAAAAAAATTAAATATTTAAAAATATTTTTGCAGAAAAGGGGAATCAATAGATCCGTGTATTTAGGGGGCAAAAATATTTTGAAAAAAATTTTTCATAACGCGCATTTTCCATGAACTTTTTGAAGACTCTGGAAAATACAGAAAAGTCAGTTGGCAACTTTCAGTCGATTGGCAGGTGTTAGTATTCCAGGTTCTGCCATCACAGTGGGGGGGGGCAGTGAATAGGGGAGGAGTACGAAGATTTGGCTCGGGCAGTGTCAGAGCACAGGAGGTAAACATGAGGTCCCATTTTTTATTTGGGGTAGAAATACTTCCTGTTTGTGATGGGAAGCCTTCGTTCCTCATTAAAACCCTCTCTCCATTTATCCAGCATACACACACCCAACATGCCACATCTGTGTGTACACCCCCGCAACGCGCCCCTCGTGCACACCCAACACAGTTACATACCATGCCGCTTGCACCCAAACACATAAACCACACAGATCTAGCACACATACACACCACACACACCGCAGCTGGATGGGTACGTCGGGCACTCAAGGGTGTAGGGAGCAGTGAGGTGAGGGCACCGGGCTTCAGGACGGGAGGCTGCCAATAAGGACTTCTCCAAGCCACTCTTTCCACATTCTAAGACTTGACAGCTTTTGCCATGATGAAAAAAAGGGCATACTTGCCAGAAATCTCTTATATAACTATTTTCTTGGTTTCAAACACTCATGATTTTAAAGCAAAGCAAAAGAAAACCCAAAACAATCTCTGCACACACACTGTCTGATGGCTGCCCTCGTGCAGCTGAGCGTGGTTTGTGGCAATCAAGGAAGGAGGTTTTCTTCCTGCAGGACTGAGAAGGCCTTTCTTTTCAGCACCAGCTTGTCTGCTGACCGCACCGAGAAAAGAGCCATGGTTAAAAAAAAAAAAAAAAAAAAAAAAAAAGAGCCAACATTCTCAACAACGGGCCAGTAAAGGGTTCATGGCAATGCCTTGACAGCCCTCCCCAAGACGGGCAGTGTGTGTAAAGAATTACCATGGCAATGATCTTTTACAAGCGTGAGTCACTTCTCTGTTTTGCAGGGCGCGCTTCGCTCTGCCCATCGCTTTTAGTACATTTCCATTTGGTGTGGTTTGGCTGCCGAGCGCGCTGTGGCAGCGAGTGACTTGAAAACATCGCGGGGAAAGCCAACCTCCCCAGACCTGGCATACCTGCGGACCACATATATGGCTCTAATTGCAAACAGCTGCCCACCCACCCGCGTAATAGCAAGAGAGGTCATTTTCAAAAGTGTTAAAAATAGCATGCCCCAGGGGCGGCCAGTTCAGTTGTTGATTCAAAACTATTCCCCACCCAGAAGACTGTTCTGAATGCATGCAGCAGTTGACAGTTGCAAAGAAGGGTCACCCCAGGATGGCCTGGGGCTGACCTCAGTAATTAACAATGAGAGGAATGTGATGACAATAGTGCACAATACTCAGCAAGCCCTGGCTCTGTGTGGCCCCGTGCTAAGCATTTCACGTGCACTAAGTATGAGGCGAGGTTGTCTTGTTCACACCAAGGACAGCAGATTCCCGCGTGGGCATTTTAAGGGGTGCGAGGAAGGCGTAGCTGCTCCGTAGCATCCCCTTCACTTGTCAAGCCGTGTTTGTTAGACTTAGAATTACCCCAATAAAGAGTGTTCCTCACCTACTCTTCCGGGGGCTCCGAAACAGAAAGAGCGGCAGGGAGAGGACTGGAGAGGCAGGGAGGAGGGAAGGAGGGAAGATTCAATTCTATTTTTTTTTTTTTTGCATGTAAGTTTATCTGGCTCCAAAGCTTGGCCTTTTTATTCTTGATGGATGAGCAATAATTGCCTGTGTTCATGGGGGACAACAGTGCAAGGTTTCGCTATATGTTATGCATCGTGTAATGATCAAATCAGGATATTTAGCATACCCATTACTGCAAACTGCTTCTTTGTGGTTTGGATGTTCAGAGCCCTCTCTCCTAGTAATTTTGAAATACATGAACAGCTCACTATAGGCGTGCGGATGTGCAGTGCAGCGCCGGACGTCATCCCTCCTGTGTTGCTTTAGTTTTGTACCCCTTGACCAGGCTCTTCTCTCCCCCCCCCTGCCCTCTCGGCTTCTGGAACCACCACTCTGTCTTCTGTGCTTTATGAGATCAGCAGTTCTAGATTCCGCAGGTGAGTGAGCTCGTGTTGTTTGTATTTCGGTGCCTTGGTTTATTTCGCTTGACGTGCCGTGCTCCAGGTTCATCTGTGCTGTCCTTTATTGTGGAATAGTATTTCATCGTGTCTGTACGCCACGTTTTCGTTACCCACTCATCTGTTGGTGGACCCTTCGTTTGGTTCCCTGTCTTGGTTTTCGTGAGAGGTGCTGCGGTGCATCTGAGCACAGTTATCGCTTCAACACGCTGATTTCATTTTCCTCGGGTAAATATCCAGGAGTGGGATTGCTGGATGGAAAAGTTGTCCTATTTTTAGTTTGTGGAAGAACCTCCATGCTGTTTTCCATATTGGTTGCACTAATTTACATTCCCTTAACAGTGTATAAAGGGCTCACATTTCTCCACATGCATGCAAGAATTTGTTAGCAAATAATTTGATTTTAAAATAGGCAAAATATCCTAACTGACATTTCTGAAAATAAGACCTACGCATAACCGACAGGTATATAAAAAAAATTCTCAACATCCCTAATCCTCAAGGAAGTGTAAAACCCCAGTCATGGGGCCGTGTTGTGGTGCAGTGGGCTAAGCTGCTACTTGGGACACCCTGCATCGCATGTGGGAGTGCTGGTTCAAGCACTGGCTAGTGCACTTCTGCTCCAGCTCCCTGCTAATGTGCCTGGGAAGTAGCAGGTGATGGCTCAAGTACTTACTGTCACCCACGTAGGAAACATGAATGGAGTTCCTGGCTTCAGCCTGTCCTAGCATTGGCTGTTGTGGTCATTTGGGGAGTGAACCTGGGGATAGAATAACCCTGTCTCCCCCTCGTCTCCTTTCTGTCACTCTGCCTTTCATAAATAACATAAAAAACAAAACACCAGCCGGTGCCACGGCTCAACAGGTTAATCCTCCACCTGGGCGCCGGCACACCGGGTTCTAGTCCCGGTCGGGGCGCCGGATTCTGTCCTGGTTGCCCCTCTTCCAGACCAGCTCTCTGCTGTGGCCAGGACGGCAGTGGAGGATGGCCCAAGTGCTTGGGCCCTGCACCCCATGGGAGACCAGGAGAAGCACCTGGCTCCTGCCTTCGGATCAGCGCGGTGCGCCAGCCACAGCGCGCCGGCCAGGGCGGCCATTGGAGGGTGAACCAACGGCAAAGGAAGACCTTTCTCTCTGTCTCTCTCTCTCACTGTCCACTCTGCCTGTCCAAAAAAAAAAAAAAAAAAAAAAAAAAAAACCACACACACACAATGAGATATTAGCTGACCTCAATTAGAATGGCTCTCTGCAAAAAGACAGAAAAAAAAATCCATCTTCAAGGACTGTGTTGGCTTCTTTCTCACTAGAGCAAAATGCTACTTATGAAGGAAGATTCGTTTTGCCTCAAGTTTTGGAGGCTCAGAGTCTAAGACCCAGTGATCCCATCGGCTGGGCCTGTGGTGATGGTGTCCTTGCTGGCAGAGTCCTGAGGCAGCAGAGGGCGTCACGTTCTGTACCTCCCGTGTAGCGTCTCATGCTTTGGTTATGGAGGCATCACTTTAACAATCCAGCCCATCGAATGACTTCCCAACCTCCGGACACCATAACTTGATTAAGTTCCCAGCCTTAGTGTCACTACCATAAGACCCAAGCTTTTAACACATGGGCCTTGTGGGGGTGCCCAAACTAATCCAAGTCACAGCAGGTGATTAAACAAGCTTGCTGCTCTAAGACATTCAGAACCTGTGCTGTTTATCAGAGGTCAGCATATGCAGTGTTTCTCAGACTTGACCTCTAGCCCATTGTTTCCAGGGTTAGTTTTAGTATTCACTATTGCAACTCTTCCTATAGATTTTATACAATGCCCTCATGAGAAGTATCTCATTTACTTATTTTATTTGAAAAGAAGCCACACACACACACACACACACACACACACACAGAAGTGGGGGGAGACAGAGAGAGAGAGGGAAAGTTCTTCCATCTGCTGCTTCACTCCTCAAATGTCTGCAAAGCTGGGCATGGGCCTGGCCAGTCAGGAGCCAGGAACTCAGTCTGGGCCTCACACATGAGTGGCAGGGACCTGAGTACTTGAGTCGTCGTCTGCTACCTCCCGAGGTGCACGTTAGCAGGAACCTGGAATTGGAGCAGTCGGGACTCAAACCCAAGGCTTCTGATGTAGCATGCAGGCATCCCAAGTCGTCTCTTAATCTCTGCCCCAAGTGCCCACGCCAGGGCCTCTTTTAAATGAACACAATTCTTTTTTTTTTTAATTTTTTTGACAGGCAGAGTGGACAGTGAGAGAGAGAGACAGAGAAAAAGGTCTTCCTTTGTCGTTGGTTCACCCTCCAATGGCCGCCGCGGCCGGCGTGCTGTGGCTGGCACACCACGCTGATCCGATGGCAGGAGCCAGGTGCTTCTCCTGGTCTCCCATGGGGTGCAGGGCCCAAGTACTTGGGCCATCCTCCACTGCACTCCCTGGCCACAGCAGAGAGCTGGCCTGGAAGAGGGGCAACCGGGACAGAATCCGGCGCCCTGACCAGGACTAGAACCCGGTGTGCTGGCGCCGCAAGGTGGAGGATTAGCCTAGTGAGCCGCGGCGCCAGCCTTGAACACAATTCTTAACACTGGTGAGTGTGCTGGTTCCTTGACTATTTTTCTTCACAACCATAGGAACATGAGACACTGCAGTAAGATTTATTCCTTCTTGTAATATACATTGAGTACCTACTAGATGGCAAGAGATTTGGAGAAAATATCATTGAATGAGGTTATTGGATATGTAGAGGTACTGAGAGGTGGACAACAACGGCCCTACAAGCGATTGAAAAGGCACCCCCAAGCTTAATGGAGTTCTGTAAGCACAGTCAATCCAGTCAACCACTGAAACGGCCCTAAATCTTTGCCAGCTTGTAAGGGTTCATATCAACAAGCCATATGAAAATTCATATAAAATATTTTAAATGGTCAGTGGTAAAAGTATCATCACGTAAATTATCTGATTTACTATAATAAGTTGATGATACTGATGATGATGATAAAAGAAAACAAATAAATAGTCATATGAATATATCTTTTTTAAGATTTATTTTTATTTATTTGAAAGGTACAGTTACAGAGAGAGAGGGAGAGAGAGAGTAAAAGAGAAAGCGAGAGAGCAGCTGGGATGCGAATGGGCACCCACATAGAACGCCCACTTCACAGGCTGGCGCTTAGCCTGCCCCACCACAACACTGGCTCTGAAACATGTCTTTCCTAGTTTTCCCAGCCACTCTCTGAGGCTAAACTTGGTAAAACTGTTTGACAAGTGACCTATCACTAGTTGTCTGCAATGAGAACTACTTGGGATAGAGCATGGGGTCTGTTAAAGAAGCATTGCGTATGCAATATGCATGTGTAAGACTTTTGTCTTTCCTGCTATGCGTTCTCAAGGACAAACACTGTCTTTTACAGTGAGCTCTGCACATAGATAGAGCCTACTGGGTGTCAGCTGAGGCCAAGCCCATTTTACTCCTTTTCCTGGATCTTGCTGCACTCACCTGAAGGCCTACAGCTCTGACCAGGTCCTTATTTTTGAAAAACTCGCATTACACCTTCACCCAACTTTCTGCCTTGGTGCATGCGTTTGGGACTGAGCTTTCCACAGCATCAGGCAGCAAGATGTATGGCGGCCCAGGTGTGTGCTCCACAGGACTGTAAACACAGTAGCAGGACAGAAGCCGCTGACCTCTCCCTAGGCCATCATGAGTTACGGGGAAAAGGGTTGAGTGTAAATTCACTTATAAATTCGTAGAATAAATGCAGCATGTGTCCCTGGCGAAAACAGAGTGTTTATCTCTCCCTCTCCCAAGTGATGTCAAACATTAATTCATATTTAAGTGCTATGTTTTAATTTGTTGGTTCTTCCATCTTTTCTTGCACAACTTCATTTAAAAACAAGGAACTGTAGGCTGGTGCCGCGGCTCACTAGGCTAATCCTCCGTTTGTGGCGCCGGTACTCTGGGTTCTAGTCCTGGTTAGGGCGCCAGTTCTGTCCTGGTTGCCCCTCTTCCAGTCCAGCTCTCTGCTGTGGCCAGGGAGTGCAGTGGAGGATGGCTCAAGTGCTTGGGCCCTGCACCCCATGGGAGACCAGGATAAGCACCAGGCTCCTGGCTTCAGATCAGCGCAGCGCTGGCCGTAGCAGCCATTTGGAGGTGAACCAACGGAAGGAAGACCTTTCTCTCTGTCTCTCTCTCTCTCTCACTTTCTAACTCTGGCTGTCAAAACAAACAAACAAACAAACAATCAAAAAACAACCAGGGCATGCTATGCAAGCATGTAGTCAGTCTAATACAATCTGACACATGACTTAGGTAGAGAATTGGTAGAGGGGAAGACCCCGGGCCCCAACTCTCTAGCTGCATAGACCTGAGCGAGTCACCAGCCTCAAAATATCCATTTCTCTCTTTAGAACATGCTCCAGGCTTTGTCTGTTTTACAGGATGGCTGCGAAGATGAAATGGACCTTAGTTAGCGCGTTGCTCTCCTCGACAAAAAGTAAAAAGGAGAAATCCAGTAACTGACTCAGCGTACCATGTGCTTCGAATCTCTGACACACTGTAGGCACGTAAAGCGATGCTATGAATCCAGCCAGTGGAAGGACAGAATTCTGAAGAAGACCAGAGTTTAGCGCCCACTGCCTTTGATTGGAAGTTGCAAGCAGCCCTCTGTCCTGCTGCCTTCCTTAACGATTTCTCCAGTACGGCCAGTGTTCTACTTAACGTAGCGTATCTTGCATCTCAGGTGCCAGGAGGGCCTGAGGATTTAGCACAAGGTCAGCGCTACACAGGGATGCAATGGTCTCCTAGCGCTCTCTGCTTATTGCAGTACGCATTTATCAACTGCTTGACAGCCGTTCTTCCCTCTTGAACTGTGGCTTCGTGAAGCCAGGGACCATGCCTGTGAGACACTGCAGTGTCTCTAGAGCTCACTCCGTGTGGCACTGAGTAGGTCTTCATATATGCGACGTGAGTAAAGGAGTAAGGGGCCGAGTAACTGAACAGCACTGCCTCTGCTGCTTTAATTAGCTGTGCTGGGGTAAGGCTGGCAGGCCCCCTCAGGGGAAGGGAGGCCCCACAAAGTGCCCAGGCAATTAGAAAGAGCTCCCTGTCTCCGTCATGCGCTGCTCCTGGCCAGATGCCCTTCCTGCACTCTGGGTAATGTACATCTGTTCTGGCCATGCTCTGCTGAGCTGGAATTATGGTATCTTGTTCCCGTCTCCAAACACAGAGCTGGTATGAATGGCTTTCCCAGTAGCTTTACTCAGTGGAAAGACCGAGCAGTGCAATCCAGCTGGTGGCCAGTGAACCTTCAGGACAAGCAAACCAGGCGCCTGAAGCCCAGGTCTTGTCTGTTTACATGTATCACACACACACGCACACACACGTATATGCCTACATACAAGAACGGCTGAGGCATGATCAGCAATCTGTCAAGTCATGGACATAGCTGATGCAGCAAAGTGCTCTCGCTCTCTCTCTCTCTCTCTCTCTCTCTCACACACACACACACACACACACACACACAGACATGCGTGCAGTCAGAAAGTGGTGACTGCCACTTTCAGATGTAGGATGAGTATGTGATGGACACATTGTCTCTGATTTTTGCTGATGATGGCTATGGAATGTGAAGGTCATGAGGAGAGAGGGCAACAAATATATTACAGTGTTTCTCTTTGGAGCTTTAAGAAAAAGCTCATAATTTCACCGGGTTTTTTCAGTGCCAACATCTCCAGTAATTATGCATAAACGGATATGTCCGTCTAATTTGAGCCAGAAAAGTTTCCCTGCTCTGAACCAACAGTTGATTTAATGTTTTACAGAAGAAATTCACCCTTTGACACTCAGCAGTCCCCAAATCGAGACAAAAACGACACTAAGGAAAGCAACCCAGCTGGATGAATCAAGTGGTCACCGAATCTGTGGATGATGATTCTAAACATGACAGCCAGGTCCTTCTGGAAGTCTGGGCTCACTGCCTACTCTTCTCTCCTTATTCTTTCTTTCAGAAATGAAACTACTAATTCCCGGAGGTAGTACTTCACACTGAAATTGACCAGGCAAAAGGAAGGCAACAGTTAGGTCTTTGATCAGGGCATAGAATATTGCTTTATGTTAAAATGAGCGGTTTAATATGTCTTTACTTACACGAGTTAAGAAACATGAGTTAAGTTAAGGGCTGTGTTGAATATCATAATGTAAATAAAAGACATTCTTGGATCACATCGTTTTAGGAATGCCTTGTTGCAGGCAAACGTCAACTGCCAAGAAAACGAAGATGGATTGAATGGTCCAGGAAGTGAGCCAATGCTGGCCGGTGAAGGACAAAGCTGGCCCCCGCCGTCTGAGCCCCGTCTGCCTCTCCCCGCTGCTCCCCACCCTGGTGCCTGCAGAGAGAGACGTGTTTTCACATGTGGCCAGTCTCCTATTTAGTTCCTGCTTTCCTAATTTTCCATTTTTTCTCCCCACAAAAACCATCATCCCAATCACTCTTGTCTCTCCTGACTAGCCGGGGGTTGGTAATTGAGGCTGCACACAAACCCTTCTCTCTTGCATCCGACTCACACATCCATCCGCAGGGCTGAGCGGTGGGAAACCAGGTATTGGTCAGCATGACAGCCTTGACTAGGAAGTGACTAGCAAGCCACGTCTGGATTACTGCTGGCAAACTGTGCAAGACTGCTCTGTTCCAGGAATAGGGAAGATGATGACCATGAAACTTGGAAAAATTGGTTTGGGGCAAATGCTCTGCTACGCGATGCATTTTCCTGCTACAGAGAAAGGGGTGAACAGGAGAGGGAAAGGTAACCCACACGGCCTCTGGTTAAGAAAGCCGAAGTTTCTGAAATCCCTGAAAGGTGTGTGTTCAGGATCTGAACTCCACACACACGTGGTCGATGTTTAATTTCTGGATTCATTTCAGAAATGCAAGATTGAAAACAAAACTGCGTAGAAATTATTTTTGTGATTTTTACGGTAGAAGTACTTATTGGGCTATGACACTTTATGGGAAAAAATAGATGAATGTGAAACCTAGAGAAAAAGAATTTTTAATTTCTTTGAGCTGACAGAAGGATATTTTTAAAAATTTCTTTCTTACCAATTTGGTTTTTATCATCATTATTATCATTTCTATTTAGTTTTGACAGCTGGCATTGTGAACTCTTGGGTAAAGAGGTTTATGTTGAAAATTATACGATTTCTCAAGGCAGTAATTTCACATCTATCTAGCCCATATTTGAGGTCTCATCTGATATTTCCTAGTAGGATACTCACATGGGACAGCACATTAGTGAGCCACTATAGAGTCCACCTAGACACCTTTCAAATATGTTCCCACTGCTAGGAGCTGTTCACCATGGGCTCTTCAAGTATTTGACTTGACATGAAATATAATTTGCACATCCTTGATGAACAAAGTCTCTTTCTCATCCATTAACCCCTTCATTCATTTCTCTCTCTCTCTCTCTCTCTCTCTCTCTCTGAAAGGCAGAGTTATACTGAAAGAGAGAGAGAGAGAGAGAAAAGAGAGGAGGGGGTAGTATCTTCCATCACTGATTCACTCCCCAAATGGACACAATGTCCAGGATGGGGCCAGGCTGAAGCTAGGAACTTGGAGCGCCATTTGGATCTCCCATGTGGATGGCAAGTACTCGGGCCATCTTCTGCTGGTTTCCCAGGTGCATCAGCCTGGAGCTGGATCAGAAGCGGAGCAGCCAGGACTCGAACCAGCGCTCCAACATGGGATGCTGGCATTGTGGGCAGCAGGTTAACCCTCTCCACCACAACTCCAACCCCTCTGTTCCCAAATGGCTTGCCCTTTTCTTGTGTTTGTGTGGTCATTTCTCCTCTCTTTTAACTCCTCTTTATTTGTTCTCAGAGGTGTGGCACAGTTTTGCTCCATAACTGATTCTAGTTCAACTGGAAAGTGCTAGGTGTGTATAGAGCATACCACAAACTGGCAAACCCAGTCCATTTGTTTCCTTAACTCCATTTTGATTTTGGAACTTGTTTTTCAGTATGTTTTGAACTACGTGGTGATTCACCATAAGAAATAGAAAAACATATTGATTTTGGAACATTAGCACACATCTGCAAATAGGGATAAACCTCCAATAACAGGATGTATATGGACTCAGGTCTGCATATCCTGATAAGACTGAAAAACAGTTTAGAACTTTAGACATGCGACTCAAGAGGCGCGTTGTGGAAGAGAAGGTTGGAGTTGTCTGCTGTGTATGGTTCCAGCTGAGGCTGAACAACTGCTGTGCCTTTTTTTTTTTTTTTAAAGATTTATTTATTTATTTGAAAGTCAGAGTTACACAGAGAAAGAGAGGCAGAGAGAGAGAGAGAGGTCTTCCATCCGATGTTTTACTCTCCAATTGGCCGCAATGGCTGGAGCTACGCCAGTCCAAAGCCAGGGGCCAGGAGCTTCCTCTAGGTCTCCCATGTGGGTGCAGGGGCCCAAGCACTTGGGCCATCTTCCCCTGCTTTCCCAGGCCATAGCAGAGAGCTGGACGGGAAATGGAGCAGCCAGGTCTTGAACCGGCGCCCATATGGGATGCTGGTGCTTCAGGCCAAGGCGTTAACCAGCTGCGCCAAAGCGCCGGCCTCTGCTGTGCCTTCTTGTCTCAGCTCTAATACTACACACATGTGTCCTTTTTGTGGCCTGCTGAGTGAATGTCTCCTGCGTTTTTGTGCCTTTTTGGGGATTCTGTTTGAAATGCCCCATGCTTTGTTCGTTAGTGCGAGAGGCTGTGCTGTGCCTTACAGAGAATGTGTGTGTGTTGGAGAAGCTTCGTTCAGGTGTAAGCTAAGTGCTGTTGACTGGGAGCTCAGTGCTAATGAACCAGCGAAATACCTTAAAGAAGACATCTTGAAAGAGAAACGTACATTAAACGAGGTTCCTGTTGCTTACAGGAACCTAAGCCTATACAATTAACCCTCCATATTGATGGGGGTCCATGACCATGGATGGAAGCAACCATAGATTGAAAATATTTGAACAAAAAGTTACATCTGAACTGAAGATGTGTAGACTTTTTTAGATCATTATTTTCTTTACATAACATTTACATTGAATTGGTATTATAAGTAATCTAAAGACGATTTAAAGTATGCAGGGAGACTGTATACATTATTTGCAAATACTCAACCAAAGTAATTAAAGGACTTGAGCATTCACAGATTTTGGTACCTGAGACAGGTGCTGCCACCATGTCCTCTGTGAATACTGAGGACTGATGATTGTATTTCCTCTAAGAGCAGTGGTTCAGCATTGACTTGCTCAGTGAGTCTTGAATAAAAATGCCCAATTATATTTAAACATAAATGCCTTACTCGCATCCAGCTAGCACCGAGGAGAGGAGTGTCCTTGACTTTGTATCCATGTAATCATGTAATTATGTGTACATGCCAGACAAGCTAGGCTGCCAGTAACCCTGTCACCCCAGTCCCTTGTAGATGTGACCTGATTCTGTCACCTGGATTGTGAAACTCCCCGCAGCGTTCTTTAAATCCTAATATGACTGTCTTTCAGTTTTGGCAATGGGCCAAAATGAATGCCTGGGTAAAGTGTTTTACTTAAAATGATCATTAAAGTGAAAGTTTGCAACTGAACCCTGTTAAAGTCAGGACTGCAACCAGTCTAGCTTTGTAGATGCTAATTGGCTTTATTTGTGAATCTAGGAATGGGCAGCAGTATAGACTAAAAAAGAATCCGAATACCCTCTCGCCTCATGGTCAGGCTACACTTCCAACCAGAGAAAAGTAAGTGACATACATAAGACGAGAGGGAGGTACAGAAACAGCCAAGCGGTCCCAGTTCCACGTGGTTTGAACAGTGGCACCTTGTGATTGCCGGAGACTTTGCTACTTGTTACAAGAGCAGATTATGGGCTGTTTATTCATCAGGTCAGATTGTAGTTCACTCTGAATGGAAGCAGCTTTAGGCCAGTCCTCAATGCCCCTTTCTCACGTTTCAGTATCTGACAGACTGCACTGTCTACAAGGTCAAGAAACAAGAGTCTCCCTTAAGATCTTGTTTTTATCTGCCAAACCTGACATGGCCCCTGGCACCTAGTAGGCACCCACTCATGACTGCATAGAATACTAACTCAATGCACAGTCGTAAACCATATGACACTAAAAAATCTTACAAAATAAGTAGTGACTAACGCTTAATGTAGCAGCTGGGACACAGTGGCCTTAGGGCAAAGCTGTCTTAGATGTTTAGAGACTTAGTATTGGTTACAGACCTATAAAATGCATAGAAAAATTACCAGATATGTCTATAAAACCACACAGATTTCTTGTGATAAATAAGAGTTAATATATTTTATTGGTTTGGCAACTGACAGTAATAACTGTAAATAAACAACTGAGGTAATTTTTATTGGTGAGACACAGAATTGTAAAATCTTGCCCAGGGGACAGAAAAGCAACATTTAAAAGCTGATATTCTGGCTTGGGAATTATTTCACATTAAGGTAACTTCTATCAAGAGAGCAATATTTCCCAGCTGTTCCCTGCAACCTTTACCGTGTACATTACACTTTGTATTTTTGTTGGGTAGTAGAAGCAATTGATTCTAAGCATTATAGTTTATTCTGCAATTGGGCATCGCAATTTTAAGGAACAGATTTTTTTTTTTTAAATGCAGGCAGTTGAACAGGATGTAAATGCCATCTTAATAATAGGAACTGAAAATTTAATAATATGGTATTAAACTGAGTATAAGTGAATAATACTAGTCCTAACTCATTCTATTTCCTACGTAATTCTGGTCCATTAGTGGAATTTTTATTCAAAGGAATGCTGTATTGCAAGATTTTTTTAAATAAAGATTTCAACAGAATTACCAAAAAAAAAAAAAGATAAATGTTGATATACTTATGCAGATTCTTGGAGTAAAAAAATTCTCTGTCTGATATATTCAGAAAAAAGCCCAGATATGGAAAAAATATTTTCACGTGGAGTATTTCCTTAACTCTTCATATAATTTGGTTATGTTAGTCACTGCATGAATAAATATTGAACTATTATATATATATATGTAAAGTAAAAACACATTTTAAAAGCCAAAAAGCATTTACACAAAGTAAAAACAAAATGAAACAAAAACCTTTCAAATCAGACACCGCCAGATATTAGAAGCTCTATGTGGCCGGCGCCGCAGCTCACTAGGCTAATCCTCCGCCTAGCGGCGCCGGCACACCGGGTTCTAGTCCCGGTCGGGGCGCCGGATTCTGTCCCGGTTGCCCCTCTTCCAGTCCAGCTCTCTGCTGTGGCCAGGGAGTGCAGTGGAGGATGGCCCAGGTGCTTGGGCCCTGCACCCCATGGGAGACCAGGAAAAGCACCTGGCTCCTGGCTCCTGCCATCGGATCAGCGCGGTGCGCCGGCTGCAGCATGCCGGCCGCGGCGGCCATTGGAGGGTGAACCAATGGCAAAGGAAGACCTTTCTCTCTGTCTCTCTCTCTCACTGTCCACTCTGCCTGTAAAAAAAAAAAAAAAAAAAAAAGAAGCTCTATGTAAGCTTGCCTTCTTACCTGGGCTAAGTGTGCTCCAGTGTGGCTGGCAAAGCAGGTGTAATGGCTTACTTTCACTCTTTCTGCAAGTGAAAATGGTAATTTCTATTTTAATTTGGCACACTGGTGGAAATATGGCCAGCTTGCAGAAATAACCACCATTGCCTATTAGCTGTTTTATAGACTCACTCACATAATTTGCAGTGTCAGAGTAAAACGAAATGTTACAAATGGAGACAGTCGATCAATTAATATGAAAGACATATTCCTTATATTTAACTATATTTAAATATTTTAATTTAAATATTTTCCTACTAAAAACTTTGGTTTTTCCATCTTTTGTACTTTTCCAACAATCTTCTACTCTTTCTTCTCTTCTGGGTGTGCCGTGTTATACCCACAGTACCGCAATTTAATTCACTCCTGTGGGGAGCAACTTGGACTAGACTAAGATACTCGAATTAAGACTTATTCTATGCATCTGCTCTCCCACAATATGGCGCTGGGAGAGGAGAAAACAGCTTCTACACAGCTGCCTCCAGTTCGACCAATAACCTGCAGGAGCTGCTCCTGCTCCTGATTGGAGGAGAGCAACGTATTTGGCGTGTGGGTAGCAGAGTTGGGATTGGTGGAAGAGGACTATAAAGGAGGAGAGAGACAACATGCACCAGGAACATCCGGATAACATCTGAGCAGCCCCCGAGAGAGCCGGCCGGCGGTGTGTCGCTCCCCCGCGGAAGTGGGGAAAGTGGCAGGGGGAGCCGCCCTTCCACGGAGGTGGAGGGACGGCAGCCAACCCGGGAAGGACCAGCAGCAAACCCGGGAAGGGCCGAGCAGACAAAAGAACAGCGCAGGGTCCTGTGTCGTTCCTCCGCGAAGAGGGGGAGCGACAACTCCCACTGTAGCAAACATCTGCCCAGCCAATCTGTGATATAAGGAGACCTGAAAGCTTTCTTCTGACTCTTTGCATTTTGGAAATTAAACAGAGAAAAAAAGAAAAAAACCTAAATATTTTTCTCCCACTGGCCCCAAAAGAACTCATCATATATATATATATATATATATATATATATATCAGCATTTATTCCACAACAAGGAATGGAAGATTAAAGAGACAGGACACTCTGAAGATCTCTTCTCCACAGGCACACCTCAGGTGGCGGGCTGTGTCCCTGGACCTGCATGCTCCTGGGACTGTGGGCACAGACACTGTTTTTTGGCAGGACACAGATTTCAAGCAAGGGCTTGTCTGTTCTGCCCAGATTCTGGAATGTTCCGTGCAGACAGCAGAGGGGCTCTTTGTGCACCCCAGCCTGGGGAAGGCCACAGGGAGCTACACACAATATTTTCACGATAAGACTGTCCTAAACATGCAGCCCCCGGGGTTTATGGATTGAATTACGGGGTGTGTTGTGTGACATTCTGGCATCTGGTTTGACAATCATCTTTTAAAAATGTAGTCCTTTGTGAGCTTGTGACCCCAGCTGATACGGTAAAATGAATGCTGGTGAGCCACAGTTGCTAAAGTTGCGATACTCACAGAACTAAAAGAAGGGAAAATAAAATTGGACACTAGGTGCAATCTGAACCACTCGAATATATATAAATGAAACTCTTATCTGTTGTCTATCTACCTGTCCTGGGATGACAAAAGATAGGTATGCCATGCCCTGATCCTGGAGCCTGTGACTGTGACGTTGCTAGGCAACAGGGTCTTTGCAGATGTGATCACGATGAGGCGGCCATCCCGGATCGGGTGAGTGGGTCCTAGATTCAATGGCCAGCATCCTGATAAGGGCCATACCTGGGAGGGGCACACGGGAGAGGAGGCCCCGTGCTCATGCAGGCAGACATTGGAGTGATGCAGGCAATATTTTACTCCTGAAACTTCATTTTATTACATGTATGCAGATGTTCAAATGTGTACATATACGAGAGAATGTCAAAAAGTTAGTGGAAAATGGAGATAAAATTCAAGTTCATTTTGGTGGAAAAATGGTTGAAATCCATGTGTTTTTTTTTCCATAATATGCATTTTCAAAATTGTTGTGAGCCAAACTAAGCCTATTTTTAAAAAGATTTATTTATTTATTTGAAAGTCAGAGTTACACAGAGAGAGGAGAGGCAGAGAGAGAGAGAGAGAGAGAGAGAGAGAGAGGTCTTCCATCCGATGGTTCACTCCTCAATTGGCCAAAATGGCCAGAGCTGTGCCGACCTGAAGCCAGGAGCCAGGAGCTTCCTCCGGGTCTCCCACATGGGTGCAGGGGCCCAAGGACTTCGGCTATCTTCTACTGTTTTCCCAGGCCATAGCAGAGAGCTGGATGTGAAATGGAGCAGCCAGGTCTTGAACCGGCGCCCATATGGGATGTTGGTGCTTCAGGCTAGGGCATTAACCTGCTGTGCTACAGCGCTGGCCCGAAGCCTATCTTTTAACTCCATTTTCTGTGAACATTTTGAAGCATCCTCGTGTATTAAAAATAAACTTCACTGTGTGTGTGTGTGTGCCATCCCAGGGTGTTCTTCTGTGCTGTGTGATTCACTGCTAGCCTCTAAGAAAAGGGAATTGTATGTCTGTCCTCTCAGCAGCTCTGATGACGTCATTTACGGATCACAGTTTTCAGACGTAAGTCAGAATGTGTGTTAAGAGAATAACAAAACAAGGAAACCAAAGTTTCCTTTGCAGATGTGCTAAGCCTGCTGCCATCCCACTCTTCTTTGTTTCAATCAGCAATGCGGGGCCACACCAAGTTCCTGAGCCAGCACCCTGGGACTTCTGCAGGTCCCGCTTCACATCACACCTGTCACTAGGTGCTCCCCTCTCCCCCTCTCAATCCCTCCACCTGTTTCCTCCCCTCTCCATTCTTGTCTGGAGTTGACTCAGTGGAGTTGTTCTCCCTTCTTGCCTCCCCACCCGGGAGCTGCCTTGGGCACGGCTGTGATCAGGTTACTGCATGGGGCTGGAAGGGCCATTCCTGTCCCTGTCCCACTCTGCTCTTTCCCTCTTGGAAACTATCTCCCCCTCCCCACTCTAAAGCTACACACACACATACACATATCCAACCACACCCATATTTCCACACGTAGGCACTCACAACCTACACACACAGCCTGTACACACCCTCCTATACACCCTATCTACACACACAGATCTACACACTCATACCCATGCTGCCCTGCACACCCATTGCAAGCATGCAACATTCACACACACATACACTCGTGCCTACACACAGCTCCACACCAACACGAGCACATGCGTGATCCACAGTCTGTGTGCACACTCCTGTACTCTCATGCCTGCATACACTAATCATGCACATACACATCCCTACACACACATATCCCATGCATGCACACATGTGCACATACTCTTCAGACACAACCATGTGCTATACAGGGTACCTTTACATGCACATGTATGTATGTCCCAAGTACACTCATGCACACATTCCTTGAATATGTACCACACCTATACCTAGTGCCTCAAACACACACGCACACTCCCCCATGTACACACATTCACACACACATGCACACACCTGTACCCCATCACTACATTCCATGCAGTTCTGGGGGGGTGTCTTTGATTCCTGGAAGGGATGAATAGCGTCCCTGTGGAATGTCTAGGACAAGACTCAGACCTTCCTGGGGTCATCAGAGGTCTTTGGGGGGAAGCAGGAACTCTGATGGAGAAGAATAAAATCTGGGAACTCCCACTGAACCTTTTACTACTGCAAGGAAATGGCTCAACCACGAAGACACTAATTCAGGAAAGTGAGCCAAAGGATGTGTGTGCGGAGGTGGGGACAGGATAGGTGTGTTGGGGGAAGAGAGTGAGTGAAGCAAGAGGGAAAGAGAGAGAATCATCCAGTCTCTGGATCCCATGAGGGTGAAACCACCCCTTACCTTGGACTTCAAGCCCTGAGAACCAGTAGAGTCTCTGGCTTAGGCTCCTTGGAGTTGGAATTCTGTAACGTGCCGACAAACGTCCCCGCAAACCTGCTTGCCTACTATTAAAATTGGTCCTCACCACCTTGGCAAGTTCACCTGTTTCTTACCTCTCCAACCTCAGCACCCACCTTTAAGCCTTTGTGCCCTGTGCTGCAGGTGTCCTGAATGGGGGCTCCCCAAGTGCAAGGGGATGTTTTGCTCTCAGGTCTCTGCTCATTTGTTCAGTCATTTATACCGAATGCTGGAGATAACTCTGCTAACAGCACATACGCAAGTGGCCGCCCTCAGGAGGCTTAGCATCCTAGCAGCTGTGAGGGAGGAGGGCAGAAGCTCACTAGAATGAGGAGAGCGCAGAGCAGGTGCAAACGCTTAGCCACAGAGATGCTATGCTACCCTGCACTTCAACTCTTATGTACTGAGAGAAGTGAACAACATGAATCCCAGAACCTTCGTGCCCAAGTGTTCTTAGGAGCATTATTGGCGATTGCCAAAAAAGAGGGAACCACCCCAAAGTCCTCCCATGGGTTGGATGTGGGTTGGTTGTGAACGGTTCCCTGTGCTCTCTCTTCTCTCTGAAATGCCTGGGCCCTGCCATGAGGTTGCCTGTGGCCTTGGCTGTCTGCTGTGAGCGCAGGGACAGTGCGGGCCACGTGGTTTTCTCCACTGTATGTTTTCCTGGGGCAGAGTGGGGTCTCTTGGAGACAAAGCATGCTCTGAACAACGCGCAGCCCAAGTGGACTGAATTGCCCTGAGGCCATGCCCCTGTAGGGGGCCGGGCTTGGAGAAGCACACGGGGGTTTCTAATAGCACAGGAGAGGCCCGGTAGGTCTTGACCAAAGGTCTTGTTTGTACTGTGCACAGCAAGGGTCCTCCAGTCTCCTTCATCCATCCCTGATGTAAGGTCGCTCTGGCTACTTGTTCCTGTCATTCCCAGTCCCCCTCCCCTGCGGCTCCCCACTTCTGCTCACAGTCCCTCCCCCAGGGCAGGCTCTGCTTGCACCCTCTCCTGCCTTCCCATCTCACCTTTCCTGCAGTTCTGAAGTGGACCTGCACTCAAGGCCTTTCTCCTCTCCATCTCTTAGCCCAATCAGTGGGGCAAAACCCGGAAGTCCAATCTGAGTAAAAACAGCCTTCCTACAAGGAAGGTGAGGAGGGAATGATTTCAAGGAGCTGTGCTATAGTAAGTGGCTTCTGTTGATGCCTAAGTGACAAGAGCAACTTGTCACTTAGATGTGCATGCTGTTACATGCTTCTTTATTTTTTTAAAGATTTTGTTTATTTATAGGTAGAGTTACAAACAGACAAAAAGATCTTCCATCGGTTGGTTTACTTGTCAAATGGCCGCAATGGCCGGAGCTGGGCTCCTCCAAAGCCAGGAGCAAGGAGCTTTCTCTGGGTCTCCCATGTGGGTACAGGGGCCCAAGGACTTGGGCCATCTTCCACTGCTTTCCCAGGCCACAGCAGAGAGCTAGATCAAAGAGAAGCAGCAGGGACGCAAACCGATGCCCATATGGGGTGCCAGTCCACTATGCCACAGCGCCGGCCCCCTGTTCCATGCTTCTTAGTGTGTGATATGGAACAGCCTTTTCCTACTTCTGTGTGTTTGCTCTTGCTGTGGCTTGTGCTTGCAAGGAAGTCCTGGTCACGAGCCCTTTCCTGGGGACTGCACAGCAGAACACAAACAAGGTAACTGCGAAGGGAACACCGCACGAATGTGGGACTGGGTCGGCCTGGCTGTGCATCTGGGTCTCATCTCTTGGAGCTGTGATACCTGGACAAATCTGCTGCAAATCATGCAGCTTATTTCCCATTTGCAGAGTTAGGAGGTTTTTAATAGTGGCATGCAGTGAACGCTCCCAGCTCCCCAGCACGGAGCTGCAACAGAGCGCAGGCGGGGATGTGCTGGGATGCAGGACCCCTCAGGCAGCAGAGGAGCCAGGGCAGGTTTGGCCTCCAGTGAGGAGCAGCCCTTGGGGCTTCCTTCAGTGTGTCTCAGGGCTACTCTCATCTTCCAGATCGAGGTGGTGTGAACATGATGGCCAAGCCCTGAAGGAAAGTGTGTGGAGCTCTCAACACGTGGTAGGTCTCAGGGAACAATGCTCTCTCTAGTTCCTGCCTGCTTCCAAGCGTGCCTTTATCATTGCGCTCAGAATAACGTGCCCCTATTATCTGTTGCGTGTTTTCCTTCCCAAAGTCTTTAAGCCCAGGGACCATGCTACACCCACCTCTGTTTCCCATGTTGCAGCACATGTTCGAGCCCTGATTGCTCTGTCTCCAATCCAGCTCGCTCCTAATGCTCCTGGGAAAGTAGTGGAAGATGGCTCAGTGCTTGGGCTCTGGATGGGGTTCCAGGCTCCTGGCTTCTGCCCAATCCAGCCCCAGCCATTGTGGCCATTTGGAGAGCGAATCATTGACATTCTGCCTTTCTGATAAGTAAAATAAATCTTAAAAGTAATATTCCCAAGACATAGCACAATTCCTTGTACATAGAGGTACTCAGGAAGGACTGAAGGAATGGATGAATTGGTGGCAATTTCATGGAAGAGTCACTCCCTAAAATTTCCAGCCACAGACCCAGGAACATCAGGATGAAAATACCATGTGTCTTTGCCCCGTCCTCAGCACATCTTTTGGTGGTCCTCACTGCACTTCTTGTTTCCTCCCGGAAGGATGAGCTCATGGTGTACAGTCCACGCCCGGCACCTTCCAATTGTCAGCTCTGGGTGTGGGGAGAGACAGGGTGTCCACGAGGGAGAGGAAGCTGACTCGGGTCATGCGTGCTGCTGTCCAGGCCTAGCCACGTGGCTGTGCTCCTGAGTTACTTCTGGTCCCCAACTTGGGGCTGGAATCTCAGATCTCTCTGCCCTGTCCCCCCATGTCCTAACTTCACTCTTGAGGCTTTCATGAGAGTGAAACTCATCTTCACAAAGTGTCCCCAAAGAACTCCAGGGTGGTGGTGGGGAGAGTACCAGGGGGAAGGGCTGTGAGTCCAAAGGCCAGTGTAGGCCCTGGTGGATGACTCTGGGCCGTCCTCAGCTGTACAGTGATGTGGAACAATGCATACAAGTCCTCTGGCCTGGCAGGTGCCGTCTGTTCCCACACCCATAGGTTTCATCTGGCGGGGTGGGTCTGACCAGTTCTTAATCCTGGAGGCTGATTTCTTAATATGAAAAATTACAGCATTACAACTCTTCTAGAATTTGTCTAGCAGGATTTCTGGTTAAAAAAAATTGCACAAAGAGGCTGGTGTTGTGACACAGTGGGTTCAGCTGCCACCTGTAGCGTTGGCAACCCATGCAGGCATTAGTTTGTATCCTGCTGCTTCACTTCTGATCCAATTCCTGCTAATGGCCTGGCCCCCTCCCAATGTGGGAGACCCAGATGGAGCTCCTGGCTCCTGGCTTTGGCCTGGCCCAGTGCTGGTCATTTCAGCCATCTGGGGTGTGAACCAACAGATAGAAGATAACTCTTTTTCTCTAACTCTGACTTTCAATAAATGAATCTTTTGTAAAAAAAAAAAAAATTGCACAAAAGCCATGCAAAATTGGGTCAATCTGTTGAAATCAAAGTGTCCCACTAAAGAAATGACACACAGATACACAGAGCCTGAATTTAGTTCTTAGCTAAGAAATATCATGGCAAAAAAAAACTTTGTGGGTTTGCGCATTGTTGTGTAGACATTAGGAACAGGAGAATGTTTTGCACAAGAAAGGATGGCATTTTTCCTCTCTCTTCCTCCTCTGCTCCCCTCCCTTTCTCACTTGTGGGGATCCTTGTGGACGTAGGGGAAGGAGCACCATGTAACATCTTGCTCCTCGAAGCGTGACCCAAGGTCGACAGCAACCACATTCTTGGAACTCAGAATCTCAGGCTAAATCCAGACCAGATAGGTCACTTGTCTGCATTTTGGCAGCATTCCCCCAAGTGACCTGAGTACACATTAAAGCTGGAGAGGCATCGATAAAACGGCTGTTCTGTGAACCATACAGCCGTCACTCCGGTTCTGGACCCAAATTGGTTCACTGGGGGCCAGTTACCCTGAAACCCAGACTTTTCATTGGGAGCAGGTGCACAGACAGTATAGAGTTACCAGTAGGAATAGATGAACCAACAGACGCAGTGGAGTTCTTAGCACCATGTGTTTGGTAATGAAGGTGACATCATTGCTTTTGTCTTCCCTCCCAGTTCCGGCACCTAGGGCCTGGACCAGTCTCTCAGCAGGAGGGATGGGAGAGAGGCCGAGAGACGGACAGAGCTCTTGCCTGACCTTTTGCTGCTCTGGAAGGGCAGCACTGAACAGGCCTTCTGCTCAAGTTCAGGTTTCACGTGCTTTACTCATGGATATCGACAGCAATGGTCACAGTAGCAGCCTACTTTTATTACGTCATTAGGTATTTTAATTAATGCGGTTGTCTCTATGCTAATGAAGGAATCCATGAGTTTTCAACCTGCAACTGCAATAAATTTTAAAACTGAAGTCTTTAAAACTTATTGTTGTGAGACTTAGGCATTCTGAGTGATGTCCTCTCAAACAGGATCCTGTCCCCCCTTGGTGGACACCTGCCCTTGGTATCTGGATGTGAGGCCCCTGACTCCACACAGACCGTTCCTAGCACTGGAGTGCAGTAGACGGAGCAAGAATGCAGAGCTCACCTGGGAGAGTCCTCTGGGGCAAAGCAGGTGCTGGAAGGAGCCTGGCCTTGGCAGCACAGCCAGGCCCCCATGGCGTGAGGCTGCACACGGCAGCAGGCAATCAGAGCACCTGTAGTTCATGGACATGCTTGGCACAGCCACGAATCCCTTTGATTGATTTAACAGTTTGCAGTCTGCTTTCTTGGCTCGCTTTTCCTACAAGCGAATTTTCCATCCTTTCTGCTAAGGTCCTCAAAGTTTTTGGCACATGACTTGGCCTCATGGTAAACCAATTGCTTTGTCACTAAGCACTTGAAGCTTATCAGTGCTCATGAGTTTTCCCACCATGCAGTTTTAGCGCAGTCCCCTTGTGCCCACTCACTTCACTTACACTTCAGGAACTCAATAAATACATGATTGAATGGACACCTGTTTCACCAGGAGTGGTTTGACGGTCAGGGCCGATGTGGGGAAAGGGAAAGCATCAGAAAATGTGACTAGGATGAGGATTTTAATGAAGGTAGGGAGTCAAGGAACGCGGGCGAAATGGACAGGGATGACTTTTTCCCTGTAAGACTCTCCATGTTTGGCTTGGAAAAGAAGAATTCCAGGGCTACTCCAAGAATCCTCATTATGGAAGCCATTCTTCTACTATTACTGGACAAAACCAAGCGTCCTAAATCTTGGGTGACCGTCAGGGATAACATGAGATCCGTCTTGGGCTGTGGAACACCGCGCGTCGCTTTGTTCCAGGCGACCAGACCACACCGACACACAGTGTAGTGGTACCACCGCTCGGCCGGCGGATGGCCTGCTGCTTCAGTGAGCCCTGGGTGCGGGTAACTGTCGCTTGGAGCGTGTTCGGCTGGCTTCAGACATGCTGAGTCTGTCATGGCCTGGTTATTATTGCATCTGTGGGCCACTGTCCCAATGGATCCTGTAGGGGAGTTCTCTTCACTGTCTACAGAGGCTCTGGGAGCCCAAAGAAAATTTCCAGATAATAAAATTCATAAAACACCTTCACTTTTCTTCCAATGATTGGAGCATCTCCAGTGTTCTGTTTGATCAACATGTATTGCCAGTGCGCCAGCTCCCTGTTTCTCGGGTAATGTATCAGTAGAAACTCCTGCCTTCTTACCTAAGCGACTGAGCCCTCACACTCTGCAATTCATGAGCAACCCTTGGTCTCCACGTATTCCAATTTAAGATTGGCACTGGTGTAAGTTAGAAAATAATTATCAGGAATTGGAGTTCACAGAAGTATCCAGTTTTATACTTTTTTTTAAAGTGTGTATTCAAGAGGCAGAGAGACAGAGTGAGAGCAAAAACGACAGCGACAGAGTGAGAACAAGAGAGAGAGAGAGAGAGAGAGAGAGAGAGAGAGAGAAAGTGTGTGTGTGTTTGTCTGCTGGTTTACTCCCCAAATGCCTGCAACGGCTGGGGCTGGGCTTGGGCTTAGGTTACAGCTGGGAGCTGGGAATGAAATCCAGTCGGGGCAGAGACCCAGCTACTTGAGTCATCCCTGCTGCCTCCCGAGGTCTGCGTTAGCAGGAGGTGAGGGTCAGAAGCCGGAGCTGGCACTGAGCTCAGGTGTTCCAGTATGGGACACTAGCATCCCAACCCCGGCTGAACTGCTAAGCCAAACGCCCAATCCACTTTTTTTTTTTTTTTTAAATGGAGAGGAGCCCTTGCCTGAGTTAAGGAAGATTTAGAAAAGTCTTCAGAGAACAGTAGTAAGTTACTAATGTTTGCTTAGTACAGGCTACGTGCTAAGTGTTTGGAATAGTTCTCATTGAAATGTTTTCGCAACCCAAGGTTGACAGCATGGAAGTCCCAAGAATCCGAGATTTCGTGATGAGAACGAGGCCATCGGGATTCCAACCTGCACTCAGTGTCATGTGAGCTCTTTGTAGGAGCCTCTCCAGTGCCTGGTGGTCAACCCCAGCATGTGACATTGAAAACAGGAACAGCAGCATTGGCGCAGGTCCACAGCATTGCTCCTCTGCATAGTGTACGGACAGATGGTGAGAAGGTGCATGTCTTCTACCACGTTATGTCAAGCCAGCAGCTGGCCTGCAGAACCCCCTGCTCTTTGTCTCTTTCCAGAAAAGCACAAACTCCTTGAGGACATTCCTTGAAAACTTTTTTCAAGTTTCCCTGAACTATCTGCGGCTTCTTTTTCCTTGCGCATGGGCAGCTGTGTCCCGGAGAGCTTTAATAGCTCTGATTCTGCCAGCAGACAGGAGGGAAACTCACTCAAGCCACTGGAGACAGAGGGGCAAAGTCGTGGGGTTGGCGCTGGCCCTGAGTGACAGTGTGCTCTTGTTCCAAGTACCTTAATTGGCTGATAGAGTGATGGCTTTGGCCAACGGGCCAATTAATTCCCAAGACTTGAGGATTGGTTTTCCAACTCCGGCTGGATGAGTTTCCTGGCAAGAGAAGCTTACCCCTGTAAATTCAATTCGCTTCCTTAACTCTGCACCCGCTCGACAATGTAAGGATATCACTCTGTCTGGTTAATTCCAGACAAGGCCCTGTGAGCAGAGGGGGATTGGGATTTTCAAATTCGAAATAAGAAAAAAAAAAAGAGAGAGAGGCCTAAGTGAGTGTGAGTTTTATGTAGTTACCTTGATGCTCTGCCTTGTGGAAAATACACTAAATCCCAACACAGTAGCAGGCAGGACTGCAAGAGTCCAGCAGAGTGGCTAGCTCTGACCAATAACCTGCTGTGGGTGGCTACGGATCCAGCAAAATCTCCACTGAGCTAGAAACAGCCACTCCGCCCTGTGCGGAACGAGGTCTAAAAACTAAGGCGTCGGCGCCTGCTGGTAGGCTCTCAGCAAGAGACAGACGATGGGAGGAGCCCCAGGTTCACACCCTCACGCCGCAACTTCCTCGTTGTGTGCACTTGCGTAAGTTGCCGATTCTAATTTATACAGCAGGGGTGACAGCACCTCCTAACGCTCTGTTGCAAGGATCATGTTAAAGAACACACGGGAAAGCGCAGGCACACGCAATCAACGTCAGCTCCGTGCTCTGAGCACCAGAGGCGGCCGCAGCTCTCCAGTCTGACACTTAATGTGCTCCGACAATGACGCTGTCCCGGAGAGCCACATGCAGCATGCCGCTGGCTCCCAGATTGGAGCTGCAGAGTAGCAGATTCCTAGCGAAGCGAGCATGGGAGCGTGCAGGGGCCCGCCTTCCGGGTCAGCCTCCCGGCCTGAGCTGCGGGGCGCTCTCCCGCAGCTGCCGGCTCTGCCCTGCCCTCCGCACAAACCTCCACCTCCTCCTCTGTGTCTCTCTTCTCTTTTCCTCTGGCTTCCCAGATGGAGCAGAGTCCGTTTGCTAAACCTCCTCCTCCTCTACTGCCTGTGATTTTGAGAGGAGCGAGCCGCCGCATTCAGGCTGCTAGAGAGAGCACTAAACCAGATGTGCAGGTGATGGGGTTTCTGGGAGACATGCTCCTGCTCGTCTCCAAGGAGACGCAGGCGGGAGCCCCCCGCCTCCACGGCAGCTCTGTGCTCGCTCCAGCTCCGCCAGTCCAGCGTCTGCCGGCTGATGGATCTCTGCTGTGCTCGCAGGCTCCCCGACCAGCCGGGCCGTGTCTAGGGTGGGTAACGTGGTAGCTGAGAGCAGAAGCTCCCGTTAGGGAGAATCCATGAGCCCTGGAGTTCGTCAAAAGGCCCATCACGTGCCTGCGTCCGACTGGCTTTAAAGTGAGGCCTCTCACTCAAGACTCATTAGTTTAACCTTGACTTCTAAACAATCGGAGTAGACAGAGGGCAGGGAGCTCTTTAAGAGTGATTGCCACGCCGGGCCTGATGAGTCCCGCGCTCCCAGTGCTGTCTGCAGGCATCGCCCACCTCCAGGCGTCCTGCGGGAGGATGAGCTCTGCGGTCTTTGCTGTCCCCTCCCTCTGTTGGCCCATTAGCTGCTGCAAGCCGTGACCCCTCCCCAGGAGCAAAAGGAGGTCGTACCATTTCCCAGATGTCAGTCTTTGGAAAACCAAACGTGGTGGAATGAAAGGCATCTATCTGCATGTGTTCGCTCAGTCAGGGGTCATTTGCGGAGCGTCTGTGATGTGCCAGGCACTGTGGTGGGCACTGAGTAGAGACGGGTGAGCAAGAACAGTCCCACGCTCAAGCAGATCGCCAGGCGCTGGTCACGCTCGGCGTGGGCACAGGCCGTCCTGGAGGCCCCGCCACGTGACCTGTGACGTGGTGTCACCAGGGCACCCTTGAGTGCTGTGGGGAGCGTCCTGGGGGTCGGCAGACCTTTGTAGAGAGGCTTTCCTCGTCATCAACCTGATGAGAGGCAGGTGGATGGGTGGGGCTGCACCGAGTGTAAGGAGACCCAGAGGGCGAACTCCAGGCAGAGCCAGGAGCTGAATCCTTGGGACGGGGACTCAGCCTGGAAGGTGTTTGGGCCCCGGTGGCCCACTTGGGGCTGCCTGGAGACCCTGCCTGCTGAGGGCCGTGGAGGTCAGATCTGGACTGAAGAGTGACCATTGACACCATGGGTGGGGCTGCATTTCCCACTCAGTACCTCCACGTCCTTCACCAGGGTCTGGAGAGCTATCCTGCAATGCTCTTGTTTCTGGTGCGGGCTGGGCTGCGTCCCATTCTTGGAAGATGAAGAAGCACACACCCTGGTGTCTGAGTGGCAGGGATGTGGTGCTGCAGTCCTTAGCCAGGATCTCCCGCCTCATGCAGGGAGCAGGGCGTGGCTCAGGCCCACCCCGTGCTTCCAGTCTGTTTGCTTTCCTAACTGCCACTGCCACCTTTCGCCTTCCTCTGGTTTACAGCAAATACTAGGGAGAGCCAAGCAACTCATGCTTCCTGGGACTACTGGTCTTCAGTGCTGACTTCCAGGAAGATCTGGGCAAACTGGCCTGAACGGGCCACCCAAGGGACTCCAACTCTGTGCCAAGCACGGTCCTCACTGTTTCCATTTCCTATAGATTTGCTTGTTTATTTATTTGAAAGACGGAATAATACACACAGAGAGACAGAGAAGAGACATAAGTGGCAGATCCAGCGATCTTCCATCTACTGGTTCACTCCCCAAGTGGCTGCAGCAGCCAGATATGAGCCACGTTGAAGCCAGGAGCCCAGAATTCCTTCCTGGTCTCCCACCTGGGTGGCAGGGACCCAAGCCCTTGGGCCGTCTTCTGCTGCCTTCCCAGGTGCCTTCGCAGGGAGCTGGATTAGAAGCAGAGTAGCCGAGAAAACAAGCACTCGGGTATGGGTGCTGTCATCACAAACGGTGGCTTAACTCACTGTGCCACAACACCAGCCCCACGCCCTTTATTCTTTAAGTCAATTCTTTTGAGATGGATGAAATAGCCCTATTTTAAAGAATGCTTAAATAACAAATGAAGAGTGTTTCACAAGATGGTGACAGAGCCTGGATTTAAGTTGTCTGGTTTAAAGCCAGTGTGTTAGTTATCTATTGCTGCATAATAAATTACTCCAAACCTTGGTGGCTTAAACCAACTGCTAGTGTAGTAGTTCACGGCTTCTGTGAGTCAGGAACTCAGTTGATCCAGCTGGGTGGTCCTGGCTCAGAGTCCCTCGCGGGGTTGCTGTCAGGACGTCAGCGTGGGTTGCAGTACTCAGAAGACTCCAGTGGGGCTGTAGGATCTGCTTCCAAGATGGCGCACGTCCACGGCTGTGGGCCGAGTAGCCATGTGTACCACGGGCAGCCCTGCCGTTAGGGCTGCCTCACACGCGAAGGCTGGTGTTTCTGAGTGTGTAATCTGCAAGGGAACAAGGACATGCACCTGTTCCACGTGAACACATTGTTTTTCGTTATTGCTGTATCTGGGCTATCCTACCAGCCACACAGGTCAGCCCTACTCAGGTTGGTGGGTCTACACAGGAGTGAACTCCAGGAGGCAAGGACGGTGCTGACTGCCAAGTCATTATGGATTTTAAAAGTTCCGGTGCTTCTTCCTGGGATCCCCTAAGGTCTGTAGGATGAGACTGAACAGATGTCCATATGCATATGTATATGTATGAATATTCATTATATACAAAGTACTATTATTTATATACTCCGATGAGTGTACATTTTAAAAACCATTTATTTAATGTATTTGAAAGGTAGAGTTACCCCTCACCCACACACACAGAGGGATCTTCCATCCTCAGGTTCACTCCGCAATGGCTGTAATAGCTAGGGTTGGGCCAGGGGCTCAAGCACTTGGGTCATCTCTGCCGCTTTTCCTTTAGCAGAGAGCTGGATGAAAAGTGAAGCAGCTGGGACTTGAACCGGTGCCCAGATGGGATGCCGGTGCTGCAGACAGTAGCTTAGCCCGCTGTGCCGCTGCGCCACAGCGCCAGCCCCTAATGAGTGTACTTTTAAGATATTCACCATCTTGGACGTCTATGTATTTGTCCTGATGAGATTTCCATTACACCAATTGTTTTTCCTTGAATATTCATGATATATGACAATTTATTCCCGATTTTCCAAATTATACAATAGGAATAAATGTCTTATATTTATAATCAGAAGAAAGCTATTTTTCCAAATTTAATTACGTGAACATATTTTTATATTCAGAAGAAAGTTAGTTTAAGAGAATGTTTTAAACATGTTAACATATATGATGGATGTGCCTTGGAAGCCTACTTCGTGTCTTAGAGAGAAGCAGCCTGCTTCAGAGCTTTCAGTAGGCAAAATGCACGCTGTTACTAATAGCACAATTATATAGGGAACTGCGTATTCCATTATATGTGCAAATACACATATATCATTTCCTGGAATCCAAACTGGTAGACTGGTGGGGAAGGTGGAGAGGTTAGGAAATCAGAGACGCCAACAAAAAGATGTTGGGTGGTAGAGAAATGGGAAATATTTGGAGTGATTTTTACCCAGTGCTCGCACAGTGCGACTGGGTGGTCCACATTAATTTAAAGGGGCTGGAATGGTACAGCCATAGCTCTCCTCTCCAAGTCTTAGGTACTTCATTTGTTAAACAGAGGAAGATCAGAACACTGCGCTTTCAACTCTGGAGAGCTGCTGGAAGAAAACAAATGAGAAACTGTGTGTGAAACTGCTGGGGAGTGTGCACAGTCCTGAGCCAGAGGAAGGTGCTCCGATCGCCGTCCTTACAGCTATTACCTCTGGAGGGGCCCCACGGCTGGCACGCCCAGCACCATGCACAACTGCTGCTTTGCAGCCCCTGGGAGCCCGCTCCCAGCAGCATGAGCTCCACACATCTCGCTGCGGTTGTCAGACTCCTGAGCTGCCGTGTTCTCTGACGCTCTGCGTCCATGCGCTGCCTGGAAGTGCGTGGCTCAGGGGTAGAATCCAGGCTGTTGGCAGGGCAGCTCACTCGTGTCTGTTTGCTGGTGCTTAGATGGAAGGTCAGGTGGGGCTAGGTGTGCACGAGGCCAGCCACCTGGTGCTAGGTGTGCAGTGCTGGCACCAGCCACAAGGCTCCCGAGGAGCAGGTACAAATGATCCCCAAGGCAGTAAGTAGAACATGCATACAAACACATACCACTATTTTTTTTTCAAATTCCTTGCCATACCACCAAAGCCAAAGACAGGAGGAGAATTAGGTTTCTTTGACAAACTTTTCTTTCAGACTCTTTTTCTTATAAAATTATCCCCAGTCCGTCTGAAGCGTCTGGCAGTCATTTCACTGTCCGTGAGTGGCGGTTTTATGGGCATGGCATGAACAAGTGCCCTGCTAAGAACGTCAGCTGTGTGTGAAAAATGAGTTGCTGCTTAATGAAGCGCAGCCGAGAGAACCTCTCGCTGCGGGAAGCAGGCTCCCAGATTCTCCGCCTTGATGCCACTTTCTGCTCTGTGATCCCGAGAGTGGTTTGCTGGTCTGCGTTTGTCAACCAACTCCCCAAAGGAAAAAAAGAAACACGCCCTGAAGTCACCTTTGCCAGTTGCCTTGGTGTAAATACGCTCACCGAGCCAGTGCTCACCTGTTGACTTGACAGCACTGAATGCAGGCAGACCCTCTGCTCTCGTGACCCGGTACCCCTGGATCCAGCGTCTGCAGCGTGTGGGTCCTTCCTGACTCCTGCTACCTTGGCGTCCAAAGAAGTGTTTCAAAACCAACAGGTGTGACGTCACTCACTGCCTCCCTTTCAGGGTGCCCGGAGTGAGTGGCGTCACGATGCAGCCGCGTTTGCAAGCTTCACTCCGGAGGCCAGTAGCACTCCTTTATGTTTTCTTTCTTCCTCACCACCTGCTGCAAACTATCACCAAGATCTGTTGATATTGCATCCTAATTATTCATAATTTATTTCTCCCTAGGCTGTGCTAGCATTATTAATTGCCTGGGCCACTGTGAAAGATACCTGAGTATCATCTCTTGCACACACGTGTGCACACACACACACACATAAACCATTTTCCCAGTGTTGACCTGAGCAACTTGGAAAAATGAAAATATAATGCCATCTGCCTGTCACACCCTTTCAGGGCTTCCCATGGGTCTTAGGATAATAATCAAAGTCCGTAGAGAGTCGAAAAAACAAGGATGACCCCTGCTGGCCTCTTCAGCCTAATCCAGTGCTTGCTCTGTTGTCCCAGCCAGATGAACTCTCCCAGTACCTCAGACGGGCCGAGCCATTCAGGCTTTTTCACAGAGTGTTCTCGGAATGGAACTACTGGGTCTGCTCAGCTCCTCCTCATCCTTCAGTCTCAGCTAAAGCTTTTCAGAATGATGGCCTGGAATCGCCCCATTTGAGGAGAGCCCTCTGTTCTTATCTCCGTCACATCCTGTTCTCAGCACACACTTCCAAGATCAGTGTGTGAAAGCGTCAGTGGCTTTTCATCCCAGCCAATATTTGGCATTCTCAAAATTTGGCAGACTTCAAAATTTTTGACAACTTGGTGTAGTGGTGTCTCTCTGTGATTTTTAGTTTTCATTTCCTGGATCACCAGTCAACTTTGGTATCTAAAAATATGTTGACTACCCATTTCAATGCTCTATTGTGTGAAGTGCCTGTTCAAGTTGTTTTCTCATTTTTTCTACTGGGTTCTCTTGTTGTTAATTATCAGTAGCAGCACTTTACATATTAAAGAGAGACATTGTGGGTTATATGTGTTGCAAGCATCTTCTTGCACTCTTGACCTTGTTTGTTCACTCCTTTCAAGGTATCTTTTGAGGAAAGTAAGTTTTTAACAGTAGGATTATCAAACATTGTATGCCTTATCTTAATTGCTAATATACTCCTGTGTTCTTTAACATTTATGCTCATAAGGATCTGTTGGGGCAAACTCTGTTTTATTTGTCTGAAATGGTTATTTTAATTCTTAAAAAAATAATTCGACATGTTATGAGGAGTTCTAGGATGACAGTAATTTCCTTTCAGCTGAAAAATGGTTCTGTTTTCTCTTGGCTTTGGTGATTGCTGATAAAAAGTTAATCTTTCCTATAATTCCTTCCTTTTGAAGGATTTTGACTTTTCTTTTTGGCTTGCATTGAAGCCATTCTGTTTGTCTTTGATGGTCTTCAGTTAGATTATGATATGTCAGCCTTTGGATTTATCTTCTCTTGTCCCACGAGGAATTGATTTGAGTTCCTTGATCTGAAAGTTTAAGTCTTTCAACGAGACTGAAGTTCTCAGTCATTATCTGAGTATCACTTCTTCATTCTCTCTCTTACCAAACTCTGACACAAGTTGCGTCTTTTCATTTTCTCTTCCATCTCTTTCTTTCTCCAAGCTGCATTTGGGAAGCTGTATTCATACCTATTTTCTAATTTTGTAATTTTTTCTTTCACTGTGCATAATCTGCTATTTAGCAGTTCTAATGAATTTTTAAACTCAGATATTATAATTTTCATTTCTAGAGGTTCTACTTTATACGTTTGTTTCTCTTTGCAGATATACTTGATCATTTCAAAACTAAAAGTGGGCTGAGTATTTGGCCTGGTGGTTAAGATGATGGTTGGGATACCCATGTCCCACATCGAAATATCTGAATTTGGTTCCCAACTCCAACTTGGGATTCCAGCTTCCTGCCAATGCAGATTCTGAGAGGTAGCAATGATGGCTCAAGTAATTAGGTCCCCGTCATCTATGTGGGAGACCTGGATTGTGTTCCTGGATCCTGTGGGCATTTGATAAGCGAACCAGCAGATGAGAGGTCTCTCTCTGCCTCTCAAATAAATAGAATTTTAAAATGCTTTCTTTTCAAAAATGATCTCTAAAAGAATAAAATATTTTTAAAAACATTAAAATACTTATTTTATATTCTATTGGATAATTTATTTTTTGAAAGTTTTATTTATTTTAAAGGGAGGGAGGGGGAGAGAGAGAGAGAGAGAGAGAGAGAGGATCTTTTATTCTTTGGTTCATTCACAAATCCTCACATAAGCAAGGGCCTAGGCTGAAGCCAGGAGCCAGGAACTCCATCCAGGCACTCAGGGACCCAACTGGTTGAGCCACCATCTGCTGCCTCCCGGGGTGCACATGAGCAGGAAGCGGGATCAGAAATGAGAATTGATCCCAGGCACTCAAACAGTGGCTTATCCCATTGTGCCACAAGGCCCACACCTGTTTGAGAATTTCTATATTGAAAATATTTTCCTGATCTGTTCGTTCTTTCTGTCTATCACCAATCATCCACCTCTCTATTCAACACAGGGATATGCATCTCTAATACTTTTTTTTAAAAAAAAAGATTTTTATTTGCTCATTTGAAATGCAGACTTACAGAGAGAGGTGGAGAAACAGAGAGACCTTCCATCTGCTGGCTCTCTTCCCAAATGGCCACAGCTGTTCTGGTCGTGTTACCGGAGAAGCAAAGGGTCCTTGTCTTCGCGCAAGAAAGAATTCAGGCGTGAGACAGAGAGCAGCGGAAAGCAAAGTAGCAAGGTTTATCAGGGCAGGGACATCCGTAAGAACGGATGGGCGCCTCTCCAGACAGGACCTGAGAGAGAGTGCGCAGTTCACATTTAGGCTGGGGCTTCTAAGGGGATGGGTCTTGCCTTCCCACCTTTTCTCCCCCCTCCCCCTTCTTCTCCTGAACAAAGGACTTGTTGGGTGTAAATATGAAAAATTACTTTCTGAGTTTTTCCCTGAAGTTATCAGACAGGGGAAGCCCGGCTGGCATGTCCCAGTTAGAGGAAGGATGTTTATCAGGCCAGGTAGGAGGGGCAGGACCCCCTGGAAGGTCATCAGGGTCTGAGCAGGACTTTGAAGGGCAAGATGCTGGGCTTCTGGAGCTCCTGCAGTAGGTGCTGGTCTTCCGGGATTTCTCACACACACATAGGCTCAGTTTCTGACTTCCTGCCTAACAGTTGAGCCGGGCTGAAGCCAGCAGCCCAGACTCCATCCACGTCTCCCACATGGGTTGCAGAGGCCCAAGCACTTGGACCAACTTCCACTGCTTTCCCAGGTGCGTTAGTAGGGAGCTGGATTGGAAGTGGAGCACTGGGACTTGAACTGGCGCCCATATGAGATGTGGTATCGCAGGCAGCGGCTTAACCTGCTGTGCCACAATGCCTGCCCCTCCAGTCCTTTTCAAGGAGAGAACTAATGCCCAACTCTTCCAGTCTGACTGTGGGGAGACGCGCAGCCAGCTGGCAGCCCCCATCTCTGGTGAGCGGCTTTGCCTGTGGCTGCACTGGGCCCCGATGACGCATCAGTTTTGACCAGGTTTAGGACAACTGATGAACCATATTCTCGTCCGCGCTCTCTGCTGCTTGTTGGACAAGGTTGTGTCAGAACTTCACTGCAGTCCCCGTTCTCCTTTTGCTTAACCTTGCAGTCACTAATCCTCATAAATGTTTTAAAAGATTTTTTTGAAAATTTATTTGAAAGAGTGACACAGAGAGAAAGGAGAAATCTTTCAGCTTCTGGTTCATTTCCTAAATAGCCACAACAGGAGGTCTGGATCATGCTGAAGCCAGAAGCTTGGCGCTCCATCCAGGTCTCCCAGGCTGGTGGCAGGGGACAAGCACCTGGGCCGTCTCCCACTGCTTTCTTAGGCACATTAGCAGGGAGCTGGATCAGAAGTGGAGCAGCCAGGATTCAAACCTGGCGCTCTGATCTGGAATGCCAGTGTTGTAGGTGGTCACTTAACCCGCTGTGCCACAATGCTGGATCCCTAATAACTATTTTGTATCCAAAGTTCTGGCCCTGTGGCTACTTCCAGAGGACCTAATCTACAATGTGTGTGTGTGAGTGATTTCTGTTTATTTATGTTCTGCTTTTATCTTCATGGTACTTTTAAAAATAAAATTCTAGACAAATTCAACTTAATAGAATTTATCTAAGAAGAGAAATCACTCAGGAATCAGGTTCAGAATGTTCTGTCTCACCTCCTGCGCAGGCTACTGTTGCAGCCAGAGAAAAAGAAGTGGCCTTCAGAAATACCCTGGTTGGCTGCAGTTGGCCTTTGCCTGACGTCGTTACATATTGGGCGGCTTTCAACTTCTGATTAGCGGGAGGATTAGCTGCTGTGATTGGCCAAAACCTGGCTACTTGTTACAAGCGTATACTTCCAGGTTAGGCTGCAGTCTGTTTACACATCAAGTTCGGCTAAGTTCACTATGTACGGAGACCCCTTTAACTTCAAATATACATGCAGGCAATTTTAGGCAAAACTTAATTGAATTTAACAGTACCTCGTTTCCTTCTGTGTTTATGTTTCTTGAAACTTTATCTGTTGGAATTCTTTGAGACGCGTGTTGAGGTTGGGTTCCTTTTGAGAATATATGAGATTTCTTCTACCAGTTGCCCGGGGGCATGGCCAACTTGGGAACCATTTGAGTTAAGTTGTCTGTGTTTTTTCAAAACACAATGTAGTGTGTATTGGCTGGAAACCCATATGCGGGGGGATTGTAGTTAAGACTTCTCCAGATAGGCGAGTTTCTTGCGTTCCCTTTCTTTGCTGGGATTGTTTCTCATTTACCCTTATACCAGGGCTATAGACATTATAGGCCTCACTTTATGTGGTAGTCTCTCCACCTTGGGTGGGCTGACGGCTTAATTTCCTGTTTCTCATGCCACTCTGCAGCTCTCGAATGGAAACTAGAGGTCATCGGAGTTCAGGACATAGTTTTGGGCGAAGGCTGGTCTGGATCTTGCTGACTTTCCATGGCTCCCGGGCTCAAGGTCTTAATTTGAAACTGGAAACTCACAGTTCCAAGCTGCAAAGTCCGATAGACTCTTCACTTTAGTGCCAGCATATTGATTCATTAAAATACGACTTTCTTTTGTTTCACATTTAGCCAGACTTCATTTATTTTCCTTTTCTGAAGGGGAGGTGGGCAGGGTAGGCCGTCTAGGGCTTCTAGTCCACCTCCCCGGTGGAGATGAAGTCTGGAATCGTGTCTTAGGGCTGCGTGCAGAGACCCCAGCAGAGAGTCAGTGTTGACCCAGCCATCAGGAACACGGAGTAAAGGGGTTGTTGTTCGTGGCTAAAGTAGGAAGCAGAGGCTGTCTGGGAGAGAGCCAGTTAGGAGGAATGTGAAGAACCACACACACACCGGGAAAACAGTAGTTCTGCATGTCCACAAGACCAGCGTGCTGCATGTAGTGATACCCCCGACCCACAATCGCACTTCCCATAGCTTCAGCTACCCACGGTCAACTGTGGCCTGAAAATAGTAATTTTTGTCTTGACTCTTTCAAGAGAGACCACATTCAAATAACGTTTATTACAGTGTACTACTGTAATTGTTGTATTTTCATTATTGCCGTTGTTCATCTCTTCCTCGCCTAATTTATGAATTAACCTTTATCATAGCTCCGTGTGTGTAGTAGAAAACTCAGTGTACAGTAGGGTTTGGTGGTATCTGTGGTTTCAGGCAACCACTGGGGCTTGGAACATCTCTCTCATGGGTAAGGGGGTCACCATGTGAAGCTGTTTCAAAAGTTCATGGAGAATTCCTATATCATGAAGAAACTGTGCATGGATTCTAAATGTGTGACACCAAAATATGCTTCTCTATTAATTCCACTTTTCCAGGAACTTAAAAAAGGTTTATCTTTTCCTTCCTATTAATTTGGAAGACAGAGCAAGAAGGGGAGAGAGGGAGAGAGAGAGAGAGAGAGAGAATCTTTCAACTCCTGGTTCACTCCCCAATGCCGGCAACAGCTGGGGCTGGGCCAGTCCAAAACTGGGAGCCAGGAACTCCAGCCAGGTCCTTATGTGGGTGGCAGGGGCTCCGGTATTCGCGCCGTCACCTTCTGCCTCTGAGGCACATTGGGAGGACGCTGGATGGGAAGGTGCAGGCAGGATTCCACCCTAGGCCCTTTGATTCTGGAGTGGGGACTCACAGCTGACTTGACGCGCTGCCCACGGTGTTCTCTGTGCACTGTTTGACGTCCCCTGTACTAGAAGGTGAAGGCACTCCTGCCAACTAAGCACCTCCCGGGCCTTGCCCTTCCTCCTGCCCTACTGCTTCCCCTTTGGAAGGAACGGGAGGGAGACCATCAGGAGGAGACCAGTAGAAGCACGGAGCTCGGAAACAGAGGAGAGAGAACTCCAGGACAGAGCTGAAGGACGTGGGGAGCTTTAGATCAAGTTCTAAAGTTTAACTGGGGCTGGTGCCGTGGCTCACTTGGTTGATTCTCCGCCTGTGGCACTGGCATCCCCTATGGATGCCAGGTTCTAGTCCCAGCTGCTCCTCTTCCAGTCCAGCTCTCTGTTGTGGCCCAGGATGACAGTGGAGGATGTGGTGGAATGAGAAGGCCATGCCAAGATGGCTGCTGGCAAGCGAGCATCAGTTACTCAGGAACAGCTTTAAAACCCACCTGGCAACAGAGCCTGCCTGGCAACAGGCTGTGATTGGTTGGGGCATAAACTGCCCCTTGACTGGATTGGCTGTCTTGGCTATATAAGCAGCTGTACCAACTGAAGTAAATGAGTCTGCGGACTGCTCGCCTCTGGCCTGCTTTCACCCGACTCCCAGGGTCTGTGTGGTCACTCTGCACCTCTTGCCCCCACCATGCTCTTCATCTCAGAATGAAACCACTGCAACATCAGGATAGCCCAAGTCCTTGGGCCCCTGCACCCGCATGGGAGACCAGGAAGAAGCACCTGGCTCCTGGCTTCGGATCGGCGCAGTGCCAGCCTTGGCGGCCATTTGGGGAGTGAACCAACGGAAGGAAGACCTTTCTCTCTGTCTCTCTCTCTCACTGTCTATAACTCTACCTGTCAAATAAAAAAAAAAAGTTTAACTGGTTCAGAAGAATGAACAAACTAATGGCTAAAAGGAGACCATTTTTGTATTACTTTTTAAAGACTTATGTATTTATTTATTTGAAAGGCGGAGTTAGAGAGACAGAGACAGAGACTGAGAGGGGATATAGATAGAGATAGAGTAGATAGATAGATAGATAGATAATCTTCCATCCACTGGTTCACTCTCCAAAAGGCTGCAACATCTGGGGCTGGACCAGGCTGAAGCTAGGAGCCTGGAAACCCATCCAGGTCTCCCATATGGATAGCAGGGGTCCAAGTACTTGAACCATCATCTGCGCCCTCTCAGGTGCATTAACTGGAAAGCTGGATTGGAAGTGTAGCAGCTGGGACTCAAACCAGGGCTCCTATGTGGGATACCAGTGTTGTAAGCAGTGGCTTAACCCACTGTCACAACGCCTGTCTCATTCTTGTGTATTTTTATAATTAAATGTGAGCAGATATGCTGTGGTGTTTACGCCGTCTTCCTTTCAGATGGGAGCAAAAACAAGCCCCACAGAACATGCTGGAATGAGGAGGTGAAAACAAAGGAATTACTGAATAGAACCTTGTGGATCTGATCTTTCAATACAGAGACCACTGGGGATTTAGACTAGAGTAGCAAATATTGATGGGATTAAAGTAGCTGGTAAAATTCAGGGCTAAGGGTTTAAAGAGGAAGGGTTTTGGAGTGCATGACTGTGTGGTCATGAGCCCTTAATGAAGGAAATAGTGAAGTAAAAGGAGAGAGAGAGAGAGAGAAGAATCACAGTAGGGAAATCCCTGTGGTCAGGGGAGGAGTGTCTCTGGCACCCAGGACCAGCATCTGCCTTGGACTAGAAGGGGTCACCTGCTTCATTCTATCAGGAAAAAGAAGAAAGGAAGAGCACGTTTGGGTTAAATCCGCATGTTTTGTGGTAGAGCATTGAGGGATTTCTAGTTCCGGCTGCTCCACTTCTAATCCAGCTCCCTGCTGTGGCCCGGGAAAGCATGGGTGAGTGGGTTTAAAAACGTACTGTACACACACAAGGGAATATTACCCATCATGCAAAAGGGATACATTCCTGGCATTTTCAGGTGCTTGGGCCCCTGCACCTACTTGGGAGACCCTGAAGCTCCTGGCTCCTGGCTCTGGTCTGGCTCAACCCTGGCTGTTGCAGTCATTTGGGGAGTGAACCAAAAGATGGAAGCTTGCTTGCTCTCTCTCTCCCTCCATCCCTCCCTTTCTCTGAAACTCTCAAATAAATAGATGAATCTTTTTTTTAAGAAAAGGAATTCATGTACTGGTGTACGATTGCCTGCAGCAGGTTACCAGCATGGATGGAGACAGCCAAATGTTTGCTGTGCAGAGCAACCTCCGTCTGTCTAATGCTAACAATTAGTGTTGCCTAGAATCTCTTTCTTACCCTTCCCCCTTGTATTAATCCATTTTCTATGGCTGTCGCTAGATACTTGAGGCTGAGTACTTTATCAAATGAACGGATTTGTTAGCTCACAGTGCTAGAGGTCCAGCACTGGCAGCTGCTAAGCTCTGGTGGGAGCCTCTGGCCCTATCACAGCATGGTGGGAGTGGGTGGGAGACGAGAGATCTTTCAGGATCATTTGGTGGGAACAGAAAGCGAGAGAGAGAAAGAGACCTGAGACCTTGTCTTATAACGACTCAATCTCTACAGAATTAATCCATTCCATGAGATCATTGTCGATCCCAGCTGAGAGTGGGGCCTCCAAGACCTGACTTCTTTCTAGGTCCCCATCGCTGAAACATCCCAGCTCCAGCACGTGGGGGAACAAGCCTCTGGGACACAGAACTCAGAGCTTCGGGAACAAATCGCCCAAGCCACAGCACTTCTCTTCTTAAACATTTCCCTAGCTTAAAAAAAAGATTTATTTATTTGGAAGTCAGAGAGAGAGAGAGAATGAATCTTCCACCTATTGGTTCTCTCTCCAAATGACCACAATGGGTGGGGCTGGCCCAGGCCAAAGCCAGGAGCCCTGAACTTCATCTAGGTCTCCCACATGGGTGACAGGGACCCAAGCACATGGGACATCTTCCACTGCTTTCCCAGGCACATTAGCAAGGAGCTGGATTGGAAGTGGAGCAGCTGGGACTTGAACTGGCACTTCCCTACAGGCTGTTGGCATTGCAGGCGGTAGCTCTGTGCCACAACGCTGGTCCAACATTGCCCTATTATGACTCGTTCTTCTCCTTGTATGTTGTAAATTAATTGGGTAAAGTGTGGTTTTTCTCGGTTACATCCTAGTCTTGTGACGTGATTGAATAAATACGTTCAGTCTTCATCGCTAGTGCACGTGTATGGTAACTCCGAGGGTGGATTATGTCTGAGCATGACGAAATTGTTCTAGCAAGTGTTCATTCCTGCTTATTTCATCCTCAATGATTAACAATCTTAAAATCCTAACTTCAGGTGCCAGGAAATAAAGAGTAAAGTCCTTGAGGGTGGTCATCGAACTTGAACATGCATGAGTCACGTGGTGATGTGGGTGGATGTGTGAGAACACGGGTGGCACCACCTACTTGCAGTTTCTTCTCCAGCTGGTCTGGGACAGGGCTAGAGAATGTCCAGTTTTCCCGAGCTCCCACGCGGAGAAGCCAGTCTGAGGACCGTGCTTAGAGAACTGCAGTGCTGGGAGGATGAGACAGGAGATAACCAAGCCGCACAAAAACAGCCGGGTGGTGTTTATCTTTACCTGAACGGTACTGTGGAAGGCAAATAGAACAGGAAGTGTATCCGAAGGAGATCATCTTTCTGAGATCTTTGGTTTATTCTTTGTTGGTTTATTTGTCTTTTCTGTGCCTTATTTCACATCATACAATGTTCACGCGTGTGGCTGAAAATGCCAGGAGTGTATCCCTTCTGCGTGATGGGTAATATTCCCTTGTGTGTGTACAGCACGTTCTTAAACCCACTCACCCATGGTTGATTCCGTAGCGTGGCTGTTGTGTGAACTGTGCTTCAGTAAACATCAGCTGCTAGATGAACCCACTGTGCACAGTGCCTGCCCCAGTATTATGCATCCTAATGGTTGATGAGAGAGAAATTTTGCAATAACCCAAATAAACGAAGGGCTTTAGACTTAAGAAAACCATCCCAGGCCTTGTTCAGAGCAAGAATTAATAAGTGAACTTAAATTGGTGATTCAATAAAGATAAAGCCTGCTAGCTAAGCACCATTCTGATACCGATAAGAAGATAATTAAGGTGACAGAAGGTCAACCACGTCAGGTTTTTGGAAGCCAGTGGTCGGAGAACTTTTGAAGCAGTGGGTCAAGGACAGCTGTAGCAGGGCCTGGGGAGATGACTTGGCATCGTTCCACTTTCCTTGCAAGCTCCTAAACGCCGTCTTCCTCTCAGAACTCACGTCTGCAGTCACGGCTGGTCTGTGAAGTCAGTCCTGCCTTTTGTGGCTAAGTGAGTGAAGTTTTTTTTGTAGAAAAAATTAGAATGTAGATAAGACTAATAATGGAAAACATTTAAATCCATGGAATTAAATTTTTAGTGAACCAATTTAGATATAAGTATACTAATCCATACTATAGTCATTGTAATAATGTTTCTCTTTTTAATTTTTTTAAAAAATTATTTATTTATTTGAAAGGCAGAGAGAGAGTGAGTGAGCTGTCATATGCTGGTTCACTCCCAAAAGGCCTGAAACAGTCAGAGCTGGGCCAGGCCGAAACCAGGAGCCTAGAACTCTATCCTGGTCTCTCATGTGGGTGGCACTTGGGCCATCTTCTGCTGCCTTCCCAGGTGCATTTGCAGGGAGCAGGATTGGAAGTGGAGGAGCTGGGACTCAAACTAGCACTCTGATGGGGCATACAGGCATCCCCAGAGGCAATTCAACCTGCTACATCGCAGTGCCTGCCCTACCAGAGTTCTCAATCCAGGCACCCAGGTCTCCAAGGCGTCATACAATTGTATGGGGGAAAATACACACAGCGTGACTTTGGTTAGCCTCGAACTGAAATTGCGCGTTTCTTCTGTATCGAAGGTAAGCAGCAACCACAGTGTTCCCTGAGCCTGCAACTGTGACGCCAGGAGAAATCGGCCCCGTCTGCTTACAGGGGTCGTAGAGGACTCGCAATGACCCTTTGTGCTCTCTGCTCTGAAACGATGGTACTCGTCTGACCTCTTGTTATTCAATATACTAGTGAGGAAACACATATTACTATATTGCATACAAATATTTTATAATTATATGGGAATGTATTTGCTTTCCTCTGTAGTTCATTGTATTTTAGTTTTGGAATTTAAAAATCCGTAGGTTTCCCCAAACTGTCGCAGGGGTCTGTGACCCAGAAAAGCTAAAGAAGCCGAGGCCTAGGCACTTTGGTTGATAACACGTTTGTTTCTTTAAAATTTTTAATTTTAATTTTAATTAGCTTTAACAGATTCCATATAGTTTGTAGATACAATTCTAAGAACATAATGATATTCTTTTCCTCCCTCCCTCCCCTCCCATTCTCCTTCTCCCTCCCTTTCTTTCTGTCATTTTTTAGTTTTTGAGATAATATATTTTAAATTTACTTTAGGGTAAAAAGGCGTAATGTCCCTCCTTTTTATTTTTTGAAAGATTTAATTTATTTATTTGAAAGGCAAAGTGACACACAGAGAAAAGGAGAGAGAGAGAGAGAGAGAGAGAGAGAGAGAGAGAGAGAGATCTTCTGTTTGCTGGTTCATTCCCCATGGCTGCAGCAGCAGAGCTGGGCCAGGCTGAAGCCAGGAGCCTGGAGCTCCATCCTGGTCTCCCACATGGCGCAGGGGCCCAAGCACATGACCACCTTCGGTGCTCTCCCAGGTGCGTTAGTGAGGAGCAGAGCAGCCAGGACACACACAGGTGCTGCTGATGCCAGCACTGCAGGAGGCGGCCTAACTCACTCTGCTGCCACGCCCGCCTCTGCCTCTCCTTCTCAGTTTGCTTGTTGAAACCATGAATAAAACTTGGACCGTTTAACCAACTGTAAGAATTCTAATCATGGATATCAGTCAGTGTTTAAATGTTCGAAGGAGTCACTCTTGTGAAACTCATAGCTCTTTATTTAATAATGTAGCTTTTTTTTTTTTTTTTTTTTTTTTGACAGGCAGAGTGGACAGTGAGAGAGAGAGACAGAGAGAAAGGTCTTCTTTGCCGTTGGTTCACCCTCCAATGGCCGCGCTGATCCGATGGCAGGAGCCAGGTGCTTCTCCTGGTCTCCCATGGGGTGCAGAGCCCAAGCACTTGGGCCATCCTCCACTGCACTCCCGGGCCACAGCAGAGAGCTGGCCTGGAAGAGGGGCAACCGGGACAGACTCCGGCGCCCCGACTGGGACTAGAACCTGGTGTGCCGGCGCCGCAAGGCAGAGGATTAGCCTAGTGAGCCGCGGCGCCGGCCTTAATAATGTAGCTTTTTATACAGTGGGTAAGTTTGTGAAAGCAGCGTGTGATTATTCAGAGAAGTGTCGGGTATTTAAAACACAGCCAATAACCACTACGAAGTACAAACGACGTGGACCATATCTTGCCCTGCACATGCAAAAGCCATCCAGATGTTGAAGGCTTTACAGCATCACTCAGATTGGACAGTTGAGGAAGTTTTTTTTTTAATAGAAAAAAAGACAAAAAGGGTAACATTTACTGAATACAGAATCTCGTGTGCTCTGTACCTGTCAGGAGCTTTTTGCTCTGTTGAGAGGTGCGCGCCCGTGATCGCGGGGGAAGTTCCGCCCGTCTGCACGGCCCACGTGGGTCACTGCTGATGCTGTAATGCTTCTCTTTGTGCTCTGGGGCAACGTGACTTATTATCTGGGACCCCTTTCCAATTCTGTGAGAGAACAAATGAGCTGTGCAGATGGTGTAATCGTGTGAAGGCATCTGCCTGGGAGATGCTCTTTGGCCGTGTGTCAGTAACCCTGGCTTCAGGGACAATGCTTAGTCCAGAATGAGCAACTGGACTCTCGCTGCCTAATCTCTACGCAGTTATTCAGAATTGGCTCAGCTTTGCTCACAGGATGGAGCTCACGGAGAGGAATTTCCATGTCTGAGGAAGGCGCAGGGACCACTGAGGGTTATAGCACGAAAAATTCGGAGAGAATAAAATCGATCAGTTATTGATAATTATTTAAAAATATTTAATGCAGCCTCCTACCTGACCAACTGGGATCAAGCCACTGAGCTCGCACAGTTGCTGTGGGAAGCAGTTGGCAGCAGACGTGGAAATTCCTGGTTCATAGCCTGGTGAGAAACCCAACAGGTAGATGGTAATATTCCTTTGGGTTTTATTTTCTCTCCCCCCGCCCTTCTCCCCTCTTGCTGCTCCGTCCCTTTGCCCACTTTCTTTTTTGGCGATTGGCGATTTATTACCTTTCAGTACGTACAGACGATGTTTTCATAGGCTCTAATGAGGTCCCAGCAGTTTTTAACAATAACAGGACATTACTGTTCTAAGATATATTATGTGTTTTCCCTCATCTTTCTCCCTTGAATAAAATGCTTAGAAGTATGCTAACCCCCAATTCCCTTCCCTTCTCTGTGATAAATGGTTCACTGACTTAATAGGGCTAAATGCTTTGCTGTGACTTCCATGCTACTCATTTGAATAACTCTAAGAGGGGCGCGTGTGCTGTCTGTATACCTTCCAGAAGCGCACCTGAGTGTGTGCGAACACCTGCTGGTTACTGGCCGGTGCCCTCTCGAAGGCCCTGCTCGCTTGTCCTGCATCCCGAAGGTGATTTCGCAGCCTCTGCTGGTCAGGGAGAAGGCTCCGAGTGATAGTCTGCGTTCTGTTGCTATAAAAGAATACCCAAGACTGCCTACTTTATATGGAAGAGAGGTTTATGTGGCTCATGATTCTGATGGCTGGAAAGTCCAAACAGCATGGCCCCAGTGTCTGTCGAGAGTCCCTGGCTGCGTCAGCACTTGGTGGACCAGCTGGTGTATGGGGAAGGAGCGTCTGAGTGAGCAGGGGCCAGGGAGTGAAGCAAGAAAGCCCAGCTCACTCTGTAACAACCCATTCTTGTGGGAACAGACCCCGTCCCAACGCCTGGAGAGGGCGCTCGTCACTTCTAACGGGGGAGCCTCCAGGACCAAGCACCTTCCAGTGAGCCTCAGGGCTTAGCGATGTACCCCCTCTCAACACCATCGCAGGGTCTGAGCTGCCAGTGCAGGGACACTTGGGGATAGATCACATCTAAGCCATAACACTCAGTGCCCCCCAGTTCTCAGATCCTGGGGCAATGCACATCCTGCAAGGTGCCCACCCCACGTGACACCTCTCCATTCTCCTGGTTATCCGGGAAGGTCGTGGTCCTCTCACCTAAAGTGCAACTCCTGGCCTGGCCACGGAGGGACTTTTAAAAAGTAAATGACATTACGAAGAGCAAGTGACTCGGCAGTGCATGATTTTAACTTGGGTGCTCCGGGCATTGGTTATTCTGTGCTTACTGTGTTGGGAGCCAACTCTAAAGGTGTTTTTTTCTTCCTAAAGGTCAGAAAGATTTAAAAAAAAAAAGCAATAAAGGAATCAAACTGTGTCCCGTGATGTAACACAGAGGGATTTCAATAAAATCAGGCATTTTCCTTTGAAGGGTCACAGCTATAGGGAAGACTTTCTGGCCAGAAGCCGCTTTGCGCAGGAACGCTCACAAGCGTTCTGTATTAGTGTGTTCTATTTTGGTTCTGGGCTAGCTTTGCATCAGTAGCTTTCACTCTGCCCTGAAATTAGCATGTTATAAATGGATGGGTTGGGTCTGCCATCCAGCAAAGAAGCCAGCTTGAAAAGTCATTCTGGGAAAGGCACTGAATCACTTGTTCCAGGCACAGAGAGTCACCGCCTTGAGAAACACGCCATCGGCAAGGCCCCTGGTGAGACAAGCGCCTGGAGTCGCTGCTCTCCACGCACTGGCTTTCTGTCGCTTCCCCACTCCTACTACTCAGGGCCGGGTGCTACCATGCGTTCCTTAGAGACAATCTGAAGACAGCTGTTGAAGGGCCTTCGTTTTCTGCATTCCTCTGGGAATTTACTAAAGTCTTTGTTGTCCAGCCTCTGTTTTCTGGGCAGCCGGTTTGATGTTCACACACATACACACACACACACACACACACTGGAACGACTGTGAATGAATGCGGAGTAAGAGCAGCGCTCCCCGCGTTGCACGTGCTGTCTGCCCTGTGCGGGTCTGCATCGCGCTTCTGCACACAGACTCGTCTTCAGGCCCCTTGCGTCGCCACCACCACCACGTGGCTCATTGATTGCACCCTCGGGCAGGAGGGCAGTGATGATGAGACTGTTTATAGCCTTGGTTCCCAAGCACTCCATTTTATTTAGCTGTTGTCCCTCCACTTTTTCCAAACGGGCAGTCCGTCCAAAAAAAGGATCAAATGGAAAAGTTTATAAATACTGCAAATGGTAGAAACGGGAAGTGGAATAAAAATGATGTAGCTATTCACAGAAAACATGCTGTCATTTTCCCCCGTAAATATATACTATTCATTTTCAGAGGGAGGCCGTGCCTGATGAGGGAGCAGCAAACCTGAGAGGGACGCGGCTGACTTTGGGGACTGTTCAGAGAAGCTGCCTGGGGGTGTGGGGAATGTGTCTGGGGAGGGGCGGGTGGAGCACCTCTGCCCCCCCCCCCCCGGGAAACCTCGGAACCATAAATGTGGTTTCCACTGTGTTGATGCAAACGGATGCCTTGTTGGGTGTTGTCTCAGTCCACTTTCTGCTACTATGGGCAACTACCGAGGCTGGGTGATTTATAAAGGAGAGAAGGTTATGCAGCTCATGTTTCTAGGGGCTAGGAGTTCGGGGTCAGGCAGTGCATCTGGCCAGGGACTCATGCTGTCATACCTTGCTGGAAAGGTACTAGGCTGAGTTTGAGAAAGACACAAACCAGGTGACAAGCTGGCTGTGTACCGACCCACTCTGGGGGCCAGCGTTGCGGTGCAGCAGGTGAAGCTCCCGCCTGCTACGCTAGCATCGCACATTGAGTGCAGGCTGCTCTGCTTCTGATCTAGCTTCCTGCTAATGTGCATGGGAAGGCAGCAGAAGATGGTCACGTGCTTGGGCCCCTGCTACTCACTGGGAGACCCTGATGGAGTTCCTGGCTCCTGGCTTTGGCCAGGCTCAGCTTTGGCTGTTGCAACTATTTGGGGAGTGAACCAGCAGCTGGAATCTCTCTCTCTCTTGTCTCCCCACCACCATCACTTTGCCTTCCAAATAAATAAATAAATCTTAAAAAATAAATAAAACCTATCTTGGAGGAACTAACCCAGGCAGGTGAGGGTTAAGCCATTCCCACATGGAAGGTGTGAATATCCAGTCAACGATTTAAGCACCTGTTAAGTCCCGCCTTCCGGCAGCATCACAATCCAATCAGATTTCAACGTGACTTTCAGAGGGAACACAGCATACTCCAGCCCTCGCAGGTGCCCAGATTCCAGGGGTCTGTGACTTGGCTGACGGTTGAAACGCTTCCGCCGTGCCCATCATTTCCATGGTATCAGTGCAAATCCCAGCGAGCGACTCCCTCAGCTGTCCTGCACGTCGTCTTGTTAACTGTGAGCGATCTCAATGTAAAAGTGTCAGTGATTCTCTCTGGATTCGTTACTTCTCATGACAATCCTACGTGGTGGGCACTGTTACACCTTCTGTCATACCACTGTTAGGATTACGGATGAGGAAACGGGAGCCTAAAGGCACAGCTGGGTCCCTGTGGGTGTGTAATTGAGACTTGATGGGTCCCAGGCTGAGCCCCGTAGCCGGGTTCCAGACACACCCCCTTGCCCCTGAAAGACGGGAAAGCAGCCACAAAGCACATGTGAGGAATCAAGGGTTCCTTTTTGACGTTATTTAGATTTCATGAAAGAAAAGTTGATGAGTATAATTACCAAGCACTGCTTACCCTAATCTAATCTCAAGTGTTCTCCCAAAAGAGAGGAGACGGGAGAGTTCGCACGGAGAGAAGGCCAGGTGAAGATGCAGACAGAATCAGAGGGAGAAGCCAAGAAGCGCTGGGGCCACCAGGACGTGGGAGAGGCAAGAATCGGAACCTTGCCTGAAGGCTCCGCGGGTCTGCGTGCCCCTGGACCCTTGCTTTCAGCCCCACGGTGCCGTGTCCGACTTCCGGCCCCCACACTGGGGCTGCCTACTTCTCTTAGTTAAAGCTGTGGTCTTTCAGCGACAGAGGAGTCAGGGAAGCAGGCTTCCGTGCCTTGACCTCTGCAAGGCTTCACCAAGTCAGTAGTTCTCGAGCTTTCTGGTCTTGGTACCCCTTCGTTAGAAGAGGCAGACTGGGAGACATGAGCAGAGGTCAGACGTCCTGGGAAGCTCAGTGGCTTTGCATATCATGATAACTCAAAAATTACAGGGGCCTGCACCGTGGCGCAGTAGGTTAATTCTCCACCTGTGGTGCCGGCATCCCATATGGGCGCCGGTTCTAGTCCCGGCAGCTCCTCTTCCAATCTAGCTATCTGCTGTGGCCTGGAAAAGCAGTAGAAGATGGCTCAAGTGTTTGGGCCCCTGCACCCATGTGGGAGACAGGGAAGAAGCACCTGGCTCCTGGCTTCGGATGGGCGCAGCTCTGGCAGTTGCAGCCAACTGGGAAGTGAACCAGTGGACGGAAGACCTTTCTCTCTGTCTCTGTCTCTCCCTCTCACTGTCTGTAACTCTACCTCTCAAATAAATAAATAAAAATCTTAAAAAAAAAAAGACTACAGGGTTGGCAAACATCCCAGGAAAAGCCACACTCTCAGCCTTATCATTCCTTCATTAACCCTCAGCTCATTATAAGATCATTAGTGTGGCGGTTGAGGTTATGACCCATCTCAAAATCACCCTGATGGAAGAAAAAAAAAAGGCCATATTAGGAAAGAAAATCAGTGGCACCCTGATTCCAGGGAAATGCGGCCGTATTCCCAGGCCCTTCCTCCCTGTGGCATGAACACTGCTGCCCCTCGCTGCAAGACAGGGAGAGTCCTCCGAGCCTGGGGGCAGGCGCTCTCTCTGCCGAGCCTGGCTGCTTCCCTTCTCCTGAGCGTGCACTGTTCACCTGCAGTAAACTTGGCTTGCTTGCTCCTCGCAGCCTTGATGCAGCCAAGAACTCTTTCTTGTAATGACGTCAAGAACCCGGACATGCTTCTGGGAACAGCTTTTCACTCATCAAAACTATTGAGAACCCCCAAGGAGTTGGTCTTCATGTGGAATGTATGAATAGATATGGACTATATTAAACTTCAGAATAACTAAATTTGAAAATATTTAACTCATATAAAAATAATTTGTACAAAAATGCTGATTGCATGTTGAGCTAAATGACATATTTTATGAAAAGTGACTAGATTTTCCAAAATGAAAAATCTCTATAGTGTTTTGCTTTACCAGAGACTGTTGGATTCTCATATATATATTGTAATTCAATATATTGTAAAATGTTTTGTTTGAAGTGTATGAAGAAAACCTATCCTCACATAGGAATTTAAATGCATAAAGAGGTGTATTTAAATAGCTTTTGGATAATTACAAATGAATATCTTCTTTGAGTCTTCATAAAAGTTAAACCAATGATGATTTAAAAAGTGTTTACTTGAGAGAGAGAAACAGACAAATAGAGAGAGCACCCATCCACTGGTTTACCTCTCAAATGCAAAACAATGACCCTGCAGTCAGGAACCATGAAGTCATCCATGTCATAGACACTAAAATGATATCAGTGAGCATTTGCTATTCTGTTTCATTAAAATCCTCTGGTATGTTTGTACTTTGAGTGGGACTTTTTACCCTTGAATGACATTTCCTTCTTTATCCTTCTGGTGACATACACATAATGTACAAGTCTCTATTTGAACCGTTTTTAAGTGTAGGGTTCAGCAGTGTGAGATGCACTCTCATGTGCAGCCATCGCCACATCCATCTCCAGGATTCCTTTCTCCTTGCAAAACAGAAGCTCTGCATCCGTGCAGCAAAATCCCTCTGATCGCCTTCTCTTAGCCCATGTTAACCAGACGCTCTGCTTTCTGTCTCCATGATTTCCACTGTTCCAGATACCCCAAATGAGCGGGATCCTGTAGTTTTGTCCTTTCTGTGGCTGTCTTAATTCACTTAGCATAATGTTCTCAAGGTTCATCTATGTTATAGATGTTGGAATTCCTTTTTTTTTTCCAAAAAATTCAAATGTTTTATTTGAGAGTCAGAGAGCAAGAGCAAGAGAGCCGCCATCTTCTTTTTCAACCCCAGATGCCTGCAACAGCCAAGGCTGCGCCTGGGTTGGAGCCAGGAGCCAGGAACTCAATTCAAGTGGCAGGAACCCAGCCACTTGAGTCCTTGCTGCTGCCTTCAGGGGTCTACATTAACAGGAAGCTGGACTCAGGAACCGGAGCTGGAAGTTGAACCCAGACTGCTGGAGAGGGGAGGGCCAAGTGCACACTCCCCCTTTCCTTCTAAGACCAAACATTGTGTGTTCCAAGCCTGGTGTTGTGCGACTCTGCCATCCCCTATTGGAGTGCCAGTTAGAGTCCTGGCTTCTCCACTTCTGATCCAGCTTCCTGACGATGTGTCTGTGAAGGCAACAAATGACGACCCAAGGACTTGGGTCCCTGCCATCCATGTGAGAGACCCAGATGGAGTTCTGGGCTCCTGATTTTCCCAGCCCTGGCCATTGGCGGCCATTTGTGGAGTAAACCAGTGGGTGAAAGATGTCCCCCCACCCCCGCCCCATCACTCTGTCAGGTAAGTAAATAAGCTTTAAAAAAACAATATGTATTCTCTTGGATGTATATACTACATTTTCTTTCCTTTCTTTTAAAGAGATTTATTTATTTATTTTAGAGGTAGAGTTTAGACAGAAAGAGGGAGACACAGGAAGAAAAGATTTCCATCCACTGGTTTGCTCCCCAAATGGCCACAATGGCCGGAGCTCAGTCGATTTGGAGCCAGGACCCAGGGGCTTCTTTGGGGTCTTCCATGTGGGTGCAGGGGCCTAAACAATTGGGCCATCTTCCACTGCTTTCCCAGGTCGTAAGCAGAGAGCTGGATTGGAAGAGGGGCAACCAGGACTAGAACCCAGTGCCCATATGGGATGCCGGCGCCACAGGCAGAGGATTAACCAAGTGAGCCACAGTGCCGCCCCCCCCCCATTATATTTTCTTTATCCATTTATCTGTTGGTGGACACTGAGCTGTTTCCCCTATAATATTGCTATAACGTTCCACCAGTGAACACTGGTGTATCGGTATCTGACTTCCTCCTTTTGATTCGTTTCAGTGTAGAGTGGAAGCCCATTTTTTAAATTCTATTTTCACTTTTGGTAATTGAAAATGGTAATTCAAAATTTCTGAGGAATTATCCTACTGTTTTCTAAGTGGCTGCATCCTTTTGGAATCTTACCAACAGTGCACAAGGATTCTCATTTCTCCACATCCTTATATCAACGCTTGCCATTTTACGTTTTTTTCCTGATAGGAACTATCCTAATGGGCGTAGGCTGCCTCATCATAGCTGTGATTTGATTCTCCCGAGTAATTAGTGAGATAAGGTATCTTTTCAGTTGTTCCCTGGTTGGGAACATCCTTTGGAGACGTCTGCTTTTAAATGGGTTCTTGGTTTTCTCCTGCTCTTGAGTTGCAGGAGTTCTCTATACATTCTGCGTACTCACCTCTTAGCACTCACGTGATTTGCAAGAATTGTTTCCCATTCCACAGGATGCCTTATTACTCTGTTAATTGTTTGTCCTTTGATGAACAGATGTTCTAAATTTTGATGTAGTTCAATTTTTCCATTCTTACTTTGGTTTTCCTCTGAGAGTTCCATGGTTTTATGTTTAGGTGTTTGAAGAATTTTGAGTTCAGTTTGTACGTGTGGTAACGTAAGGGCCCAGCTTCATGCTGCTGCTGTGGAGGCGACATTCCTAGCACCTTTTGTGGAAAAGACTGTCCTTTGCGCACGGAATGATCGGGACACCCTCATCACAACTCCTCGATTCCATAAGCGAGTGCTTGCTTGGTTCTCTGTTCTATCCCACTGGCCTATATATCTGTCTTTCTGTTACTCCAGTATGGTTTGTATCTGTCTTTCTGTTACTCCAGTATAGTTTATATCTGTCTTTCTGTTACTCCAGTATGGTTTATATCTGTCTTTCTGTTACTCCAGTATGGTTTGTATCTGTCTTTCTGTTACTCCAGTATGGTTTTCTAACATCATTTGTTGATTGTTTTGAAAATTTTGGCTCATGGGGTTTTTCACGTTTTCTAAATATGACAAGTTCCATTTATAATATTAAAAAAATCGCATTCCTCAATATCACCACTCATCTCATTTTTAAATATTCTCTAAATGTTGTTGGTAAGTCCAAGTTTTCAGAAATTCTAATTTTTTCCTAGAAAGCTCCAATTTCATCAATGCCAACAAGATTGATGGTTGTTTTTAATTGAAATTCCAGGTTCAATGTATTCATTTCAGGATAATTTCTGCTAAGTATCCAGGTCTAACTACAGTTAAAGAAGTACACAATTTGGTATAATTTTCCATTTCCTCCATGTTTGTTTTATTTATTTGAAAGAGAGTGGTGGGGGGACGGGGGGGGGGAGAGAGAGAGAGGAGAGAGCATGCTCCATCTACCAGTTCACTCCCTAAATGACCAAATGATCTCAGTGGCCAGGCTGGGCCAGGCTGAGACCTGGAGTAGGAACTCCATCGTGGCCTCCCATGTGGGTGGACAAAGTATTCAGGCCAGCACCTGCTGCTTTCTCAGGTCCATTAGCAGAGAACTAGGTCAGAGGTGAGCAGCTGGGACTTGTATCGGGCTCCAGTATGGGTCGCGGCCTTTGTAGGCAGTAGCTTAACCTGCTGTGCCACTACTCTGGCCATCATTTCCTTCATTTTGTAACTTCTTCTTTTCTTAAAGATGTATTTATTTATTTGAAGGAGAGAGAGAGAGAGACAGAGAGAGAGACAGAGAGGGAAAGGGAGAGGGAGAGAGGGAGAGAGAGAGAGGGAGAGAGAGGGAGAGAGAGGGAGAGGGAGGGAGAGAGAGGGAGAGGGAGGGAGAGGGAGAGGGAGAGAGAGAGAGAGAGAGAAAGAAAGAAAGAAAGAAAGAAAGAACGAAAGAAGGAAAGAAAGAAAGAAGGAAAGAAAGAAAGAAAGATAGATTGTTCATCCACCCGTTCATTCCCCAAATGGCCACAATAGCCAGCATTGGGCCAGGCCAAAACCAGGAGCCAGAAGCTCCATCTAGGTCTCCTGTATGGGTGGTAGGGGCCCAAGCACTTCCCAGACATATTAGCAGGGAGCTAGGTTGAAAGCAGAGCAACTGGGACTTGAACCAGCACTCATATGGGATGCTGGCATTGCAGGTGGAGGCTTAACCCACTGCACCACAACACTGGTCCCTGCAACCTCTCTCACATTTTTTAAAACTATTATTTGGTCCCATATTGTCCGAGTTTTCCTTTTTCCTTTCCGATCACCAATTTTTAACCTCTGGTGACTGCTGTTCCTCCAACTTGAACCCTAGTGGTGGGGAGCACCCCGGTGTGATCCTGGGTCCTTTTTGTCTCTGGCTTTACTCTCTGCCTAAGTGATCTCCCCCGCTTTGTGGTCTTAGGTGCTGTATACAGGCTGGTTCTTTCTTCCTTACTCTATTGCCTGTCTGTGTGTCTATTTGTCTCTGCCCACCACCTTCTCGCTGATCCCCAGGTGCGGTAATACCCCCATCCCACTGACATTTCAACCCGTTAATTCAGATTCCCCCTCATTTCTTCTGGCGCTCATTTTGCTGCACAACACCAGCTGCTCTGCCTTCTTGCTGTTCTTCTGTCTGGCTGTTCCCATGAGCGAGACTGCTCCTCCTCCAGCTCTGCCTTACCCACCCCCCACTTTCTTCTAACTACAAAGGGCGCTTACTCTGACCTTTCTCTAAATTCTGCCACTCCATCGCCCTCCCTGGGTTTGTTTTTCTCTCATCACAGCCTCCATCAGCCTCTTCCAGATTGTATTAAGCACATTTTATCAAGCTTAAATCTGCTTCCTTCCCTGAAGATGAGCTCCATAAAGCAGGAGCTTTATTTAATGCTAACAGAAAATATATTTTCCTTAAGATACGGCTAATTTGTTGGGACACAGACCTTGAGCACATGTGACTGAGGATAACAAAAGAAAAGGGGCAGGCACTGTTCAGTCAAATGAGAAATTATTTATTCATCTACTTCTTGCCCTGTTGTGTGCTTGTCCTTTAGAGAGCTTTTAGTTGGAGCTACAGCATTCTCTGTGAATTCTTAGTCAAGAACTAAACCATCGGGTAGTGACCATTAGAGACTGCAGAGCAGGCATGGGCAGCAGGGTGTGTCAGCTGGGGTTCCCATGTGGGTGAGCATTTCTTGACCAGAGGTTGATTCTCACTGCTGCTGGCAGTCTTTCTTCCCTGCCCTCCCTCCCGAAAGCTTACACTGTCCTTGTGTGCATCTTCAAAGCTCCAAAACACAGGAACTGTGACCCTGACACTTTTGAGTAAGTTGACCAAGACAACAAAATGACCAATCTAAATTCCAGCAGTGTCCTGCACGGTTCAGGACACTAGGCCAATTTTGAGAAGGAAACAGATTGACAGTCACAATGTTCATTCCATTCTGTCCTGCAGGGGCACCCAGTGTAAATGGGGTCCCTGGCATTGGGAATACCCAGTGGGATTTCTGCTGGTCCAGGGACAAGTGTCCAGTGAAGCTGTCCTCTGCATCTCTAGGGAACAGACCACAGAGCCCCTAGTCTGCCGCAGCATGGCCAGTTTCGTAGAGCCTTATACCAAGGTGAGACAATGTTCCTCCACCCCCACCTTGTGTGTGTGTGTGTGTGTTTTTTTTTTTTTTTTTTGACAGGCAGAGTGGACAGTGAGAGAGACAAAGAGAAAGGTCTTCCTTTGCCGTTGGTTCACCCTCTAATGGCCGCTGTGGCTGGCGCACCGCGCTGATCCGATGGCAGGAGCCAGGTACTTCTCCTGGTCTCCCATGGGGTGCAGGGCCCAAGCACTTGGGCCATCCTCCACTGCACTCCCTGGCTACAGCAGAGAGCTGGCCTGGAAGAGGGGCAACCAGGACAGAATCCGGCGCCCCGACCGGGACTAGAACCTGGTGTGCTGGCGCCGCAAGGCGGAGGATTAGCCTAGTGAGCCGCGGCGCCGGCCCCACTTTGTTTTCTACTGAAGCCCTCACGTCTCATTAAGGCAGAGAGCAAAGGAGTGTAACATTGTGTTTAGGCTGACATCTGAATGCGAGGAGCTGGCTGTTGAGAAGAGACACACTCCTTGGGTCCCTCTGGGACAGATCCAGCCTCCAAAGGTCCATCTTCTCTGTGTTCTTGTCTTTTTCAACTTGGCCTCTGTTGCTCAGAGGGTTAGTGGCCTTGAACTCACCCTCATCAGCACCCCCTGCCTAAATGATTTCTGCAGTCATTTTGCATTGATGTGTTAAGCTAGTAGGCAGGGGGCCATTCCCCTCACCCCTTGGAAAGAGTTCCAAGGGGAAGGAGGAGACTTAGGAAAACACCAATAAATCCTATTGAGTTCAAGGCTGGATTTCATCCATGCCTCAGGGTGCAAGGCTGGGCAGGGGGCTAGGAGGGGAGAGCTGGAATGCAGGAAAGGGCTTGAGTCCAAACCAGAAGTGATATTCTCTTGCTGTTCCTTTTATCCTTTCTTTCAGGTGAGATTTCGTGTCTTTTCTCACAAGCTTAGGCCAAGCTTGTGGTCACATTCTGTCCCCAGAGGGGAGGAGGAGGAAGTGGTACCAGTGTCAAGCCGTGCTGGCATCAGCCAGGAGTAGCTCTCCCTGTGATGAAAGCTGACTTTCTTGGGCTTCCTTGGCTTTCCCATGGCATTGGCTTCTTCTCTCCAGCGAACACTGAAGCAGGTGCTCACTAGAAAAACAAAAACTTGGCATCCTGATTGGTGAAGTGACTTTCTTGTCATATTATTCCTGGGGCACTTGCCATATTATTCTTGGGGCACCTGTTGAGGCCCTGGTCCTTCCTGAACATACTTGTTGTGTAAGAATAGTTACATTGATCCAGATCCCCTTCCAACCCAGGGTACGAGATGAGGGTACTTCAACAAGTTCGTGGAAAATTCAGTTAAAAGTTCTGCTTACTTTGGTGTGAAATTTTTTGAGATTCATGCGTCTGAGGGTTCTTCAAAAAGTTCATGAAAAATGCATGTTTTGAAAAGACCATGCATGGGCTTCCCAGATTTTTGTGTACCAAAATAAACTTGTCCTTTGATACCATTTCCCAGCAATATTTTGAAGTATGCTTTATGTGTTTCAACCCATTTTTTGGCACAACAGAAGATTTAATTGGTGAGTTCCCTTGACAATGAATTCCTTATATTCTGCCTTATTCGTTACAGAGTGTTTGCCACATTTATTGTAATTGCATATTTTCAATCATGTTGCCTTCTTTAAGGAGAAAGGCGTATACCTTTTGTTATTTGTGCTTTTGTCTTTCTTTAGGTCAAATTGATTGATACCATTGCTTGGGAATTGATTAAAAAAGACTTGATATCACAGATATTTATTAAATGGCGTTAGATGTAACTTCCTACAAGAGATTTCTTGAAAAATTGCTTATGATTTCAAGGGTAACTAATACTTACGTATCTCCTGTACTGAATGCACATTGGATAGGGGAGAAGTACTACAGACAAAGGATCAAGGGACAAACCTAGGGCTCTTGGGTGTCCACTGAAAGACACAGACCAGAGTACTTATAGCAGCACTGTTCATTTTTGTTTTTTAAAGATTTATCTATTTATTTATTTTTATTTGAAAGGCAGAGAGAGAGAGAGAGAGAGAGAGAGTCTCCCATCCGCTGGTTCACTCCCCAAATGGCCACAATGGCGAGAGCTGCGCCAATCCGAAGCCAGGCGCCAAAAGCTTCTTTCAGTTCTCCCATGCACATGGGCCCAAGGACTTGGGCCATCCTCTACCGCCTTCCCAGGCCACAGCAGAGAGCTGGATTGGAAATGGAGCAGCCAGGACTCGAACCAGCGCCCACCTGGGATGCTGGCACTGCAGGCGGCGGCTTTACCTGCTATGCCACAGTGCTGGCCCCCAACACTGTTCTTAACAACCACAATCTGGAAGCAACTCAAGTGTCAGGCAATAGAAGAATGAACACATGGTTTGTGACATATTCATTCAATCTACAGCAACATAAAGGAACCAATTCTTACATGCACGAACCCAGACAAGATGTTGAGTGCAAGCAGACATATCCAGGGAATACAGAGCCTGAGACGCCATTTAGATATATAATTAAAGATTTATTTATTTATTTATTTATTTTTTGACAGGCAGAGTGGACAGTGAGAGAGAGAGACAGAGAGAAAGGTCTTCCTTTTGCCATTGGTTCACCCTCCAATGGCCGCCGCGGCTGGCGCACTGCGCTGATCCGAAGGCAGGAGCCAGGTGCTTCTCCTGGTCTCCCATGGGGTGCAGGGCCCAAGCACTTGGGCCATCCTCCACTGCACTCCCTGGCCACAGCAGAGAGCTGGCCTGGAAGAGGGGCAACCGGGACAGACTCCGGCGCCCCGACCGGGACTAGAACCTGGTGTGCAGGCACCGCAAGGCAGAGGATTAGCTTAGTGAGCCGCGGCGCCGGCCCCAAGATTTATTTATTTATTTGAAAGTCAGAATTAGAGACAGAGACCTCTCATCTGCTAGTTTACTCCTCGAATGGCAGCAACAGCCAGGCTGCAGCTAGGAGCCAGGAGCTTCGCCTGGATCTCACCTCCATAGGTTCAGGGGCCCAAGCACTTGAACCATCTTCCGCTGCTTTTCCCAGGCCATTAGCAGGGAACTGGATTGTAAGTGGAGCAGCTGGGACACAAACTGGCACCCATTTGGGATGCTGGTGTTGCAGGCTACAGCTTTACGCACTGTACCCCATCGCTGGCCCCTCCATTTATATCAAGTTCAAAGGCAGACAAAACCCATCTGTGGTGACAGAGGTCAGCAGAGTGACCCCTGAGCAGGGTCATGGAATAGGGGTCTGGGGTCCTAGATCCAGGTGAGGCTCACACAGGTAGACACAAATGTAGCCATGGACTGAGTTGTACCCTTCGGATGTAAACGTTTTCTAGATGTAAGTTATACCCTAAGTCAACAGCGTCCAAGGAAGAGAGTCCCTGGCCTGGAGGAGCTGATGGTGTGACCAGAGACAAATGTGAAGCGGTGTCGTTGTCCTGAACGTGCTAAGTGCTGCCCGCCCTGGAGTCTGTGTAGAGACAGCATGTCCACTTCTGGGAGGGCCAGTGCCTGCTGTGTGGTGTGGTTTCCACCTGCGCCACCCGGATGACGGAAGCCCTCCAGGGGGCCGTCAGATCCGGGGGATGTTCCCCAGCTTCCCCACTTTCTGACCTTTCTGGGTGTTTGGTGCTGCCAGTGGCTCTCATTTCTAGAAATGCTTTCTTGCTTGGCTTCATGACATTGCCCACTGATTTCCACTCTCCTTCTCAGCCATCCTTTCTTTGCCTTCCTTGTTCCCTTTCCCTGGTTGTGCCCTTTAAATGCCACGGTGCCGCAAGGGCTGCCCGTGCTGTCCTTCTCTCTCGTGCTCGTCCTTGGGCAGCCTCACGCATCCCTGCCCCCGAGGTCAGCCAAGCCCAGCTCCCATTGCTCAAATACTGACTCCAACCCTGCCATCTCCATCCTCTGTATCCCTCCTCATCTTTTTCTAAGATTTTGTTTTATATTTTATTAGAAAGGGAGTTAGCGAGAGAAAGAAAGAGAGAGAGCTATAGAGGGAGAGAGAGAGATCTTTGATCCTGTGGTTCACTCCTCAAATGACCACAGCAGCCGAGGCTGGGCCAGGCCGAGGCAGGGGTCCAAGTACTTGGGCCGTCTTCCACAGCTTTCCCGGGCGCATTGCTGGCGGCCTATCCCGCTGCACCATGACGCAGGCCCCTCCATTCTACCTTAGGAGTTGTGTGAGAATACACACAAGTTTGTGGGAAAATGGAATTAAAAGACAAGTTTACTTTAATGCATACAATTTTAAAATTCATGCAGTGTTTTCATAATATGCCTTTTCTATGAACTTTAACTTTTTTGTTTGTTTATTTGAAAGGCAGAGAGACAGAGAGAGCTCCTTCCATCCTCTAGTTCACTTCCCCAAATGACTGCAGCAGCCAGGGCCAGGCCGAAGTCAGGAGTGGGGAACTCACTCCAGGTCTCCCGTGTGAGTGGCAGAGGCCCAACTTCTTAAGCCCTCCCTGCTGCTCGCAGGGTAGCATTAGCAGGAAGCCGCTACGGGGAGTGGAGCTAGGGTTTGAACCCGGGGCCTCTGGTACAGGATGCTGCATCCTGAGTGATGTCTTACCCACTGTGCCAGTGGTGTCTTAACCTCCAGGAACTTTGAAAAGTGTCCTCCTATATGGACATGCCGTGTCCACCCTGCCACCTGCATGGCCTACAGACAGCTGCACACGGAACCTGAGCTGCCCCTGAACCTGAGCTCTCCGTCGCACCTCTCCTCCTCCCCTTCTCTGTCGTCCACCAGAGTCTCTGAGTGCTGTCCTCTCCCAGCGTGAGGTGGGCCCACCCTGCCTCTGCACCTGCGCCATAGTGTGGTTTGCTCTCGACTTGAAAGGCAGCGCGTGGAGGGGAGGCACCTGCTGCTGCGTGTCCTCCCCCCTGAGCGAAGGCCTCGTGAGTGACCGGCTGCCGCGGGCTTTGGCACCGGCCTCTCCGCGCTAATGCTCGGTGGAATGTGACGAGGCTTAACCTTTGCTTTTTTGGCAGGCCTTGCAATTGCTTCACAGTTTTCCCATGCTTTCCCATGGCTCTGTGTGCACACTGAGATTAGGAACCCTGGGCCAGCCTGATCAAGTGACGGAAGCGGGAAGAAGGCAAACAGGGAATGTACTGAACAGTGTTGGATTGACCTTGGGCATCACTGAAGCCCAGTGCCTTCCAGGGTGTTGGCGTGTGCACTTGACCTCTGCCCTCCAGGCCTCCCGCTCTTGGCTTTGCTCTCAGGAGCGCTGCTGAGAGCTCTGGCCTCCTGTTACCTGTGCAGCTGGCAATTCCAGCAGAAAGAGGAGGCTTGTGTCTGGTGCTCCACCAGATTTCCCAGAGGGCATCTGGCCGGAGAGCCCGCCGCTGTGCCCGGCAGGGGGAGGCGCTGATGGTCCTGCCCTGTGCCCTGCCTCCCTCTCTGGAGTTGGGTGAGTCCCCCGGGGGAACATCGAGATGCCTGTCCACTTGTCTGTCAGAAGCCCTTCGAGAGCAGGAGCTGGTGACAGCGCAGGCTCGGGGCGGGGCTCAAAGTTGGCAACGGCCGCGTGCTCCTGGGTCCAGCCTTGGCTTCCTGCTTGTGGTTTAGCCTCTGATTCACTCCGTCCGTCAGCTTGTCTCCCTCCCAGCAGCCTCACACTTCCTACTGGATGGGTCGTTGTCAGGGGATCGGGAATCAGAGAAAGGGAGCCTTTCAAGCTGTATTTTCGACTCACTGCCCCTGTCTTCACCTGCCATGCCCTGACCTGTGTCATGAGAATGAGGAAGGATGGTGCAGTCAGCCGGTCTGCGCCGGTCTTGGCCGGCCTGTGCAGATCACCTGCAAGTCATGCAGAACGAGGCGACAGCCGGGTCGGGTTTCCAGGAGCCACAGCCCATCCATCTTTCTTGTTCCACACAGGATCCGGCCCCGCCCTGGCCCCGCCCCTCAGTGTTGGGATCTCCAAAAAAGTTCATGGAAAGATGTGTCTTGAGAAGAAAACATTGTGCACAGATTTCTTTTCTTGTTTTGCTCCAAAGTTAACATCCCTTTTTCCTCCTTTAAAAAAAAATCTGCTTATTTATTTGGAAGGCAGAGTGACAGAGAGCAGGGGAGGAAAAGAGGGAGAGAGAGAGAACGTCCACCTGTCTGCTGGGTCACTCCCCAAATAGCTACAACTGCTAGGGCTGGACCAGCCCAAAGCCAGGAGCCAGGGGCTTCATCTGGGTCTCCCATGTGAGTGGCCCAAGCTCTGCTTTCCCAGGGGCATCAGCAGGGAGCTGGATGGGAAATGGAGCAGCCTGGACTCACACTGGTGCTCAGATCGGATGCTGGTGTTGTGTGCAGGCTTTACCCCCTGTGCCACAATGCCAGCCCCTAAACTGATCTTGTAAATCCATTTCCCCCACAAGTTTCTGGAAGTCCCCTGGTATATGGAAGGGATGCTTGGAGAAAAGCAGAGGGGGGAGGGGAGGGGACGGTGAGTAGAGGGCTGAGTGGCCGGGACCCCCATGGTGTCTCAGCCTCGGGATGTGTGGCTGGCGGGGGCCTGGCTCTCTGCCACAGACACTTGTGCACTCGGACACACACCCAACCTTTAGTTCAAGAAGCTTGCCCAACACAGATATTTCATTTAGGGAGAACGCCATCTCCCCGCCCCGCAAAAACAGCCCCCCTGTTCTGGGTCGCTTTGATAAAGTCACCATGAACCATTAGAAGCACCGAGGGCATGCACGGCTGCGGTTTCTCTCCTGTCTCCCCACTGAGGCGTGCCGTTCTCTACCATAAAAACCAGCGGCACCACAAGCTGCGGAGAGCTTTATGTCGTCTCGGCACCCACGGCCCCCAGGCCAGCAGGCCGCTGCCGCCTTGTCGGGGACACGCAGCAGGAGGTTCCAGAGGATGGCTCCGCGGAGTAACAGGTGATGCCTTCTTCCTGGCTCCTCTCCCGAAACGCGATCCTCCCAAAGGCGCTGCGGCCTCCCGCCTCGGTGACCGCCTCCCTGCAGAGAAGGAGCAGGGTTGCCTCCCGCAGCCTACGCGTTGCGCTCCCCACACGTGAACCCGGAACGTCTGGCGAGATGCGGTGGGGGGTCTCCTTCCAGAAGACTGCACGCTCTCCTCCGCTTCTGCTTTCTGGGAGCCGAGTCCTGACAGGTGGAGCCAGGGCCACCCGCGACGGCAGCCTCTCCCCGTCTCGGCCCTCTCCGCCTGGCGCCTCTCTCTCTCTCTTCTTCGTGCGTCCCCGAGCCTTGACCACCAGAGGCACGGAGACATTTCTTCCTACTCACCTGTCATTTCCAATACGGGAAGACGCCCCCCGGAATACAAGATCTGGTTGGGTGGGGCGGGTTTGACTTCCCCCTCGGGACACCTGAAGGCCGTCACTCTGCTGCCTCTGTGAGAGACAGCCGGTCACCTTGCAGGCAGGTGGCCCTGGCTCCTCAGCCCCTCCCCTCACGAGGGGCTTTGCAAAGCTGCTGTGTGTCACCTCCTGTATTCTCCTTCCGCTGTTTTCCTCTTGTCCACGCTGGTTGAGCATGACAAGGGGACAGGCAGGGGGCTCTTTGTCCTTGCAATCTCTAGGACCATTTTGCATTTGAGATGAAAGGAGGAGGCCCAAGGCTGGACGCCCACGGGAGGGGGGGTGCTGCTCAGGCCGCCCGCTGAGTGTCGCTTCCTCGGGCGCCAGTGGAGTGCTCTGAGCGAGGTTCCTGGAGGCCCGCTTCACTAATGTTTGCTCAGGGAGGAAAAGGCTGAATAAAACCCTTCTTTGAGTGTCCAGCAGTCACAAGCCTTCTACCGGCTACGTAGCGCGGGGGGCTCCTGCGGAAAAGCGGGTGAGTCACAGGACATGGTAAAGAAGAAGTATTTTGGGAAAAGACATATTTTCCCTGGGGTTATGAATGGTGATGAGTGTGTGTATGTGTGTGTGCGCGTGCGCGTCTGCTAGAAAAATAGGGTGACGGGGGAATAGGGAGAGTGGTGGGAAGACACGAGTCATCGAGGCGGAAAAAGGGCTCAAGAGCCGCCCTTGTCTGCTTTCGCCACAGGTGGAATGTGCAATACGAGCTGTTTGCACAGCTCGCCTTGCCACGCACTAGCAAAACAGAGAGCACTGGGCACAGGGCTCTCACCGAGCGCCCTTCGTCTCGGCTCCAAACCACTGCTTTAAAACGGACCCTTAGATCTCGCAGGAAGCTGCTTCCCGCCAGCCCTCGTGGTACCAGAGCAGAGCGTGTACGGCAGCTGAGAAAACAAACCCGAGAAAGAGAAAGTACATTCAGGTTAACAGGTCCTAGGCAAGAAAGTCTCCTTCCTCCGGCCGCCTGCCCAGCCTGGCCCGCCCCGCCCCCACCCGGGGCTGCCTAGTGGCTTTGGCAGTGTGGTCCTTGGGGGGGGGGGGGGCGCGGCCCAGCTGCCCCGGATCTGCACAGAACAGAGATTTACAGTCTTCCCTCACTTTGATCTGATGGAAACCAGAGGTACAAACACAAGGCAGCAAACAACGCCACGGCAGGGAATAAAAGGGAAGTGTGTGTGCGTGGCGGGGGAAGGCGCACTTTGAGTCTAGAGCTTGTATTTGTGGTACAGGTAGTCACGTTGACAGTTTTCTTGTAAAGATTACTTATTTGAAAGTGGCAGAGAGAGAGAGAGAGAGAGAGAAGGAGAGATCTTCCTTCATCTGGTTCACTCCCCACCACAGACGGGGCTGGCCAGGCTGAAGCCAGAGCCAGGAGCCAGGAACTCCATCCGGGTCTCCCTTTTGGGTGGCAAGGATCCAAGCACTTCGGCCATCTCCCCGCTGCCTTCCCAGGCGCGTTAGCAGGAAGCCGGCTGGGAAGCAGAGCAGCCGGGACTTGAAGCAGCGCTCTGATAGGGAATGCGGGGTCACAAGCAGGGTTCTGGCTGCTGCACCACGTCAGCCCCACAATAAGAGTTCGCATCCGTCAGGCGCAGTGCGGGAGACAGGACGGGTGTGTGCACAGCTGTGTCAGCAGGGCCACTGCCTGGATCTCACTGGGGAAGGTTTGAGCCTTGGTGAAACCCAGAACGGCCTTGTGCAAGTTTTCCCTCTTTGGCTTGGACGTCTTCGCTTGTGCTAAGCAACAGGTTCCTGCCTTTGGGGTTTATTTCATTCTGCTCTGGAAGCAGATTCCACCTGATGCGGAAAAACCTTTGGGGTGTCTCTCTCTCTCTCTCTCTCTCTGTGTGTGTGTGTGTGTGTGAGAGAGAGAGAGAGAGAGAGAGAGAGAGGGAGAGAGAGAGAGAGGTGGGGGCACTACACCTACCTTTTTTCTGACTCACTAGCAATTGGAGCTAAATATGACATTCCAAACTCTGACGTGGCGTTTCCGAGTGGGTGTTTTTTCGGGGCAATCCACGAACCTTCCGAGTGGCAGAATTCTCCTTTGATGAGCAATCCTGTGTCCCGAGGGGACCAAGTTGAAGGGTAAATCTTGTCTCCGGAGACGCAAGTGTTTGTTCTTCTTCCACACCCACACCTCGACAGCGAGGCTCAGGTGGGAGACAGCAGATGCTTGTAAAAACACACTAAAGGCACACCACACCTTTAAGAAGGAAAGTCTAGATGTTTCATTAAACATTTATCACTTTTTTTGGGGGAAAGAAATTTTATTTTTCTCTCTAGGGGAATGACCGAGGAGCAATAAAATGCTGTTTTATAACTGAATATCCCAGTTTACTTCTCATGGAACGAAGCAAAATAAATACAAACTTTAAAAATATGGTCATGGTCCATATATTTTAAAAAGTGTTGTTACCACGGCCCAGTGCAGCTCCAATATATTTCTTTCATGTTTAACCCTGTGGGGTCGGCAGGTTTTCAGCCAGCGTCCGCTTCGTTTCCCCGCACCCTGGCTGATTTCTACCGCAGGACTTCTTTGGTTAAAGGAGTGTGATGGAATCTCAGGACAAATTTAAAGAGTCACCTGTTACAGACATCTGAGAATTCCTAGCACTGAATCCCTTTTCCGCCCTCCTCTCTCATAGCTTTTCGTTTGCTTTTTTACAAGTTTGACTTCCCTTGGCGTGGAGATGCAGCTTTCCTGAGCAGAACGATCCTTTGTCTTTTTCCTACACGTTGAAGTGGTAGGAAGGCAATGGTATGAGGTCAGGAATTTGCTTCAAGACGCTGGGGCAGGGTGAAGTGGTGGCGGGCGGCACAGTGGTGGTGGTGGTGGGGGGGTGTCCAGGAACGGGTGCAGGTGAAACCAGTTTGGTGATGTGTTCCTGATGCTGCTGCTTCAAAAAATCCCCAGAAATGCACATTATGAAAAATCTACGCATGGATCCCAAAAATGTTTCACACCACACACACACACACACACACACACACCCCTCTTACATTTCAATTCTATTTTCCATGAACTTTCTGGAGTACCCTTGTGTTATTGAAACTGTACATTGGGCACATGGAGGTTTATGGTATTATTGTGCCTTAGTAAATATTTGAAATTTTTCCATAAAACGGTTCTCCTTCCTTCTTTCCAAAATCCATTTTCCTCTTTCGCTGTGCCCTGGGGTCTTGATTCACAGCGTCTTTCCTCCAGACGCGCACTGTGTTATTTCTGGAAAGGGTGCCATTTTGCCCACTCAGCTGTTTCCAGAAGCGAAGAGCTCCCAGCACAATAAGACAACGTGGACTGTGCCGTGTGCTTCTGTGTTACTACTCCAGGTTCTGCCAGGCGGGCCTAACAGCTATGGGCCCACCAAGAGCCCAGGCTGGGAACAAGACTGGGCCCTGCTGGACACAGAACGCTCATTTTTGCCTGTTCCTCTTGCCTTTTCTCTATCTTTCTCTTGCTCTCCCTCCATTTCTTCTTCCTGTCCCATCAATTTTCTTCTTTTCTCTCACTACCAGTTTAATTCTCTTTAGAACCCTGACTTTCCAGAGTTGTGAGCTAAATAAACTTCCTTTCTTTATAATGTTAGCCTGCCTCAGGTATTTTGTTGTGGTAATGAAAACAGCAAATACAGTTGTCCTACAGCCATTTCTGAAATTCACATCCTTCTAAGTAGGTGGGCCAGAGCTCTCAGTCACTGTCAAGTATTGACCCGTCGTGGTCTGAAAACCTTTATGGAAACACTTCTCACATTGAAACCGGCGTCTAGATGTAGCCCCTGGTGGATCTGGGTCAGAGAAGCTCCATGGACTCTGTCTACAACCGGGGAATGGACGTGTTGAGGCAAAGCTAATGGGATGTGTCCCGGGGAGGGCATCACCAACTGAAGTTAGGATGTATTCGGGGACTTGGGCTTCCGAAAGTCTTTCTGTTCTACCAGGCTCTTAGGGACACAGTGCAGCTTGCTTCTCTTCTCTCTACAGAAAGCTAAGCTGCTTAGCCCAGCAGAGTCGTCTGAGAATTCCAAACTGCTTCCACAGGCGTGAAAGACAAAGCGGAGCAGTAAACTTTGGGGTTCTGTTGACTGCATTTTTGTCTCTCTCTGGCATGCAGTCACCTATACTCTTACAGCCACTCCCATGCCAGACCTTTCATTGTTTCTTCTCTTTGTCTTTTTCCTACACCCCTCTCCTATAGCTCACCCGTCGGCACAAAGCAAACCCTGGTTATCATTATTAATTCTTACTTCATTGACAGTAGCCAAGTTTAAAATCTGGACCAACTAGTGAAAAGTTTGGAAAAGCTGTATTTTCTTTTTAGTTAGCGGAGGGGACTTCTTTTCCCGGACGTCTTACAATACTTATGCATGAACCCTCCAAATTGTCTCTCACAATATCCGTACTCTGCAGCTATTAAATCATAGAGAAGATGGAGACCGCGTTGTGAGTTTGGCAATAACGTTGGACGTCAGCGCCCCTTTTGGTGGTCATGTGGCTATCATTGGTCCTCCCATCTCCATCTGTGTTGACCTGCCTCCCACCACGTAACTGCTAGAGCCCCAGGCCCTCATTAGCAGGAGTGGGAGCAGCCGCCTCGTTAGCGATGATGTGATTTCCCTCCTTCCTTCTCAGATGGACGCTCGATCACACACATGCTATCATCAGTGTCCCTGGGTCTCATCTGGGAGATACTGCTTTTTATTAACTTTAGAATACGGTACGCCTGAGTCAATGAAACTCATCCCTGCATGACAGGAATTTGACTCAATAGCTAATTCCTCTTAATTTGCACACAGCTGTTTTACCTGTGTTGACAATTGTCCTAAGGAAAAAATGTTGGCCCTCGTGAAGCTAAAGCCTCTTTCAGCTTTGCCAGCATTTCAGAAATAAATGGTGTGCTAGTGCAGAGTTCTGCTCGGCGAACGGCGAGCTTGCCAAAGCTGCAAGTACTCCTACTACATCACCGATGTTGAAGTGCACTTTTTAACCAAAGGGTGCCTGGAGAGAAAAACAAATGGAGAAGGCAACTGCTCTGAACAGCTACAGCCGTGCCTATTCCCGTTTGAAAGCGTATTTGCACTTAAACTTGGTGGAAATACCTACTTAAAATCAAAGTAGAAACTGACTTCCACAAGACACCATCTCACCGCTCCTTAATGGAATTTGAATTTTGGCAAATTGGCTTTAAGGCGGATTGGTTCACAAGCTAGTGGCTGGCTGGAGGTAGACTGTGCGTTTGCTTAGTCAAAAGAATGGACAATGTCAATACAGACAAACAGTGTTATTGGGCTCTAATTCATCATCATTGTCACTCAATAACCTGCGTCTTTTCTCTTCTATAAACAGTACTAGAGATAGTGTTTGACCTAATTTACAATTTTTCAGTTTTTCAGTGGTGTGAAAGCTGCATGCATTCAGTAGGAATGGTATGTGGAATTGTAAGTTTTGGTCTTTCCCAGGCTGGTACTGGGAGGCCTGATCCTTTGGGCAGTGCAGCAAGTGCAGCTTCCAGGCAGCCGTGAGGTCACGAGAGGAAAGCACTGACGCTCCGCTTGTGCCGGGCAGCTGAGCCAGGAGGTGCGGGAGGAGACCAGGTGCAGTCAATGCATTTCCCACTGAGGATATTGTGACCTGGGATGGGTCCATTTGAACATAACCCCCACTGTAATCAAGGAGTATCTGGACACCTTCCTTCTTAGACCCTAGGTATTTCTGAATGTGTAGATACATTTACTGTTTGATGAGTTCTAAAGTTTGTGGTCTTGTTAGCAGAATGCATAAATTCAAGTTGAGTATTACTCAGCTTTATATCCCTACCCCCTAAGACAGGGCTTGTTGGGCAAATAATTCAGTGAGGGAATGAGTCTGAACAAAAATGAGCTGATGTGTGTGGTCACGTGTAGGGGGAGTACCACAGGCCAGTATTTTCTTTCAGCCAGTAATATACTCACTGCAGTTCTAAGCAAAACAAGCTCAGGACTGAAGATTTCTCTTTTCTCACCCAAGCCCCAGTAGAATAATTTTGTATTTATTCTAATTTAGGCCCATTCTTTAGGCTTTAAATCAAGAAAAATAGTGGGAGTTTGGGGACTACTGTCTTTCTCCACATTTTCAAATCTTCAAAGTCGACAGGGATTATAGCGCCTCCAATGGAGTAAAGATTAGTTCTTGGCGGCAGGGGAGCAAAGTGGTGGTTAAAAAGCTCCCCCTTTTACGCATAAACCACAGATATACACATAGCACATGAGCACTGAATCTGCAGTATCAGGTTGTAAGAGAAATGCCTTTAAAGGATGATAAATGACTAAAAGGTGACAATGCATTGCTATTGTAACACTAGTCATAGTTTCAAAATCTAGGACTCCATTTAACCATAAAGAGCTCCTCTTGTTTGGACAGGGGAGAAATAATAGGTTTACCAACCATTCTGGTTATTTGATTTTAAATTAGATGTTCACAGTTTTAAGAATGTGTTTACTTATTTTTTTATTTATTTGAAAGGCAGCCAGCCGGAGGCATACAGAAAGTCATAGATCTTCCATCCACGGGTTCACTTCCCAAATCACACAGCAGCTGGGGTGGGGCCAGGAGGAAGCCAGGAGCCTGGAATTCAGTCCAGATCTCCTACATGGGTGGAAGGACCCAAACACTTGGACCACCAACGGCTGCCTCCCAGGGTGTGCATTAGTGGGAAGCTGGAATCAGAAGCAGGAATGGGGCTTGAACGTAGGCACTTGATATGGGATATAGGCATCTCAAGCAGCGTCTTACCTGCTGAGCCAAATACCTACCCCTCATCATTTATCTTAACAGGCAAAATACAGCTAATTTATCTCAATTAGCTTTAGTGTTGCTAACAATTTATGAATTTATAGCACACCTATGTTCACATTGCTTTATTAGCTATATAAATAAGCTATATTCCCAGTATAATGAATCAATTAATATATTTAAAAAAAAAAAGAATGGCAAATTTTAGGTTGCTTACTTTGGGCACTACTTGGTCCAACAGCATATTAGGTATTTGTTAGTGACTGGCTAAAATTTTTCTTTATCATGAAATATGCTGAAAGATATTATTAAACCTTTTGCACAGATTCTCTTGCTGCTGTTAAGAGATAAGGAAAATCTCTGTTACGGATAAAAATTATATCCCCTTTTAATCTGCGATACCAGCATTTGTCCAAACGCAGTGCTGTTTTTCGGAGAGGACTGTCTAGGCCAGGTAGGAGACAAATGGAAAATTCTGTTTAAAAGAAAACATAAATCTGAGCTGCATATTTAAAACAAAGAAACCAGCACTTTCCAAAGTAAATGAGAAAGAATTTATCTTATTTTTCTCAGAAAAGGAAGGTTTGAAGTTAACCCATTTATGATTTCAAAGTCATGAACAGATTGGTGAAATAGTGATAGATCTAGTGTATATTTTATGGTAGTATGGAATTTAAAAAATAGGAACTCCTACAATATTATTTCATCCAAAGCATAATAAATATCGAGAGTAAGGTCAGTGGAGCTGATGATTTAAACAAACACTGTAGTCCAAGAGGCACCTAACGTTGTGAGGGAAAGGTTGAAAAATGGCATTAATCTGCTCCGTGTTTTAAACACACTCCTCCTTCATGATTAACATGAAGATAAACCAAGTAAGGCCAGCTTTGCATTTTTCTTTTGGGTCAGAGGAAGTCACTGAGATACAATTTCATGTCCTACTTTGAAAATTTGGGACTTGCTATTACCATGATCCAGGCCGTGTTTCTGATGGATTATACTCGGGAAGGAAAGTTGCTACAGTGCTCAGACCATTTAATTCCTTAGGAAATTAACGTGACAGTCATCCATATCCTGCCTCCCATGAAGCCCACCCTGCAGGGAGGGCGACCTCCTGAGCTCCAAGCTGGGGCCAAGGATCCTGGGGCCTAGGGTGCCCGTAGCATCCCGCTTACTACCAGTAGGCAGAGTAGACGTGGAGTTACGTTGTCAAGTGGAGAAATCGGACTGTCAACGTCTGTTGGGTAGAAACTGGGGCCTTCTGAATTTGAAGGGGGCATCCAAAAGCAGGAAAGATTCCGGATAGAGGTTGTGGGAGCCCAACCCCCACACCTTCCACATTCTCCTAGAACCAGAGGGCTACAGACGTCAACCAGTACCTTTCAACTCCCCGCCGTGGCCGTTCATGTTACACAAGGAATGGGCTTTCTCTTTCAGGAAAATTCCAAACGTTTATCCCAAAGGGCTTTGCACATCCCTCAATTATCTTGTAGGCTTGTTTCCTTACTAATAAACGGGAATGCTAGTGTTACCCTCACATGGAAAGTTGTAGAAAGTGTCGGGTGTCCTGGCGCCACTGCAACCAGAGGTGGCGCTGTGAAGACAAGACTGAGGCCTCCCGGGTCAGTGTGGTCCAGTAGTTTGTTTCCTGGGAATTCTGCCCAGAGAAAATAAGGGTGCAAATCAAAAATTAATTTCACTATTTGCTTTAGGGATTTCTTCCTATCAACTTATTGGAGAAGCCACCCTGTTCACCTGGGCAAATCAGCCCAGATCTAGTAAGCAAAGCTTGTTTATCAGAACAAAGACTACTTACAAGACTTGCTTCAAGTCGCCTCATGGAGCTGCCAAGTCCCTTGCTTTCAGTGACCCGCCTTGCACAACCTGCAGCCGGACCAGAGCGCCACGAATGCTTCACTCCTGACCTTGGCCTTCTGTAGTTCTGTCCAGGCAGTGTTCTCGCTCACTGTCTTGAGCTCAAATAAACCCAATTTTGTTTAATTGACAGTTGATTTCAGAAGATTAGTCCTCATTCCCTGATGGCTCCAGTTGATGCCTCTCGGGTGGGGTGCTTAGTGGCAGCAACAACAGGTTTTTATCTTTGTTTTTTAATTTTCAAAGATGTGTAAGTCAGGGCCGGCGCTGTGGTGTAGCGGGTAAAGCCGCCGCCTGCAGTGCCGGCATCCCATATGGGCTCCGGTTCAAGTCCTGGTTGCTCCACTTCCAATCCAGCTCTCTGCTGTGGCCTGGGAAAGCAGTAGAAGATGGCCCAAGTCCTTGGGCCCCTGCACCCATGTGGGAGACCTGGAAGAATCTCCTGGCTCCTGGCTTCAGATCAGCGCAGCGCCGGCCGTTGCCATACGGGGAGTACCCCACCAGTGGGTGCAACACCTCTCTCTCTCTGCCTCTCCCTCTCTCTGTGTAAATCTGACTTTCAAATAAATAAATAAATCTTTTAAAAATGTATAAGTCGAGAGGCACAAAGACACGGACAGAGCTCCCGTTTTCTGGTGCACTCCCCAAATGCCGGAAGCAGGAAGGTGGGAACTGAATCCGGGTCTCCCACGTGGGTGGGGGAGACCCAGCCATCGCATCCCTGCTGCCTCCAGGGCCTGCATGAGCAGGAAGCTGGACCTGGGACACAGGGGTGGGTTTTGAACCTGGCTACCCCGTGTTGGGTGCGGACATCTCAACTGCCAGGCCAACCCCTGCCGTGGCAGCCAGCTTTGCTGCTCTCCGGCCATGGGCTGCTCTCTGGTGTGCGTGCACGTGCGCGTCTTTTAAAGAAAAATCAACAATTTTGTCTTTTTAATTGAAAATATTTTTGCACCTAGAGTAAAATTTCTCTTTAAGTGAGTTTTTATTCATTCCTTTCATTGATTTTGATTTATTTGCAGGATACACATGATGTTGTAGTAAATGTATGTAACGTGTGTTGAGTAGATGAGGTGCACATGTCTACCGCCCCGTATACTTAGGTTTTTTTGGTGGGAATCTTGAAATGTACTCTTAGACATGTTGAAATATCTATTGCTATTTACTAGAGCCATCACGCAGAGCAACAGATCTCAGACATTTATTTCTCCCAACTAACTAAAAATCCGTAGCCTTCGAGCAACATTGCTGCAACTTCTCCTCACCCCAACCCCTGGCAACCACCAAGCTGCTGCCCGCCTCTCTGAATTCCATTGCCCTGGAGCCCACGTGTAAGTGAGATCGGGGGCGTTTGTCTTGCTTTGCTGCCTTATTTTGCTAAGCATGCTGTCCTCCAGGTTCATCCCTGGTGTCACAGATGACAGCCTTCCCTTCCTCGTTGGGCTGAGCGGCATTCCATTGTGCATAGTACGTCACATTCTACCCATGCATCGGTCAGTGGGCACTGAGGTTGACGCCATGTCTTGGCTGCTGTGAGGCTGCCATAAACATGGGGCAAAGCCATCGCTTCAACAGCCCCACCTCAAATTCCTCGGAGGTAAGTGTTCCTCTAGGAAACATTGCTGGGCCATGCGGTAGCTCCATTTTTATTCTTGAAGACCCTCCAAGTGGTTTTCCATGATGGCCATCCCGATGTACGCTCTCGTGGGGTACCAAGCATTCCTTTCTGCCATCTTCACCAGCTGTGCCGGGCTCCCTAGGGAGCACGGATGGCCGGGGCTCCAGGAGGGCGATGCTTTTCACGTCGCCTCTTCTTTGCTGCCCGCTGTCTGAAATCCGTGTTTCCCTGGCTGTGGGGACGGCCTGGCTCGTCATCCCTTGCTCTTTCGTGTCGGAAGCCCTCTTTGCTAAAGACCCCCCCAGCCCATGCTTGGTTCTTCCCGGGATTTAAAAAAAAATTAGAAAGCTGGATATTGCGCTCAGAGGACCAAAGTGAAAGCAGAATGCGTGAGGAACCGGTGCCAGGTGAGGGTGACCCTGATGTGGGCTGCTGGCTCCACCCCCAGCTTCCTACCTGGGCTGGGCAGGAAGAAGCTACGCTGATTCTCACTCAGTGCCCGAGTCCTGTTGCTAGCTGTCAGCCAGGCTTCGCAGAAACATGACTCCCTGAGCGGAGTGTTCCATCAGAGAGAATGTTAAATCAGCCCAGCGATCTCATCTGGCTTTGGGGACAGGGTATTCTCCAGGTTAGGAGGGAAGAAAGTCTGTCTCCTGACTCCGTCAAAAGCCACAGAGCAGGCGTGTTTCGAGGCGTAGGCGAATCCAGACACTTTTCCCTCTGTTTCCCCGCCACACAGACACGTAGGATTTGCAACCTGGAAGATCTGTGGAGACTGTAGCGGCTCTCAGTCCAGGCGTCGCTGGTGTCTAAGGGCTAGGGCTGCCAGGCTTAGCAAATAAAATCTGAGGAACACAGTTAAACTTGAATTTCAGATTACACACAGTCTTAAAAAAAAAAAGCACAAATACATCCCAAATATCACATGAGACATGCTTATATCAAGAGCTGTTTGTTGTCTATCTGAAATTCAAATCGAAGTGCACGTCCCATGTTTCGCCTGGCACCCCTCCTGGGGGCGCACGCAAATGTGCTTGAGCTGAGGCCAGGCTTCCTTCGTTGTTCTCGTAAGCCCTTCGAGCCTGCCGAAAGCGTGCTCTCGCCTCGCACACTGATTTATTAAGTTACCTGTGCAGCACAGGGCGGCGTCCAGTGAGCAAGAAACTACAAGAAAGGTATTGTCGAGGCAAAGGCAATGCCGAGGCAGAGTGTGGGAAAGGAAAAGGCAGGAATTAAATTGGGTCCTGGAGTTTCAGCTCCAGGGAGGGAAGAGAGAAGTGCCGAGCCCAGATCTAAAGCGCAGCGGTTGAAAATAATATTCAGCTGTCACAACTCGCTTTAAAAGTGTGTCTTTCTATCACTCCTGCCAGGCTCCCGCCCCTGTGAAACGCTGTCAGGCAGCCTGTTTCCTGATCCTGGGCCGGCTGATTGCGGCCAGATGTTCCCCTTGCTGCTTGCTGAGTTTCGTTGCTGCTCTATTATCTCCAAACTGCCGAGCAATGACCAGTAACGAAACTCCCAATATACGGTAGTCCAAGGCGTCAACTCACAGGGCTGGGAGTCCACGTTCATCCTGAAAGTGGTTTTCAATACCTTAAGTCCGTTCATTTATCTTGCAACAAAGAGGGGCCCACGTTCACACCCTGGGAAAAAGAAGCCCTCCGCTTCTGGGGAAAAGCTGTTGGTATAGTTATTGTTTTCATTATTGGACATCATGTTCACATTACGATGGGAAAGAGCCCTGAGGCTGGTGCGGGGAAGCACACCAAGTGCAACAGCGCCCTCCACTGTTCCTTGTGGGGAACTGTGTGCTTTGTGACGGGAGAGGAAGCCTGGGCCAGCTAAAGCTCATTTTCAGTGACCACTGCCACAGGAAGCCCGGGGCTCAGCGTATCAGAACTTCAGGATGTGTGCGGAATCGGGCCATTTGAGTAAACAGCAAGACCGATCCAGAGACCTCCCCTCCGAGTCTCGATGGTAACCAGGACGGAACCACAACGCCTCTGGTGAGGGTCCCATTGTGACGTCATGATTCCATTTCCCCTCCTTCGGGTTGGGCTGGGACAGATTCTGACGAACAAAAGCCCATGAAAGTCGGGTGTGGCTGTCCAGAGTGTCTAGAGAGCCAGCTGGACTCGGGGCTGACCCTGCAGCCACAGACTGTGTGAACGGCACAGTGCTGGGGCGCTTGGCCCAGCACCTGAGTGGGCATCCTGCTGACTGTGTCCACCTGCAACAGTGGACGCGTCTGCTTGTTCTCTGGTGAACGCCTCCGGGGATCAGCGCCTCCCTCCCAGGTGACCGCCGTTAGCTTGGCTCTCGTCTCCTGGAATTCTCGTTGTGTCCCGCAGTGGCCCGGTGAGGGTCTCTAGGGGCCGTCTTGTCCAGCCTCCTCATTGTATGCTTTACAAGTCAAGGGTGCCTCGTCCAGAGTCACTGAGTCACCCATACAGAAATATTTCATTTCAGCTAGCTGCAGTGTTGCTAATAATGTATTTAAAACAAAAAACTTCTCACTTTGGGTGGCAAAACGAATTTTCAAAGAGATGTCCCGAGAAGGACCCGTTAGCGTGCAGGAAGGTGGGCGGGTGGGTGCTCAGCCACTGGCTGGGGTTGTTGAAACACTTCGCTTTATTGCTCTGGGAGTCTGCTGTATTCATGGAAATGTGTGAAGTCACACCTCCGAGAGACGAACAGTTAGTTTTGGTCTGTTGGGGAATTATTCTTCCATAACACTGGCATGTGAACTGGAGGAGAAACCATCATGTTCAAGGCAGGTCTATAACAGGTTTTGAGTTCCTCACTGGCTCCTATAGGCACTGTCAACTCACGTTAACGTCAGGGCCAAATGCATATGCTTCACAAACTGAATGATATTTCAGTGTCACTAACCAATAGGAGAGGGAAGCGAACAGTATCCCATGTGCTTTATTTCCCTCTGCTAGACCAAGGAACTTTACTACGTCTCTCATTCTTCCTAGATTTATAAAGTTGAAAACATCGTGAGATAAAGCGAAAGCAGAGCCTGCCTGTGGCCCAGCAGGTAAAGATGCCTCCTCAATGCCAACATCCTGTATCTGAGCGCCGGTTCCAGTCTCAGCTTCTCCACTTCTGACCCAGCTTCCTGCGAATACGCCTGGGAAAGCAGTGGAAGACGGATGAAGCACTTGGGCCCCTGCTACCCCTGTGGGAGACCCGGATGGAGTTCTTGGCTCCTGGCTTCAGCTTGACCCAGGTCCTGGCTGTTGTGGCCATTTCAAGGAGTGAACCAGCAAATTCTCTCTCTCTATCTCTCTCTCTCTCTCTCTCTCTGATGCTCTGCCTTTCAAATAAATACATAAACAAATATTTTTAAAGAAAGCAAAACAGTAATGTGAGTTGACTGTATGGGTTCTTTTTTTTTATTTTAATTTTTTTGACAGGCAGAGTGGACAGTGAGAGAGAGGGACAGAGAGAAAGGTCTTCCTTTGCCGTTGGTTCACCCTCCAATGGCCGCTGCGGCCGGCGCACCACGCTAATCCAATGGCAGGAGCCAGGAGCCAGGTGCTTTTCCTGGTCTCCCATGGGGTGCAGGGCCCAAGCACTTGGGCCATCCTCCACTGCACTCCCTGGCCACAGCAGAGGGCTGGCCTGGAAGAGGGGCAACCGGGACAGAATCCGGCGCCCCGACCGGGACTAGAACCTGGTGTGCCGGCGCCGCTAGGCGGAGGATTAGCCTAGTGAGCCACGGCGCCGGCCGACTGTATGGGTTCTTAAAACATCTTCATAATTTGGGTTCTGCAGCCAAGTGTATCTGACAAGTGTCATGAACAGAGCTAAAAGATTAGAAATCTAGTCTGGAAATCTACTTAGAAACTGATGGTCAAGCCATCTCCCTTCACCCCGTTGGGCTTCTTCTGTCACCACTGTGAGCATGAGAGGGAGCCCAGGGGCAATTTAGCTGCCGGTTTTCTGAAAGGAGCCTCATAGACTTCTGTGACCAATTTCCATAAAGTTCATTTAGCAGTTCAAACTTTATTAAGACTCTTGACAAAAACAGCTGCTAGAATTGCAGAGGAATGCAATAAAAAACATAAAGTCTGAAACAACCAGAGTCTATAAAAGCAATACCCACAGTGGCCAAGTCTTCTTGGGGACGCAAACCAGTCCCAGTCTCCGTCCCTACCACGGGCACCCCTGGAACCGGCAGACAGAGGGACACCCGCTCTCAGCTGAGGCTCGGAGGCCGGGGGCTGCCTGCCGTGATCCAGCTGATAAGCTAGTTAGGGTCCAGGCAGGAAGCCAAGTAAAGAATGACACCCACTGGGGGCGGGTTTGGTAGTTTTAAAGGGTGAGGAAGCACTGGAGCAAATTCATTTTGTGTTGGTTTTATTAGATAGTAAAAAAAATCTTCAACACATGCTCATTTGCTAAAAAGAAAACAAGTGTTCAGTTGACTGTAGTTTCCATATTAGCACAAAAGATACCCAGTGGAGTTGGCCAGGGACTCCAAGACGCATTTAGTAATCTCAGGGGAAAATTTCGAGTCAAACTTAAATCCATATAGGAATTGGTGTTGACAATCCACTATGGCTAAGCCTCTCTGATTTGGGGAAATCTTTTGAAAAACTTTCATTTATGTGAAAGGCAGACTTGGAGAGAGAGAGAGAGAGAGAGAGAGAGAGAGAGAGAGATCTTCATCCACTGGTTCACTCCCCAGATGGGTGCAACAGCCAGGGGCAGGCCAGGCTGAATCCAGGAGCTTGGAGCTCCGTCTGGGTCTCCCACGTGCAGGGTAGGGGTGCAACACTTGGACCATGTTCCGCTGCTTTCCTAGCTGGATCAGAAGTAGAGCAGCTGGGACTCAAACTGGCGCTCCTATGGGATGCCGGTATCGCAAGTGGCAGCCTTACCCGGCTGCTCCACCGTGCTGGCGCCGGAAAACTCTTTGATTTGTGCTTCATACGCAATTCAAATGGCTCCCAGACATTTCCCAGAAAAGGCAGGAACACAATGGCCAATCCTGCTTTCCACTTACGAATGTAATGCTCAGAACATGGGAAAGGAGAACGCATGGTTCGCTTTTTTGGTTCTGACTGAACTCACAAAGGAGGTATTTGAAGAAGCTGGCGTGACAGCAGAGGAGATGGAATCAAGAGTTAGCGCCCTTCTAGGCACTGCCCCGCCCCGCCCCACCCCTGCCACCCACACCCGTGCAAGAGAGGACCTTGTTCCTAGAATCGGATCTCCGCAGAGCGCATGCAGGAACAGGCATGCCCAAGACCGGCCAGGAGTCACTCGCGAAGAGTCACTGGGGTGAGGGGGTGGGGCTTCTTGGATGAGTGGCATTCTTGGTCTGAAATTTGGGGGAACTGGATGCCCTGTGTGAACCCACTTGAGGAAATGCTAAATCAGTGGATATAGATGGGGGGTCATCTAAGGGTCCACACGTAGTGGGGGTGCAGCTGCTGTGTCCCCCATTCTGTGTGATGTTATACCTCTGTTGTCCAGTATCAGGGCCCTGCCAGCTATGCACTTGCTCACCCACTCATCCGTCACACACTTGACAGACAGCTCTGTGCCTCCCTGTGCCGAGCCACAGCCATGATGCCCGTGTGAACACTAGCCTCTGTCCCCGAGACGTCCAGTTTAGAGAGACACACACTCAGGGGCAGTCCGAGCTCTAGGTTAAAGACGAGAGCTCAGAGGAAGACCAGAGCTGAGACTTGGGGGTCTTGAAGGCTGTGGGGCTGCTGTAGGGGGCAGCCCTGGAGGCTCAAGGACAGGGTGGCCTCGGAGGGCCCAGCAGCTGCTGTCACCCGGATTGGTCCCCGGGAAGGTGCCGGGCACTTCTTGGGGGATTCTGGCTCCGCCCCACTCAGCCTGCACTGTTTGAGGGGGACCTAAGTGACCTCTTGCTGGAGGTGGCTGCTGCTCTAGCTGCCGTCTCATTGGAGGATGAGTGAGATTACAGGGTCGGCGTTCCCCAGGGGGTCACCACCTGGGTTTTGTGCACGCTGGTCTATGTCCTTGGCAGAGGACTGCAGGCGACACCTGGAATCCGGCTCTGGCCATGCCCAGGGGCCAGGGCACAGACTGACCTGGGCTCGCACAGGTGGTAGGGGCTTTGATGGAGACTGGGAATGCGTGGTTGGGCTCACGCCACATCAGTGGGCACAGGCAGCCTCATGTACTCCAGCAGCCACGTCGTTGGTGGACATCAGGGTGGGCCTGGATGACAGCTGACAGCTTTTTGTGGAAGGGTCTCTGTGTGTTGTTTCTTTAAAAAAAAGAACAATTTTATTTTAGTTATTTGAAAGGTAGAGTAAAACAGAGAGAGGGAGACACAGAGAAAGAGAGATTGATCTTCCATTTGCTGGTTCACTCCCCAGATGGCTGCAACATCCAGGCTAGGCCAGGCCAGAGGCAGGAGCCAGCAGCTTCTTCTGGGTCTGCCATGTGGGTGCAGGGGCCCAGGCCCTTGGGCCATCCTCCGCTGCTTTCCCAGGCGCATTAGCAGGGAGCTGGATCAGAAGACGTGGCTCACTAGGCTAATCCTCCACCTTGCAGTGCCAGCACACCGGGTTCTAGTCCCAGTCGGGGCGCCGGATTCTGTCCTGGTTGCCCCTCTTCCAGGCCTGCTCTCTGCTGTGGCCCGGGAGTGCAGTGGAGGATGGCCCAAGTGCTTGGGCCCTGCACCCACATGGGAGACCAGGAGAAACACCTGGCTCCTGCCTTCAGATCAGCGCGGTGCGCCGGCTGCAGCACGCCAGCTGCAGCGGCCATTGGAGGGTGAACCAATGGCAAAAGGAAGACCTTTCTCTCTGTCTCTCTCTCTCTCACTGTCCACTCTGCCTGTCAAAAAAAAAAAAAGTAGAATGGCCAGGACGTAACGCAGTGCTCTGATCCGGATGCCAACGTTGCAGGACGTGACCTAGCCTGCTGCAGCACCACGCCGGCCCAGGTGCTGCCTTCTGGGACGGTTTCCAGCTCTGCTGCGACAGAGTTCCTTCCCCGGCGAGTGGCGGCACTGAGACCTTGCCACATGCTTTGTGGCCACTTGTGTGTCTTCTCTGCAGAAACAGTCGATTCAAGCCTTTTGCCCATTTAAGAACTGGAGTGTTTGTGTTTGCAGTGTAGAGCTGTAGGAATCCTTTTCATATTCTGGGCATTAAGCCTTTAAGAGGTATGAATTTCTGAGTATTTTTTACCCATCTAAGGTTGTCTTTTCACCTGCGTGGCAATGTCATTCGCTGATTCACAACCTTCCAGGCAGGTAAATTGGGCTTCATGGCTCCCTCCCCCGCGCCTCCTTGCAAAGGCTGGAGCCGGGGGCGTGGGAGGGAGGCACTGCAATGACCCAGACGCGGAGGGGGACCTCCTCAATCTGGTTTGCTCAAAGAGGCCCTTTCTTTTCTGTGGGTATTACCCTGTAGAATATAAAATTCCTCCTGGTGAATTAATCATTTCCCATCTACAGAGGCCACTTTTCAAAGTAAATATTCCAATCATCTCTTCACTCCCGGGCGAAGTCCTAAGCCCCGCTCGGCCCCATCTGCTGCGACCGCCCGCATTCCGGGGCAGGGACACAGCAAGGCCGCCTCCCGAGCTCTCATCCCGGGAGCGATGCGTGTGCATGTTTCACATTAAGCCAGGGTGTGGGAACCTGCTCCTGCCATAAAACGACAGGAACCTCAAAGCTGGGGTCACCGCAAAGGATGCCGCTTATGGTTTCCATCTGAGCCCAAGACCCAGCGTGGCATGCTGCAGAGAGTAGCCAAGTCAATTCCACGGGGTCAGGGCCGCTCGGCTCCCTGATCCCTTGTCAGCCCAGGGTGTGCCCACTCCTGCCGCCACATCTCCCTCTCTGCCAGCTGTGCCCAACGCTGTGGATCGCGCGGACAGCAAGAACGAATATGCTCTCTCGATACAGTGCCCACGACACTCAGCCAGAGCTTTGTGCTTTTGTAAAAAGAGGATTACTATGGAAAATTGTAAGCACTTGCAAAACTTCCAGCTACCATTGTCCATCTTCAGCAATTATCCATGCACGGCCAGTCTTGTTTCAACCTTCCCCTGATCTCATCTCTCCCATCCAGTACCATTTTGAAGTGAATGTGGGACCTCAGGACTCTCATTCATGAAGGTTTTAGATTATATCTTTAAAAGATGAGGGTGCCCGAATGCAGAGAGATGAATCCACTCCCACCTGAAGATGCTGACAGCGAGTCCCGAGTCTCATCCCACAGCCAATCACAGTGCACAGTGATCTCACCAGTATCTTTTAATTCTTGGTTCATTCGAATCACAGAGCCAGCAGAGGCTTGTACATTGCATTTGGTCTCTGGATGCTTCTTCTGCCACTGGGCTGTAACCAGCTGAACCCGGTCCCTGGGAGAGGAGGTGCCGGGCAGCGGGGCCTCAGTACGGCAGAGTCCCTGAGGTTGCTCTTTGGCACATGTTCGTTTGTGGGCAATGGTTCTTGGAGGAGACCGTAAGACTGGGGGGCCAGGGAAAATTCACGGGGACATTGTATCTTGTGACTCTTTTTCTTTGTAACTCTTAGACTTTATTTTAAAAATTTATTTATTCCCTTGAAAGTCATAGTTACAGAGAGAGGTGGGGGGAGAAATCTTCCATCTAGTGGTTGACTTCTCAGATGGCCACGAAGGCTAGCAGTGGGCCAGGCTGATGCCAGGAACCGAACGCTTCCTGCAGGTCTCCCATACGGGTGGCAGGGACCCAAACGTTTGGGACATCTTTTGTTGTTTGCTCCGGGCCGTTAGCCGGGAGCTGGATTTGAAGAGGAGCAGCTGAGGCACGAGCTGGCGTCCACAGGGGATGCCAATGTCCAGGCGGATGCTTTAGCCGCTATGCCACGGCACCGGCCCCTCACTTGAACTTTGTATAATGTGAAAGTACGTACACTTTGTAAAATATAAACACGAGCTTAAAAACACGGGAATGGAATGAAGACAGTGAATCTGACAGCAGGACGTGCACTGCATAGAGTGGGGACAGGGATGTAAGTATAGTTAGGACGAATAGGAAAAAGCAAGAAAGCAAGAGACAAGAACAGGCAGCTCCCGGAGATACCCTCCACCCGGTCCTTCCTCCAGGGCTGCCCCTGTGAGCAGGCCGTTCTGGCACACAGATTTCTACCCTCTGCCTTCCCCCACCACCGCTCACCAGAGAGTGGATGCAGTGATGGGAGGCGGCCAGGGATGGGAAACTGTCAACTGTATCCGAAAAGCTCAGTGTGGAGCCCCCAGTTACAAGGGCTTTGAGAAGGGGCAGCTGCCCAGCAGCCCTAGGCAGAGGTGTGGACGGCAGAGCAGGACCCACCCGGGAGAGGCAGAGGTCCCCTCACAAATCAGCCAACTAACAAGTGTCTCCACTCTGGAGAGAGGGGAATGGGAGTCCTTCCCTCCAGAGGAGAAGATGGGAAGTCCATCCTGTCCCAGAGAAGCTAAGGAGTTAAGAATTATGTTCCCCTCTATCTGAGCCTCTAGGCTTCATTCTTTCTTTAAAAAAAAAAAAAGGTTAAAACTTTTGGGGCGGAGCTGTGGTGTAGCGGTTAAAGCCCCTGCCTGCAGTGCCAGCATCCCACGTGGACAACGGTGGGAGTCCCGGCTGCTCCACTTTGATCCAGCTCCCTGCTTAACGCGCCCATGAAAGCAGCAGAGGATGGTCCAAGTACTTGGGCCCCTGCCACCCACCTGGAAGACCCAGAAGAAGCTCCTGGCTTCCAGCTTCAGATCGGCCCATCTCTGGCTATTGTGGCCATTTGGGGAGTGAACCAGTGTATGGAAGATTTATCTATCTCTCCCTCTCTCTGTCTTTCAATTAAATAAATAAATATTTTTTAAACGTTAAAACTTTTAATGGGACAATACCAATTGTACATATTTATGGGGTGAAGTGTGACATTTCAATACATGCATGCAATGTGTAGTGATAATCTAAGACTAATTGCTGTATTTATTAATAAATAATATTTATTAATAAATAATATTTATTATTTCTTTGTCTTGGGAGCATTCGAAATCCTCTCTAAGAGCTATTTTGAAATAAGCAGTTAGTTGTTATCAACCATAATTGCCCTATTGTGCTGTAGGACTTTATAGGACTTTTACTCCTCCTCTCCAGCGGCCTCCTTCGACCCACCTGTGCCCTTGAACCTGGCTCCACTCCCCACCTGATCTTTCCCAGCACCAGGAACCGTTACTCTGCGGTGTCCATGAGGTGTCCGTGTTTAGATTCCACACGTGAGAGAGAACATGAGGGACTGGCTTTTCTGTGCCTGACTTCTTTCAGGTAACATAAGGTTCTCCACATGCATCCACGTTGCCACAAATGAGAGGATTTCCTTCTTTTTTATGGCTTAATATTCCACGGTGACTGGGAATGCCCGCCCCTCTCCCAGGACTCAGAGTAGAAGACTTCTTTCCAATGCCTCCTCCCAGTCCCTGTGCCCCACCGTCAGGACCAGTCAAGAAGTGCACGGCTGATTTAGACTGTGCCCTTGGGGGCTTGGCCTCTGGTGGGGGAAAATCATGCCGAACTCAAGATGAATGCTGACCTGGTGGCTCAGGTGTCATTGAGAAAAATATGCCAATGACGCAAACAGGGAGCAGGTAGAAAGTCCTGATTTGGTTGTACAAATCCAATTCGAACACTGTTCTGTTGCAGGCGGACACTGGGACCCTAAATCCAAGCTATGGAAATGTGGATCCCATTACACACTCCGGTCAGTAACTGCCCAACGTGCAGCTTCTGTGCTCGGTGGAGGCGGCAGGGGCCAGGAGCTGCCAACAGCGCTGATGCACTGATGCCCAAGCTCTCTCGGGGCGTGCCGCTCTGTGCGCTGCTCCTCCGGAACAGCCAGGCTCTGTGCTCGGGGAGGGCGTGAGGGCTGGCCACGTGGCAGTTGCAGAAGACCACTCCAAGTCTCTTTACATCAGTGTGCGTGTGCTCGGTCAGCAGCTGTCTCCCAGTTTCCTGTACATGGGTGGAGCTAACGTCTTGTCATTTGATTGCTTGTGGCCCCTGCCTGTGTTCCTGCTGAGCTCTGGTCTTTTTGCTTTGTGTTTGTTGAACTCTTTAGTGGCATTCGGATCCGGTTAAAAAGCCCTTGAGAGTTTTTCAGACATGGACAGCCAAGACACTATGGCAAAACATGACCTAAATGAAAGATCTCTGTGAGTGAGATCCCAGTAGAAAGAATGGGCCATCAAAGAAGGAGGTACCTTTCTCTGAAGGGAGGAGAGAATTTCCACTTTGACTATGGCCTTGTCTAAATAAGATTGGAGTTTGTGAAAGAGGCTTCCATAGCCTTGGCAGCTCATGACAACAGCCTCAAGTGATTACTGACGTCATAAATAAGAATGTCAGTTGTTAAATCAACAACAGGAGTCACTGTGCACATGCTCCCCATGCAGGATCTCTGTCCTTAATGTGTTGTACTATGCGAATTAACGGTAAAAATAGTCTTCAAACAGTACTCTATACTTTGTGTGTCTGTGTGGGTGCAAACTGTTGAATCTTTACTTAGTATATACCAAGTTGATCTTCTGTATATACAGATAATTGAAAATGAATCTTGATGAAGAATGGGATGGGAGAGGGAGTGGGAGACGGGATGGTTGCGGGTAGGAGGGAGGTTATTGGGGGGAAAAGCCGCTATAATCCAAAGTTGTACTTTGGAAATTTGTATGTATTAAATAAAAGTTGAAAAAAAAGAATAAATAAAAGCAAGGAAGCAAGGAAGTACTACTGAGGAGCAGTTAGTGGCCAAAAAGGCTTCTGAGGGCTTAAATTCAAAAACTGTGTATGTCAGGTGCTGATATTGTGGTGTAGCGGGTAAAGCCACCGCCTGAGATGCCAGCATCCCATATGGCTGCTGGTTTGAGTCCCGGCTGCCCTACTTCCAATACAACTCCCTGCTATTGGCCTGGGAAAAGCAAAGGAGGATGGCCCACAGCTTGGGCCCCTGCTAACCCACATGGGAGACCTGGAAGAAACTCCTGGCTTCCGCCTGGCCCAATCCAGGCCATTGTGTCTGTCTGGGGAGTGAACCAGAAGATAGACTCTCTTTCTCTCTCTGAACCAAAAGATGGAAGATCTCTCTCTCTCTCTGTAACTCTCTGTCTCTCCCTATCTCTATAACTCTGACTTTCAAATAAATAAAAAAAGTCTTGAAAAATGTGAACATTAAAACAATATTGATAATATAATGGCTTGAAACATAAACAAAAAAGAGATCAGAAATGAAAAATTCTATACCTAATGGATTTTATAATTTTTTTGAAAAACTCAAACTACACCTCATAGTATTTTTTTTTTGACAGGCAGAGTGGACAGTGAGAGAGAGAGAGACAGAGAGAAAGGTCTTCCTTTGCTGTTGGTTCACCCTCCAATGGCCACAGCGGCCGGCGTACTGCGGCCTGTGCACCGCGCTGATCCGATGGCAGGAGCCAGGTACTTATCCTGGTCTCCCATGGGTGCAGGGCCCAAGCACTTGGGCCATCCTCCACTGCACTCCCGGGCCACAGCAGAGAGCTGGCCTGGAAGAGAGGAGACCGGGACAGAATCCGGCACCCCGACTGGGACTAGAACCCGGTGTGCCGGCGCTGCAGGTGGAGGATTAGCCTAGTGAGCCGCGGCGCCGGCCCAAGTATTTCAAATATAACGACACCTGCTGTATCAGTTAGGACACACTGAGTTCATTACAGGCTTGAAGGTGGGTCACACTGAATCCCGCTGTCCTATATTCTCTTACGTTTGTTACCCTGAGGTCTTCACGAGTTCCAATTGTCTTCTGAACACCACTCCTCATCTTATTTCTAAAATTCAATGCACTCGTATACTCAGTGGACATTTTTACATTTACTTGACCAGTTGGCTTCTCAAAAATACTTACTATTGATTGAATAAATACAGGAAACAGTGAGTGAAGTTCATATTGCTGAACAGAGTTTTCCTACTGTACAGACGATGTCACATTTCCTATCTAAACATGTACCTGTACTTGTTTTTTGTATGTTTTTGGCTTATTCTATGTTAGAAAGACTAATGTTAGATTTATTTTAAAAATAGACTTTTATCTTTTCAGAGTAGTTTAGGTTCACAGAAAAATCCGGTAGAAAGTACAGAAATTTCCTCTGTGCTGCCTGCTCTCACACAGGCACAGCCTCCCCCCTCGATCAGTATCCCCCACCAGAGTGGTACACTTGTCACCACCGGTGAGCCGACTCTCATGCATCGTCATCGCCCACCACCATGCTTACAGTAGGGTTCATTCTTGGTGGTCGACGTTCTGTGGGTGTGGACGAATATGCAATGATACCCATCACCATCCCAGCAGAGAGAAGAGGGGGAGCGCGTTCCTGTCTGCTGCTGACTTGTCGCTCCCCCTCTTCGTGGAGGAGCAACACTGAACCCTGCGCTGTTCTTTCGTCTGCTCGGCCCTCCCCGGGTTTGCTGCTGGTTCTTCCCGGGTTGGCTACTATCCCTTCCACCTCCGTGGAAGGGCAGTTCCCCCTGGCCGCATTCCCCACTTCCGCAGGGGAGCGGCACCCCGCCGGCCGGTTCTCTCGGGGGCTGCACGGGTTCCCTTAGATGTTCCCCATAGATGTTCCTGGTGCATGCCGTCTCTCTCCTCCTTTATAGTCCTCCTCCGCCAATCCCAACTCGGCTGAGTACGCTGCTCTCCAATCAGGAGCAAGTCCTACAGTTAATTGGTTGAACTGGAGGCAGCTGTGCGGAAGCTGTTTACTTCTCTCCCAGCGCCATATTGTGGGAGAGCAGATGCATAGAATAAGTCCTAATTCGAGTAACTTAGTCCAGTCCGGATTGCTCCCCACAGATCCCCCTTTCTTTTTATTTTTTAGCGTTGATACGCGCCTGTCTTCGGTGTCCCGCGGAACACACTCTGCTCTACTTGCTAGAGTTGCCACAGGCTCTTACAAGTCCTATCAATCAGGAAAACCGAATCCGGGTCCTCTCTTCGCCATTGTGAGGAGGTTTTTAGGCGCTGATGCATGCCTGTGTTCGGTGCCCTGCAGCGCATGCTCTGCTCTGCCTGCAGGGGACTTACAAAACCTATCAGGCAAACCGAATCCAAGCCTTCTCATTGCCTTATTGTGGGGGAGACTTATTAGTGTTGGTTCGTGCCTATCTTCGGTGACCTGCAGCTCATAAGCTGCTAGCTGCCCGCAGGTGCTCATCGCCTCACTTGATTAGGCAGACCGAATCCAAGCCTTCTAATTGGCATGTTGAGGGGAGGCCTTATTTTTCTCTATTTCTCTATCTCCGGGCATTTCTATTTCTCCCATTTTACTTCTGTCTGCCAACATTCCTATTTCTCTTTTACTTCACTTCCAAACTTCTGTTTCTCTTATCCCTGCGGCTTTCCGGCACCTCGCCCCGCCGGCGGGTTCCCGGCTCTGCGCCGCTTCAGCCCGCGCGCCTCTCTGCGCGGCTTCCCGGCTTTGCGCGGTCCGCGGTCTCCACGCTTAACCCTTTCGCGTCTGAACCACGGCCTACGCCAGCGTTCCCTATCTATTCACGCCCCGTGCTCTCTCTGCACGCGGCGGCTTCCGCGAGTAACACAGCGTAGCTTGCGTCTCTGCCACTAGGATTCAATCTAAGTTCCCCGGGCTAGCCTGGCGAATTCAACCCAGCGTACGTCTCCGCCCCACGATTTGGCTTCCCGTCCTTTGCTCCCCGGGCTAATCAGACGGATCCCAATCTGGCTTACGTCTCAGCTTCTGGCTTCAACTTTTCGCCTCCTATTCCCGGGCTAACTTGAGAACCCCAAAGTGGCTTTCGTCTCCGCCTCGGCCTGCCCCCTGCGGCTTCAATTTCCCTAACATTTTTCTCTACCCGGTATGTTTCCCCAAACTTTCCTCCAACGATATTCCTCCCTCATTTCTCCTGGCCTCTCCCCACAGTCCGCGTCCGAGTCTGTTTGTTCTAGCTTTCCCTTTCGCTTTCGACCTTAGAGATTTCTCCCAGCTTCCCCCCGTAGTCCGTATCCGAGTCTATGCCTAGGCTTTCAATAGCTTCTTCCGGCTCCTTTTTCGTCCGGCTTTTCCCTAGGCTGTTTGCTAATCTCTCTCTCCGGTAATTTCCCAGTTCTTCCCGTTTCTTCCCTCCTAAGTTTGCTATCCGTTCTAGGTTTCCTATCCAAGCTAGGTTTCCTATCCGAGTCACGGCACCATTATGTCGCTCCCCCTCTTCGTGGAGGAGCAACACTGAACCCTGCGCTGTTCTTTCGTCTGCTCGGCCCTCCCCGGGTTTGCTGCTGGTTCTTCCCGGGTTGGCTACTATCCCTTCCACCTCCGTGGAAGGGCAGTTCCCCCTGGCCGCATTCCCCACTTCCGCAGGGGAGCGGCACCCCGCCGGCCGGTTCTCTCGGGGGCTGCACGGGTTCCCTTAGATGTTCCCCATAGATGTTCCTGGTGCATGCCGTCTCTCTCCTCCTTTATAGTCCTCCTCCGCCAATCCCAACTCGGCTGAGTACGCTGCTCTCCAATCAGGAGCAAGTCCTACAGTTAATTGGTTGAACTGGAGGCAGCTGTGCGGAAGCTGTTTACTTCTCTCCCAGCGCCATATTGTGGGAGAGCAGATGCATAGAATAAGTCCTAATTCGAGTAACTTAGTCCAGTCCGGATTGCTCCCCACACTGACTCACTCCTCAAATGTCTGAAATGGCTTGGGCTGGCCAAGGCAGAAGCAGGAGCTGGGATCTAAATCCAAGCGTCCACATTATTGGCAGGAACCCAGTTACTTGAGCCCTCACCACTGCCTCCTAGGGTTCCTATTGGCAGGAAGCTGGGATTGGGAGTGAGGCCAGGAATTGAACCCAGGCACTCTGACAAGGGACACGGGCATCTTAATAAGTGTCTTAACTGCCAGCCCAGTGCCTGCCCAGGTCCTTGGATTTTAATTTCTCTTTCTAGGCTCTGACATCTTTTGTCTTCCAGGCCATTGGGGCTCTCGAGTTTCCGTCTTTACACCCTTGAGAACTTGCAGTCCTGAGGTCCAGGTGTCCCTACTTAGTCTGCACCTGCTCCCTTCTTTCTTTGGCTCATTGAGCGGCCAATGTATGTTAAGTTATTCATGCAAATGAAGGAATCACAAAACAAAACATACCAACTGAGTCAGGGTGGAACAGAAAAGCAAAGCAGTATATGATAATGTGATGGTAATGGCATTTTGATCGTTCAGAGAGCATTATTTCTCCCCAAGGCTATGAACAAAGGTTGTTGATTTATGTCATGGGTAGGACTCTGTTGGAATATAGTTATTTGTTTTAATTTTGTAATTGCGATTTCTAGAGTTAAGTCATCTCGAGGCACAAGTACAGAAGAATAAAAATTAGTTAATTGAAATACGTGACTGGTATAAAATTACCAGCTTAAAAATCAGTAAAATGTATGAAAATCTTTCTTACCTAAGCAAATTAAGACTGAAAGGTTATATTGTGTTAGCCAAGGACCCAGTTGCAAAAGTCAAGGGTAATTCAGCCTCACAGTTCAAGCTGTGATGATGGAGCCTGCACTAGACTTACAGTATGTTGACCCTGAGCGGTTAACCTAAGCACAGATGTTTGACAATAACAGCGTACGTAACGGGAATGGAAAGGTGGGGCTTGCTCACTATTTCAGAATTAACTTTCTCAGAGTTGAAAACTGGGGAGGGAGAGGGAGAGGGAGGGAAGACGAAAAAGAAGGAGAGGCAGGAGAAGGGGGAGAAGAACAGGAAAAATTCTTGGCATCGGTTGTTCATCAACAGGTGATTTTCATTAAAACGAGGCTTGGATCGACTGGAGAAAGCCTGATAAATCCCTGATAAGGTGCCCAGATGTTGTAAAGAACTTTCTTGGGGGGTTTGCCATTTCAAGTTCATGTGTTTTGCCCAGGGGCCAGAGTCTGGGATGGCCCCAGCATCTGATATCGATTCTTCCAGAAGAAGCTCCCCGCCCCTTGCCTCTGGACACCGAATGCCGCTGGAGGTCTGCAAATCGGATCAGCCAGCAGAACTGCAGCGGAGCCCGGAAGCAATGTTCCCGCTCACTTTTCCAGGAACAGCGTCCCGAGAAAGAAAGGGCTCCTGGGATCTGTTTGCTGCGAAACAGCAATGGCGATGCTTTTTCGGCCAGAGGGCGGGCTGCCTTCTCAAACCCCTGTGTGTATTCAAGCTTGCTTCTGGAAGGCTGAGTGATGGAGGATTTACTCAAAAACCGTCCTACCTGCAGCGGCTGCTGGTCAACATTCCAGGCTCTCGGGACTCAGAGATGAGTAAAGCAGTGCCTCTTGGAGAAGTTTACAGCCTCGTAGAGCGAGACTCACCAACGGCCAAAGCCAGAAGCACAGGTGGTCCATTGGCTTCCTGCGGCTCTGAGAGCCACACCTCAAAGCTCCTCTCGGTGGGTCCAGGAGTTTGCGACCCAGGATTCTGTTCTTTCTTACAGTGCACGGGCTACCAGATCTACTAAGTTCATTTCACAGAGGACAGATTTGTCTTTAGTTGTTGTTTGCCTTTAATCGGATTGTTCTAAATTTTGTATAATTTTCCAAAGGGAAGAAGAAAACGGACTTGGATAATGTAACTGGACATCAGTATTGGAGCCACGAAATGATTGTTACGAGAAGCTACTTCCGCGGGGAGGGTGTGATGGCCGAAGTGTCTAAGCCGCCAGCAGGGATGCCCACATCCCAGAAGGAAGTGCCTGGTTTGAGCTCTGCCTGGTCCACTTCCGACCCAGCTTCCTGCTTACTGTGCACCCTGGGAGGCAATGGTGATGGTCAAGCACTTAGCTCTGACACCCATGTGGGAGACCTGGATGGAATTCTGGGCTCCTGGGTTTAGCCTGGGCCAGCACTGGTGTTGGAGGTATTTCGGGGAGTGAACCAGCAGATGGAAAATCTCTTCTTCTCTTCTTGCTCTGCCTTTCAGGGAAAAAAAAAAAAGCTACTTCTCATTTGGGAAAAGATTCTAAATATATGACCAGAAAAATAAAAATTTCACTGTCCTACTCAAAGAGCATTAAGCTGCATCATTGATCTTAGAGGCATTTTACTAAAAATGAAAGTATGCAATGGTTTTAAAAAAAGTAGATGAGTTTCCATTCACTGTTGACAACAACATGGATATCTGTCGGGCTCAGTCAGCCTGGCCCACGTTCTGAATGCTATATTACCCTTGCACTCATGTAACACTGCAATAGACAGATCTAGAGGGAAGCCTAGTCCCAGGATGGCAAATGATTTTTATTAAAAAGACTGATAACGGTTGGTAGAGGCTGGCTGGAGACGGGTCGAGAAGGATTCTGCATTCATATTGAAGCTCAGGGACATGGTTGACTAGTGATGTCTGCCATGAACGTGGACATGGGGAGGGAAGGCTTGCCTTGTGTTTGCCACCTTCCTTTTCTTATGAGTAAGAAAACAGACACCCAGAATCCATTGACTTGCCAAAGATGCCAATGTGTGCTGGTTGCAGAGTTTTCCCTGAAGATGGGGGCCGTGCTGCGAAGAGGGAGTTGAGGCAGGCAGGGGAAGCAGTGTGAGCCCCCGGCTGTGCAGCAGTGCCCTGTGCACCTGCAGAGTGTCCTGACCCCCGCTGAATTCACTCCCCACTGGGGGCAGACGGGCGGATGCGCCACGGAGAACTGAACTTGGCGGCGCGGAGGACGAGGTGGGGGCAGGCTGCGCTCTGGGACACGGGAGGAGTGAAGCGGATTCCTTGCACAAATGGCTGGTGACTAGTCACATGTGGTGCCGACTCTGGTTCCAAGCCTGGCTTATCTTTAACACCCAGTCTACCTCAAGACAAACAACACAGAGGAGAGAAAAACATCTCAGGTCATTTGGAAACACTTGCACCACAGCCGGGACGACAAGGGGGGCGATGGGGTCGCAGAGCCGAGACAGGAAGCTGGTGCCGGGCCTCCTGCGCCCTCTCCCAGGAAGGTGTACTTCTGGTAGCCACTGCTTGTCAGGGTTTGGAAGCCGATCTCTACCCTGCAGACCTCCACGCCAGGTATCTGGCACCCCCGTGTCAAGAGCATTCGGAATTCCAACCTCTGAACTGAGCTGACAGGAACGGCATCCTTGGGAAGTAGAAAGAACCTCATAGTGGGGATTTCCATGCAAGTAGCAAAATTTGAGGCCCATAATAATAATAATAATAATTAATAAATCTCAAACATGCTGTTGGATTCTAATGGAACAAAAGCCCAAACCGTGTGACGAGAACTGGACAAGCACCAGCAGGCAAGCTCGCCCTGGGCGTAACTCGCCCGAGACACCCGGGAGCCAAATGGCATTTCTGAATTCCATTCTCACATCTTCTTCTTTTTTTTTTTTTTCTTTTTTTTTTTCTGACAGGCAGGGTGGATAGTGAGAGAGGGAGACAGAGAGAAAGGTCTTCCTATTTTTGCCGTTGGTTCACCCTCCAATGGCCCCCACGGCTGGCGCGCTGTGACTGGTGCACCGCGCTGATCCGAAGGCAGGAGCCAGGTGCTTCTCCTGGTCTCCCATGGGGTGCAGGGCCCAAGGACTCGGGCCATCCTCCACTGCCTTCCCGGGCCACAGCGGAGAGCTGGCCTGGAAGAGGGGCAACCGGGACAGAATCCGGCGCCCCGACCGGGACTAGAACCTGGTGTGCCGGTGCCGCTAGGTGGAAGATTAACCTATTGAGCCGCGGCGCCAGCCCCATTCTCACATCTTAAAAGGAAATGGCTGAACCTGATTAAGTGTGGGACATCTCAGGCAATGACAGCCACCTGCGTCCAGATCGTTCCATGGCCTCGGGTCAGGCCTACGTCCTACTTGGAAGGCTGGTGCCTACCAGGCTGCCTGTCTAACCTCACTCACCCCTTCAGACCCTGACCACATTCTCTGCACCTTACGACCTCACTGGGGCCGCTGCATCGCCCCCACAATTCATCTTAATGCCTCTCACTTAATGTGGTGCTTTAAAGGCTATGGATCTCGTGTGATGCGACAAGCAGTGATCACGGGGGGCTGACTGTGCGTTGGCCTGGTTGATCGACAGACCGTCTGGCACAGGGGTCACCTGTTTTCTATTGCCCTGAGCCCTGAGCTCTGTGTTCTTGAGGCTGGAGCTTCTCACCACAGGGCAGGGGGACAGCCCATCCTCCCAGGGGCTCCTGCCGTCTCTAGGTTCAGAGCTGCTGGTGTCACACAACAGGTGCTCCATCTTGAGACGAGCCCACACCCCAGCCCAGACTGTCTGCCACCGAGCAGCCCCGTCATTCTCCCGGGACAGAGCCGCTTTGCCACCGTGGCCCCATGGAGATGGACACCGGTCCACACCGCAGGTCCTGGCTGCCCTGGTGGGGCTCGTCTCTCTGTAGGGTGTCGGGATCTTCAGGAGGACCTGTGGCTTCCCTGCTCTGGCTGGCCCTGGGCTGAACAAGGTTTTCCAAAGAAAGCTCAATCCTTGGCTCCTAATGTGCAACTGCTGGTATTCCTCCTGCGCCCCAGGGCGCGACGCGTGCCGGCTCGGGGAGGATCGGTGAGGAGACCCACCCGGTGACTCCGTCTCATCTTCCCAAGAGGAATCAACCGCCGGCCCGCTGAGCGCGGTCTCGGCCCCGGTCTCTCCGTGGTGCGGAAGCTGCGGAGGAGATGTGAGACGCACAAGAAGGCACCATCCTGAGTCCTGGTCCTGTCCCGCAGGCACTGAAGACACCCACACGCCCAGCTCTGTGACGTCACAAAGCCCAGCGTTTCCCCTGCCTACAGCTCGGGGTTCTAGACTTCTCGTGGTCTCTCTGCAGTTGACCCCCTTTCCTCGACGCCTCCTGCCTTTAGCTTCCATGAGCACACTTGTTTTTTTTTTGTTTGTTTTTGTTTTTTTGTTTTTGTTTTTTTTTTGACAGGTAGAGTTATAGACAGTGAGAGAGAGAGACAGAGAGAAAGGTCTTCCTTCTGCTGGTTCAGTCCCCAAATGGCCACTACGCACTGATCCGAAGCCAGGAGCCAGGTGCTTCCTCCTGGTCTCCCATGCGGGTGCAGGGCCCAAGCACTGCCTTCCCGGGCCACAGCAGAGAGCTGGACTGGAAGAGGAGCAACCGGGAGAGAATCCAGCTCCCCAACCGGGACTAGAACCCAGAGTGCCGGCACGGCAGGCGGAGGATTAGCCTAGTGAGCCGCGGCGCCGGCGCACAGTCGGCTTTAATGTCACCATGCTCTGATGACTCTCGCCTTTTCCTCCTCCACCTGCCGTTTGCATCCTCGCTATTTTTAAAAAACAGTTTGTTTATTTATTGGAGAGGCAGGGAGAGAGAGAGAGAGAGCGAGAGAGAGAGGAAGCTGCCATCTGTTGGTTCACCCTCTAAATGCCTGCATCGGGCCTGGCAGGGCCTAAGCCAGCAGCATGGAACTCAGTCTGGCTCTCCGTGTGGGGGCAGGGACCTAAACACCCGGGCCATCACCTGCTGCCTTCCAGGGTGCACGTCAGCAGGACGCTGGCATCAGGAGCTGAGCCAGGGCCTGAAGCCGTGCACTTCGAAATGCGGTGCAGGTGCCCCCGCTGGCATCCTGGCTGCTGGATGGAACACCGTCCTTCCCGTCCCCCTTGACTCTCAGGGCGCCTCCCCTGCTGCGGCCCCCCATGCCTCACTGCGCTGGCCAGCTTGGCTGCAGCTCAGCTGCTGTATTCAGGCCCTTTGGGTCCAGCCAGTACGTGTCTTGTGCTTGTTTATTTTGAAAGGCACAGCTACAGAGAGGGAGGCCCCTGGGAAGGCACAGAACATGGCCCAAGTGCTTGGGTCCCTGCCACCTACAAGGGGAACCCAAATGGAGTTCTGGGATCTCAGCTTTGCCTGGCCCAGCCCAGCCACTGCAGTCATTTGCGGAGGGAACCAGCGGACGGAAGATCCTTCTCTCTCTTTGTCTCTCCCTCTCTTTGTCACTCTGCCTTTAAAAAAAATAAATAAATAAACCTTCTTAAAATATACAAAAGGCAAGATAGACAAATAAACAAGAAAACTTTAAAAATCCTTAGCTGTGCACATACGCCGGAAGCTAACAAACCACGAGCATGATCTGATTCTGGGGCCAGGCCCAGTGCAGGGGTGCTCTGTCCATTAACCCGTCTCTGTGGGGTTTTTTGTTTTTAAGCTGTGAAGACCTGAAGGCCTATGGCCCTGGTCAGCATAGATGATGGGCACATCACAAAGTGTCCTTTCAGCCAGCTCAAGCGGTTCCACCTCATAAACACATGGTGGGCACAGTGCTGGGAGACCAGACGCCCCAAAGGAGGGCCCCGCCAGCACCTGGGGCTCTCTGGAGCACTGCCCGATGGACCTCACGATTCTAAGTCTGGATCTGGCTGCCCTGACAGGCGCCAGGCATTTGTTCAGTGGGGTGTGGGGCACCTCGCAGAACTGCGGGGGTGTAATTGGCCTGGCTACCTCCTGGGTGTGGTTCTCACAGCATCTCCCCCAAGCATGATTCCCATTTTGCAGATTTGAACACTGAGGCTTAACTTTCACAGCCCATCAGTGGGACTTGCCTCGGTTCTCACCTGCAGCTATGCCTTATCAGGTGTGAAGATGCCCAGTTGCCCTGCACTGGGCAGATGGAGTCGTGTCTCTGTCACTTGTCTGCACTCAGCACCCACAGCCTCTGCCTGCCACAGAGTGGAGCGCTGTTGCTCACTTGTCGGGCTGCAGCGAGTCGGGGGCGGTTTGAGGAACGGCTGTCATGTCCGTGTTTACAGACCGGGCTGGCTTGTTTGTGTTTGCTTCAGCCTGGTTTTCTTAAAGCCTCGAGCTGTCGTCTCTGCTGCTTTCAGAGGCGAGACTGGATCAGCCCTAGATGACGGCCCTCCCCTGGGAGAGTCTTGCTTCCAAAGAGTGGACACATTGAGCAAGCTTGGGGCCTGTTCTTCGGCCTAGAAATGTCTGTCCGTGGGGTCCAAGGCCTTCGCAACTGGCCTGAAGGGGCGCAAACGGTCCTAAAAATGGGAGCATTGGCTGGCACCGCAGCTCACTAGGCTAATCCTCCGCCTGCGGCGCTGGCACACCGGGTTCTAGTCCCGGTCGGGGCGCCGGATTCTGTCCCGGTTGCCCCTCTTCCAGGCCAGCTCTCTGCTGTGGCCAGGGAGTGCAGCAGGGCGGCAGCCCCTGTTCTGTGTGTGCCATGATCCGCTCACCCAGCCATCCGTCACTAGATAATTCAGCTGTCAACCTCCCTTCTCTGATTTTTTCCTGTTACAATGCTTTCATAAAGATCATTTTACTGAGTCTTTTCATCCCCCCCCCCCCAGGATATATTCCTCAAAGTACAATTGCTTAGTCAAAGCTCATGTACATTCGCAAGGCTTCAAATACCTCTGCCAAACAGAGTTGGAAAACACTGTGCTGCTAACATCCCCACGACAGCTATGAGAGTGCCTGTTTTCACACATCACACTCATGCACACACACACACACACACACACGTCAATTTGAGAGGTGGACAGTGTTTCATTCCTTAAATGTGCTGTTGTGTGCCTACTGTGCTTATTAAATGTGCTTATATGTGCTATTCTTATTCTGGTGTGGGGAGGCCAACAGATCAGCGCATGACAGCTCATCACTCACAGAGGGCACACAGGCCATGGCGGGGCATGGGGGTAATCCCAGGGTAGGCCAGGAGACGGGGTTGGGGATAAGCAGGTAAGAGGCTTTGCTGCGGTCTCTGCAGGGCAGCAGGCTAAGGCCAGCTGGTTGGAATACTGGCCCTGGGATGGCGGAGGCAGGTGGGCCGCGGTGTGCGGGGGGAGACTCAGCAGAGGAGCTGATGGGTTGTGCACACTAGATTTAGAAGATGAACTTGCAGGTGAGTTGCTTACCATCTCTAGGAGAGAGCTGACCCTGGAAGGGGCACCACGACTGTCGAAGCATCAGTGTATGAAATGAAAGGCACAGCACACTGCTGGCCAGGGAGTGCGGCTGAGTGTGCAACACGACCAAGTGGGGGGCTCGGGCTGCAGCCCCTCCTCCGCTGTGGGCGTGGGTGGGGGAGTGCAGGACAACCTGTAGGCGTCCCTTGGGTGCCCTTGTGCAACTGGGTGGGATCAAGGGCTCGCCCCACCTCCCACCATGAGTAACAATTAATGATAACAGGGTGAGCTTCACAGTGCATTTTTTTTTTTTTTTTGGACAGGCAGAGTGGACAGTGAGAGAGGGAGACAGAGAGAAAGGTCTTCCTTTGCTGTTGGTTCACTCTCCAATGGCCGCCACGGCCGGCGTGCTGCGGCTGGCGCACTACGCTGATCCGATGGCAGGAGCCAGGTACTTATCCTGGTCTCCCATGTGGGTACAGGGGCCCAAGCACTTGGGCCATCCTCCACTGCTTTCCCAGGCCATAGCAGAGAGCTGGATCGGAAGAGGAGCAGCCGGGACTTGAACCGGTGCCCATACAGGGTGCTGCACTGTAGGCAGAGAGAGGCTCAGCCTACCATGCCGCAGAGATGGCCCCGGCAAAAAATGTTCGGAACCCATGTATCCTTTTTTATTTTTTTCATGAAACACATTTTCCGTTACCTTTTTGAGGAGCCCTTGTATGCATGGATTTCAATTTTTCTTGCACCCAAACAAACTTGTCTTTCAATCAGTTTCCATGAACTTTTTGCAGTCCCTGTGCATTCCATTCTCAAGGCCTTTCTTCCACGTCTTACTTAGCCGGCTCTTCGCCAAGGAGTTTCCATTCAGCCCACTGCCAGCGGGGGCCATGCTTGCTGCGCCCCCGTTCCTCCAGTCCCCCCGGCCGCTTCCCCCGCGGCCTCTGGCCAGGGTGACTTTGGCCACAAAAGCGTATTATTGGAAGCAGTGGAATCCAGGAGGATTTATGGACTGGATTTTCTTTCTTCTTCAAGAACTACAAGCTAACCCCCAAATTACAGCAAGAATTCTTAAGGTACAATAATTAAAAGCAAAAGGCAGTCCCCGTGGAAACGTAAGTGTGGTGTGCAAGCTGTCTCTCAGATTGAAGCCGACTGTGTCACTCCCAGATATTATGGATACAAATTAGCTAGATTTGCTCGCTGGCTCCTATTTACCCTAATTGTCTTCATTTCTGTGGTTTCCGCCTGCATTCTATTTAGAGCACTCTGGGCTTAGCCGCTCAGGGCTGGGGCTGCGCTGCAGGGGTGCTGAGTTCAGGATGGTGGTGCAGGGGAGCGGGGCTCAGGGAGAGGAAGAGGCAGGGAGAGAGAGGAAGAGAGAGGAGAGATGGGAGTGAATGAGAGAGGAGGAGAGGGGAGGGGAGGCGAGAGGTCTTTTCTGGAGCTGTTGGCCTCCAAGGCAGCCCAGAGCTAAGTAAAAAAAGAGCAGGTTTTGTGGGATGAAGCGTCCCTGTTGAAAACTTTGAAATGCAAGCAAGCGGGCCGCCAGGAATGCGTTATCTAGCATGTAGGCACGGACTCCAGACCGCGGTCCTTAAGCAATGGGGTAGGAAATCTCCGGAGAAGAGGCTTTCCCACAATTGCCGATGCTGCCTAGCCCTCGATGGCTGGGAAGTATGGCAGGAATGCCCTGGGCTCGCAGTGCCCTTTGTCCCTTTTTTCTGGCTTGGTGTGAAATTAGGAAACCACGGGATTCAGCAGAGTAAACACGTGGCCCCCGAGAGAGCCGTTTTGGAGTTCGGGGGCTGCGCCGGTTCGGACTGCTGGGGGCTGTTGAGGGCCAGCATGTCCCCAGGGTTTCTTCTCTGTCCCCAGAGCCCTGCTTGCTGAGGATATGGCCCTTACTGGTGCCGCGGAGGGGGCGGGCTTGGCAGGCACTGCCCTCTGGGAAAGGTCAGAGGGAAAAGAGGTCTGGTGGTTTCAACCCTGTCCTCACGGACACCTGTCCCCAGAACCTGTGGCCATGTGTGTCCATCTCCAGCGCTTGATTTGTCCTATTTTGTTTTCAAGTGGATGCTGCTTATATTTGATTTTTCACTTGTCTCCAACTTGAGGTGACATAATCTTTCTCAAACATATCCTTTTCTTAAAAAAAATTATTTGAAAGGCAGAGTGACAACAGAAAGAGGGAAAAAGGGAGGCAGAGAGAGAGAGAGAGAGGTCTTCCATCTACTGGTTCACTCCCCAAATGGCTGCAATGGCTGGGGCTGGGCCAGGCTGAAGCCAGGAACCAGGGACTCCCTCTGGGTCACCCACATGGGTGCAGGGGCCCAAGCACCTGGGCTACTTTCTGCTGCCTTCCCAGGCGCATTGGCAGGGAGCTAGATAGAAAGTGGAGCGACGCCTGCACTCAGATATGGGATGCAGTGTTGCAGGCAATGGCTTAACCTGCTATGCCACCACACCTGCCCCACAAACACAGCTTAGGCAGCTTACCTTTATAGCCTGTAGATCTCAAGACACCATGAAAGCAATGATTAATTAAGGGGACTGGTATCAGCATTACACCTCACGTCTACAAATTCAACTTTCTGAGTTAAGCAAAGAGCAAACCAATTAAACCCTGTGGCCAGCCACACCCACTCATTAACCGACACCCAGGAGTGGGTCTGGGTGGTTCTGGCCAGAGGGTGCTACAGCCCCTGTGAGTCCCTGTGTGTCTCTCATGGTGTGAGCATTCTAGGAGCTAAGGGTGAGGCTAGGGCCTCTGGACGCATGTCAACAACCACATTTGGTGTCCAACCCAAGACCCAGCCAGTACCTCCAACACTAAAGGCAGGAGTGAAAACGGGTGCACCGTGGGCTGTCTGAGGGTGCTCAGGGCAGTAACCCATCCCCCTCTCAGGTACCGGCACCCGCAGGTGCCCCGTGAGTGAGCTGCAGCTCGACCTCAAGATCAGGGACAGGCGCACAGTGGGAGTTTCCTGCCGTCCTCGCGCCGGCTTCCCTGTGTGCCTGTGCTCCTTTCTGAGCTGCAGCCTGCAGCCTGCACTCAGCACGTGCCCGTTGCCCACTGGGACAGCCCCAGGTGAGGAGACGAGCTTGGCGACATGGTCAGAACCCAGGAGTCAGCTGAGCTGGCAGGGCTCGGCGTCCACCAAGGTGGCACCTTCCCTTGGCAAGTGTTGTTTTTGAAACAGAAAATCATTCATTCCTGTGCCGTGTGCAATTCTTAGAGAAACACCTCCCATCTCAAA